>NC_088174.1:14557500-14867500 GCF_028769735.1 Zonotrichia leucophrys gambelii | reverse complement strand
CAAAATCCCATCCTTGGATTCCATGATCAGTGACTTAGAAAGTTCATTCCAAACTCACACTCCTGTGAGCAAATTTACATGGGACATTTTTCTAATCCATCATCTCATGCAGTAATTGAGAATTAATTTTATAAGGCTGTATTTAAAGAGTATTAATGAGCTTATTTACAATGTCTACCTGTTAGGGATATCAATAAATAAAAAAAAATTAATCAAAATGTTTTATAACCTTTTATTTCAATAAAAGCAGTGCTGTAAAAAACCCTATTGAACTCCTTTGAAATAGTTCTAATATTTTTTGTAGAATGAAAAATATAATTAAAATATAAAAATCCTCAAAACTTTATGGAAAAGGGTATGGGATACAGAGGGATGTAATTTTATTAAAATTGTTTACTTAGCTGAGGGAGTTACAGTAAAATTTGCATATCCAGGGAGAGAGGTGATGAATTCCCAGCTGCAGTCAGATGCTTTGTGCCCAGGCTTCCAAGAGAAGCCAAAAATGCAGGAGTTGGCCCTAAAAACCTAAAAAAATCACAAAGAAAACATCAAAGGATTATTTAAAAATATTTAGCAGGACTTAAAGTTGCTGAATTAGCCCAGGAGTGATATCAGGTGGTATTTTTGGGGTGAGATCCTTGTGCAGGGGACCCCTGGACTGGCAGCAGTCAGGGTACATCAGGAGAAGCTGGAAAAGGTTGGGAACAGGGAGCTTGATCCCAACCAGGGGCCACAGGTCAGAATGAGCCCTTAGACAGGGATTGTGCAGGGTGCAGAAGTGACACCAGCAATAACAAAACCTACCTGGTCACTTACACCCAGTGGTAAATTTGCTGCTATAAAACTTGGGGGTTCCAGGCACTTTGAGTGCAAAGTTGGAATTCAGAGATGCTGGGGATGGAGCTGACACTGATATCATTGCCCCGGTCCTTCTGCTGGCAGAGCCCAGAGCACACAGGGACAGAGCCACCCCTTTTCCCGTGGTTCCACCCACAGCTGGATTTGGCATTTCTGGGTGAAACAGAGATAAGGAGAAATGTTTAGATAATAGTCAGAAATGTCACTGCTTTGCAAAGCAGGCAGATTCAGCTCCCCAGCCGCAGCGGGGCTGCACGCACTGATCCCAGCTCCCAGCAGCTAATGGCTGCCATAAGGAATGGGAGATATGGATCAGCCCACGGAGCAAGGGATGGCACTGCTCCAGCAAGGTGGAATTTAGGCTGAATGGATTTTAGGATTCTCAAAAGGAAAAAACTCATCATATTTACATCACCAGAACAAGTAATTTTTCAACAAGACGAACTGCTGCAAGATAGAATTTAGAAACAAAGGCGAGCGGCGTCCTGGCTCGTCCTCCATCGCCTTCTATGGGATAATGCCGCTCCCAACTCTTGGGTGTCTGGCACCATCTAGAGGAATGATTGGAACGATGCAGCAGAGAAATTAAATAATAAATTATTAAAAATAGCAAAAATCCTAGAGCAGATCTTGTGTAATATCTAACAGCTATTTAGATATTATTTAACAGCTCTTGTCGAGGAAGAGAACCATAGGAAGGAGTGGGAACTTGGAGATTTTTCCTGCAAAAACAGGATGTTGGTTTGCACACACAAGCCCTGCACTCCAGCAACTGTAATTAGTGCTAATTATTTTGCATCTCATTTATTTTTTAAAATAAACTATGATATCAAAATTTGAGGTTTTTCTGTGTAAAGATCTTAAAATAAGCTTGGACTTTTCAATACTCCTTTAATCACAGCTGTGTAGCACAAGGCACCAACTCCTGAATTCCTTCTGAACAACTCTTATTTTTGAATCAGCTAAACTAAAACTCAGATTTAATTTAACTACCATCCTTATTTTTCATTTACCTCCAGATGAAAGACCCAAGATGAGCAGAATGTTCATAGAAATCCTCGTGGGTTGCTTCCAACTCAGGGGTATTTTATGAAATGTACACAGAAAATATTCTTAAAAAAAAGCCAAAAATGCATAATTTGTACTAGTGTTTAAATCCAGCTGAATTCAGGCATGTGAATCCTTACCTACATTTACTGAAAAGGTTCAATGCAGGTAAACCCACCACACCTGCACAATCCCACTCTAAACTTTGGGTTTTTTTGATTTTAACTGTACATTTCTGGTTCTACTAAACCACAATTCTGTTTCCACAGACGGCTAAAGCAGGATTTGACTCATGAGGGCAAAATAATCATAAATAAAAAATGAGAGAGACACCTTTACCTGGTTTTACAAGCTAATTGTGGAAAAGTTCATTTAATTTTATAGTCAAATTAAACAGGGGGTTGAGTTTTACTTTTAACTACAGCTGAGAGTAAAACTCCCTACAAAACCAAATGGGGAGAAGTGATGGGTATTTGAATGTCATCAGTTCCTACTCCTAAAATCCCTCAAAAGCTTTCATTTTTTTTCTTTAAAGAGCAGTATGGAAAGAAACAGCTACAATCCAGCTTCTTCCTTAAAGCATCCGTGCTCCTGAATCCTTCCGTGGCTCATTAGTCTGTTCTCCCTCCTCCTGCCACCAGCTGCTGCTGGCATTTACATAACAGAGCTCTGCTCTGAGGAAAGATGAATCAGCACATCCATAAAATCCTGCTTTCACTCTGAGATTTACTATCACCCCCAGCATGCTGCTGCTTGGATGCAGAGGATCTGGAAAAAGATGAGTCATGGAGCTGCAGAATCCACGTGTGGTGGGGAAATGGAGCTCCTGGGGAAAGAGAGGATGGGCATTACTCACCACGCATGACTCCTGGAGGGGAAAACCCAGGAAAGGTGGGAAGAGGTATCGGTAACAGCCCTTGGAGCAGGCTTGGGGAGTAATGGAGCAACTGGGAGAGGGTGAAGGAGGGGAAGCTGAGGTGCCAGGGAGTCAGGAATGTCGGGAAGAGGCTCAGGAGTGGCTGCACAGCAGCACAGTCCAGCCCCAGCCAGGCTGAGGGAAGCTCCCTGCGAACTGTTTGGGAAGGAGGAATGCTGGTTGTACCTGCACAGCTGTGCCCTCAGCACACACAGGACACATCCGGGGCATTCCCAACACTCCCTTCCTTATGCAGGAATCCATCTGAGCCACGGTGTGGAGCAACACACAGCATGGCCAAGCACTGACCCAGGGTCCTGGAGTGAGCACCAAGCAAGGAGCAGCCAGGCTCCAGCTGGAAGGCTGCAGGAAGGACACAAGCAAGGCATGGACAAGCTTACTTTGGGAGCATTTTCTATCCCAGGCTTTTGAAAGCCCTGTTTAGTTACTGCAGAAATCCCCATGGGCTCTAGAGAGGCCCAAACACAACAATCCTGCCTGGTGCTGCTGCAGCTTCACCTGTGCCACCCCCAAGCTCAAATGAAAGCAAGTCATGAGTGCAGAGATTCAGTAAGGCACCAAAAGGTGCCAGGGAAATGTCACATTCCTAAACAAATACAGAATCATGGAATCCCAGAATGGTTTGTGATGGAAGGGGCCTTGAAGCCCATCCAGCCCCACTCCCTGCCATGGCAGGGACACCTCCCACTGTCCCAGACTGCTCCCAGCCCTGTCCAACCTGGCCTTGGGCACTGCCAGGGATCAGGGGCAGTCACAGCTGCTCTGGGCACCCTGTGCCAGGGCCTGCCCACCCTCACAGGGCAGAATTCCTTCCCAATATCCCAGCCAACCCTGCCCTCTGGCAATGGGAGGCCATTCCCCCTTGTCCTGGCACTCCAGGCCCATGTAGTCTCTCTCCACCTTCCCTGTAGGCTCCCCTCAGGCACTGGAAGGCCACAGTTAGGTCACCCTGGAGCTTCTCCAGGCTGAACAACCCCAATTGTCACAGCCTTTCCTCACAGCAGAGCTGCTCCATCCCTCTGACCATCTTGGTGCCTCCAATGGATTTGCTCCAACAACTCCATGTCCTTCCTGTGCTGGAGATCCCAGGGCTGCAGGTGGGGTCTCACCTGAGCATGGATGTGGAGCTGTTGGCACCAAAATGCACCAGGACATGGTGCTGGCCACTATTTATGGAGCTGTTTTTCCCCTGACATGGAATTCTGTTCAGCTCAGGAAGATGCATTTGTACTTTCAGGACATATTATAAAACATCATCTGTGTTTTCTCCTTTGCCTGCCCATCATGCATGAAAAGATGAGCTTGCAGGTCTGGGCTCTGAAGACAGGTGGGACAAACATTACCTCCTGGAGAGTGGGATCAGTGTGTGCTTCTCCTGGCTGGGAGTTCATTCTGAGAACAGCAGTTTCACTCTGTCTCTCCAGGGAAGCTCTGCAGCTTTGGAGCCTCTGGGGTCCTGCTGGGAAGCTGGAGAGCTGTTACTATTGGGAAGCCACTGGAATTTGCAGCTTGGTGAGGTGGCACCTCGTGTTTGTCCACTGAGAGCTGAGCAAGGAACCTGCCCTGAAAACATTCCAAGAGTATTTGTTTGGAGCCTACAAGATAAATGGAAAGGGACTTGGGACAAGGGGGAATGGCTTCCCACTGCCAGAGGGCAAGGTTAGGTGGGGTATTTGGAAGAAATTTTTATTGTGAAGGGTCTGAGGCCTTCAGAACAGAAGCTGTGGCTGCCCCATCCCTGGGAGTGTCCAAGGCCAGGCTGGACAGGGCTTGGAGCAGCCTGGGGTAGGGGAAGGTGTCCCTGCCATGGCAGGAGTGGGACTGGATGAACTTTAAGGTCCCTTCCATCAAACCATTCTGGGATCCTCTCAACAGTCACTGAGAACTCAAGAACTTCAGAGGACGATGAAGAGGAAACAGGGTCCATAAACCACCCAGTTAATCCAAGCTCCTGGCACAAAATAACTTCCACAGGTGGATAAGGGGCAGGTGAGTACAGGTGAATTATGTGGAGCAGCTTAATGCCAAATCCCCAAATTCTTCTCCCTGGGTGCCTGGAGGCATGCTGTGGAGCTGCCAGCAGGGACTGCACCCTGACTGCACAGCAACAAAACTGAGCCAGTGCTCCACAGCAAGCCCAGTCCTGAGCAGCTGCTATAAATATGTGCTCAATCTGAATTTATTCTTAATATTACCAGAGCATCGACTCACAGTGATTCAGCTCTTGGTGTTCCAGGCATGAGGAGAGGCTGTCCTTTGTTATGCCATGATGACAGTGGTTTTTACACTGGAGTTCTAACACCAAATGTCAGGTACTTGAGATAAAATACAATTCACTTCATGTGTTTTAGCAACTCATTGCTCAAGTGACACTGATTTCAGGAGCTCTGACAGGATGCATCCCATGGAAAAACATTTATTTCCATTAAAACTATCTATTCTGACCCTGACCCCTTTGTTCCTTGAGAACAGGTGCTGTATCCATCACATTGGAATTTTCCGGTCATTGGGAGCAAATATTTTAACTCCTAAAGCCACCCCAACCTCAGGCACTTCCCTGCAGCCAGGCCTTGTTCACCGGGAGGCCGGAAGGCGCTGTCGCCTCCCCACTGAGCAATCCTGTGTCCCCTCCATGGCACACGCGTGGGCTCCATCCCCCTACCCTTGACAGGATCTCTAAGATTCCTGAATCCCTTCATCCTCTTGAAAACTGCTTCATATGAGGCACACATGGGCCTCCATTTCCCAGGCGCTGCCAGGGAGGAGGCCAAGACGGAGAACACTGCGGCTATGAGGGCTGGGAAGGGCTGAAGCCGTGAGGGCCGGGGCAAGGACACCCGGGAGCGCTGAGGGCGGAACCCGCGAGGACAGAAGCCGTTAGAGCTCCCCCGTGACGGCTCCCGGGCCCTCTAAAGCACAGCCCGGCCCAGCGCAGCCCCGTGACGGTGCCCAAACGCCTCGGGCACATCCCGGCTCTCCGGGCCCGGCCCGGCCCTTCCTCTTCCTCCTCCTCCCTCAGCCGCCGGCCGGAAGTGGCGGGCGCCCCCCCGCGGCGCGTCACCGCCCCGCCCTTCCTGCCCCCCCGCCCGCCCGGCGCTGCCGCGCGCGCCCCCCGGCGGCGGGCGGCGGCGGTGCGGGCGGTGCCGGCGGCGCTCGGTCCGCGGAGCCGCGATGAGCCCGGGCGGGACCCGCGCCCGCACCCGCACTGGGACCCGCGCCCCGCACCGGCACCGCCGCTCCGGCATGAGGCTGCGCCCGCACTAGGAGCCGAGTCCCCCCGGGGCGCCATCCGCCACCTCCCCTCCCCCTCCCGAGGAGGATGGCGGCGGCGGCCGCCCCGACCCAGCTGGAAGCCGGTGGGTATCGCTGGCGGCGGGGGCTGCGCTCCGCACCCCCTCCGTTCTAACCGTGTCTAACCCGCTCTCCCCCTTCCCTCCGCAGAGCTCTACTACCTGATCGCACGGTTTCTGCAGTCCGGACCCTGCAAGAAATCCGCCCAGGTGAGCGCGGAGCCGGCGCTCCGGCCGGGCCGGGCGGGCGGCAGACGGGACGGGACTGGACGGGACGGGGCGGCGGAGCCGCTGCGCTGCGGTCGCCGGACTCACGTCCTTTGTGTGTGTGTGTCTGTGTGTCCCTCTGTCCCCAGGTACTGGTGGAGGAGCTGGAGGAGCACCAGGTGAGGCGCCTGCCCCGGCGGGACGGGGGAAGCCCTCGGGACGGCGGGGTCGGCGTTTGCCCTGCCCCGTCTAACCCAGCCCATCTCCGCCCGGGACACCCGGCGGGAGCGCGGCTGCCCCGCGGCGGGGCCGGGGGCAGCGGCCGGGGGGCTCCATCCCGGGGGGCGCGAGCGGGTACCGGGGGGGGGGGCTCCCCGGGGAGGGGTCGCTCGGGCTCTGACGGCCGCCCCCGTCCCCGTGTCCCTCCCGCAGCTCATTCCGCGGCGCCTGGACTGGCAGGGCAAGGAGCACCGCCGGAGCTTCGAGGACCTGGTGAGACAAGTTTCACTCTTGACTTTTCCGACAACTTCCCTCCGCCCCCCGCGCCGCCGCCGCACCGGGCGCCGCGTCCCCCCCCTCGCCCCGTGTGTGTTTCCCCCCCCCACTAGGGCTGCGGGCTGCGCCCCGTTGAGGCCGCGGCGGGCCGCGGGGTGCGGAGCGGAGGGGCGGGTGGGAGGCGGAGGCGCGACGGGGCCGGGGGCTGCCGGTGAGACCCCCGTGGGCCGCCCGGTGGCACCGGCGGAGCGGCCGCGCCGCGCTATTGTGGGGCCGGGGGTTATCCGAGGGCACGCACCGGGGCCCGGCGCGGCCAATGGCGCTGCGCCTTACAACGCGGGGAGCGGTGCGCGGCGATGTGAGGCGGCCCCTGATTGGCTGCGGCGGCGCCGCGGCGGAGCCGGCGGGGCGGGGGGCGCGGGGCGCGGGTCCCCCCCGGTCCCCCCGCGCCATCGCCGCCGCCTCGCCCGCGCCCCCGGGGCTGCCCCGCTCCGGGCCGGGCTCGGCCGCGCTGCCGTGGCCCGGCTTGGGGGGACGTGCCGGACGTGCCGCCGGGCCCGGCGCTGCCGGGCTGGGTCAGGGATTCCCGGCCTGCGGCGGCCTGCGCGAAACCCGCCCCTCTCCGCGGCGTCTGGGCCTGCTGTCAGGCAGGAAAGGAGGGGTTAGGAAGTGTGGTGTTGTGGCTGTTAGATGCCGGTGAAATTCACCGAGTGGCTGTTTTGGCTAAGTGCTGAACCCTTGAATGTGTGTCATTGAGGAAGGTCAGTCCCTCCGCAAGGCCGGGGCTGGGGGGTGGCCCTTGGCCCCGCACCTCGAGATGTGTCTGTGTGAAAGTGACAAAACTGAAGCTGTTCCAGTCCTTTTCCAAAGGGTCCGGGCGGCCTTGCTTTCATTTCTGGGAGCTCTGGGCAGTGACGTGTGGCGCTGATGTAGCACTTTGCAGTTGGACGGCTGTAAACTTCCCCATAGCGTTTATAGCCCTGGTACCTGTGCCCAGCGCTGGCACTCACCTGCCAGGAATGGGAAGCACGTCCTGGCCTCTCCCGCTCCCATGGAGCAATAGTGACGTGGGATTTTGCCATGGCTGTTGCTCATACTCCTCTGCATCTGGCTCGGGAGCTGATTTGCCACTTTAGCAATATTGTAGAAGCTCAGGTGTGGACAGAACTCTTTGTGCCCAGAGCAGACCTTTGGACCAGCTGCCTTTCCCTTTCTAAAGCCTATGCAGAATTTCAGGTGGAAGCTGGGCTTCCTCACACCTCTTGTGGATAATTCTGGGACTGTAAATCGAGTGAGCAGACATAAAATAAGTTCTGCATTCAATAGATTTTGGTACTCTATGGTATTCCTAGAGAATCTGAAATCTAGCTGTGGGCTGTCTCAGGTTTAGTGTGGTACTGCACCCAATATCCAGGAAGAATATTAGCAGTGCCACTGTGCAGTCTGGTGTCAGACAGAGTAGTTTTGCATATCCCTTTGATTAACATATAATTTTTTTCCTTTCATTCTCTGTAGCACATATATAAAAGCCTTAAAACCTTAATTTTTTTTTAAAATATGTGTGTGAACATGTACTTTTCTTTAACATTTCAGAAACGAGAGAAAAACCATTTTGAAGTGAGTTTTGGAGTTAATGGGAAATTTCTTATTTCTGTGTAAACTCATATAATAATTGAATTTAAGATTTTTTTTCCCTGTGTCTTAAACTAATCAGCACTAACCCATGCTTTTAGTTTGCCCATTTATCTAGTATTATTTGACTGTTTCTCATGGTTTACAGTAAGCACCAGGATTATGAATGAATCATTACAGGTTGATGCCAGGTGGGATGAGCTGAGTTTCTGTCTGAATTCTCAGAGTGTTAAGGATATTGAAGAAGGGCCTTTTCTCCCTCGTTGCTTAGGGTTTGCTGTGTTTGGAATTTGGACTTTTGGCTGCATATGATTGTTTATTAACCTGAGCTCCTCGACTTCAGGGCTGGCTGGATGTCTGAATGCCATGTTCAGAACAGATCCAGGGTTATGAAGGACACAGAGCACTCCAACCTTCTTTTTAATTATCTCAGGCACATAATGAACCAAAATTAAATTGGAGATGCCAGCAGTTGGAGGTAAAGGGGCTTTTTTCAACCCATTTCTGCTTTTTACAGCCAGAAACCCAAAATCATTTACAATCTCAGCTGGGTGATGCAGCTACTCTGGTCAGGCAGGTAATTGAATTTGTGAGAGTTTACAACCCAGAGAAGTCTGATTTGTTTGTGTGCCCAATATTCAGACAGAGTATTTCTTGTTCTGTTGTTTCAGCTTTGTTTTCCATCCTCAGTGTGGCTGTTCAGGTTCTGAGTGGTGTTTTTCAGAAAATGTGCCAATACTGTGACCACTGAGTGTGCTGTTACCGCGCCTGGGCTTTTGGGAGTGATAAAGATGGAGCAGCCCAATGGCCACTGCATGGTTTTTATCTAGGGAATGTTTACTCCCACTTCACTCGAGTTTTTAGGCAAGAATCTGAAAGCTCACTGAGATTCCTTTGTTCCTTTTTTTTTTTTTTTTAATAAACTTAATATTTTACTTTAAATATCAGGTATCACAGGGCAGATGAGTAATATAAGACACGCTAATAAGAATTGTACCTATGGAGCAAAACCACACGGAATGCAAGATTATGTGCATTTGTGTTCCCTTTGTTTTTCCTGTTTATTTTCACGTTGGAACACTTTTTTGCCTGCAGCATGTGTCTGGGTAATCACAGAGTCACAGAGTGTCCTGAGCTGGAAGGAACACACGGGACCATCAGTGCAGCTCCTGCCCTGCACAGATGCTCCAACAATCCCACCCTGTGAGCGTTGTCCAAACCCTCCTGGAGCTCTGAGAGCCTTGGGGCTGTGTCCATTCCTTAGGGAGCCTTTTCAGTGCCAAAACACCCTCTGAGGGAAGAACCTTTCCCTGATCTCCACCTCAATGTCCCTGACACAGCTCCAGCCATTCCCTGGGTGCTGTTCCCTCTCTCAGGGAGAGAGATTGGAGCTGCCCCTCAGCAGGAGCTGCAGCCCCCAATGACTCCCCTCAGTTCCCTCTTCTGAATTCTCCAGGTGTACTCCACAATGGTTTTATTTTCTCACTGGTGGTCTTGAGACACGTGTTTGTAAAGGGGAGGGTCCATGAATCCCAGAATCCCAGACTGGTTTGGGTTGGGAGGGACCTTCAAACCCGTCCCATTCCATCCCTACAGTGGGCAGGGACACTTTGCACTGGACCAGGTTGCTCCAAGCCCCGTCCAGCCCGGCCTTTTGAAGGTCTGAAGTGTGTCCAGCTTGCAGGCAATTAGTGCTCTGGTTTAAATGAGCCACAGCAGCTCGGTGTGGAGTCAGCTGCTCTACAGATGAGTCGAGCTGAACGACTCCGATTATCAGCACAGTCTCCAGTGACCTGCTGTTCCACATTATCTTTGTTTATTCCTGATAAAGGTGACTGGCTCTGCTCTGGTTTTAAGAACTTTCTGATGGGCTGAGTCTTCTGGCTCAGCCTGGTTTGGTCTTTGTGCTGAAAAACACGTAATTCCAGGCAAAACAGAAAATCAGCTGTTGTTGGAGAGTGGGGAGTTTGCATCCATGAGCGGCTGTGCTGGTATGGAACAGCTTATGGGATTTGGCTCCGAGTTCCTGCCTTGCCCATCTGCATTGATTTAAAACTAGCCCTGAGTCCGAGGTGCTGGTATTTATAGATCCTGCCAATCCCAGCATTAGCAGAGCAGAGATGTTATGGTTTTGTCACCTCAGGAAAATGTCATCTGTAGCATGGTTGTTCCAACCTGTTCTCTCTGGGGACCCCAGTGGGTAAAGGCTTTTTAAATTCCAGTCTATTTGCATATTGCTGGCATCTTGTGCAGGTCCAGTGTCTGAGCTTCCTTTTGCTGAGATTCTCTATTTGAGGTTGTCAGTAATTTCCTGCTTGCTCAGCTGCCTGGGCCTCTTGGCCTCCTCCACTGCTTTTTGATACAGTTGTCAATGGATTCTTAACTGATGGTTATTTTGGCAAATGAAGGAAGTGTTGGATGACTACCTGGAGGAGAGAAATCCAGTGCTGAGACCCAGCTGGGCCTGCCCAGCAGGAATGGGGACAGAGCAGCCTCCCAAGGGCCACGTCACTGCCATGTTCCAGTCTGCAGCTCCTGCCTCCAGTCCGTGCTTTGGGGAGATGTTCCACTGGGCTTCCCAAAAGAGATTGTTCCCAGAGCTCCCTGGTTCCCATCTCTGTCAAAACAGACATCTTACTCTAAGCAGTAATCACAAAGAGTCTTTTTTGGGTTGTTTGTTCCCTTCCTTGGAGGAGGAGTTGTCAACAGCTGTAGAATCACAGACTCCTGATTTGGAAGGAACTCACAAGGATCATCAAATCCAGCTCCTGTCCCTGCACAGACACCCCAAAAATCCCACCCAGTGCCTGAGAGCATTGTCCAAACAGGGATCAGAGTCACACCAGGGAATTTGGTTTCAGGGATCCAGAACTTCTTGTCCCAGCTCATGGTCTCTGAGTGATGCTTCCAGCCACAGGACCACGAACAGGTTCAGGGGTTGAATTTCTCCCAGCCCTGACGTGACTTCACTAATAGTTCTTTCCTTGTGCTTATCACTGGAGCAGCTTATCTCAGCCTGGCTCAAGCAGTCAGGACTGGGAGAGTTTTTTAAAAAGGATAGATTGGCTTCACTTAATCTTTCACTTTTTAGATGCCTTGTACCTGTGTGGTTACTGTGTCAGAGAACTCATCTGGTTCTATTGCATTCTTGTGCTCTCATATTTTAACTTTTATAGGATTTTTCACATCCTAAGGCAACAAACCATATTTTCTTTATGATTTATCCCAAGATGCAGCATTTGTTCTCACTTAGCACGTTTTCAGCTCTGCGTTATTTTAACATGCATGGTTTGGCCTGTATTACTCATCTCTAATTTTTTCCAGTTTTCTGATTATTTTCTAAAATGTTTTCTAATTATATTTCAAAATATTTTCTAATATATTGGAGGAGCTGGTAATATCCTTGCTGCTGTTTCATTTTGCCACGTGGGATTTGGACAAGCACACACTAAGAGGTGTAGCTGTACCTTTGCCTTTTTCCATCCTTCTTTTAAGGAAAATCTGATCTGGGAAATGTTGGTTTTTTCAGCTGGATGTTTGCAGCTTTCATGTTCTAGAAAAATACTTAAAATCCATTTACAACTCTCTCAGAGGTGAAAAGAAGGATTTTTGATTCAAGTTCTTCTGGGAACCTGAAAATAGAATTGCTTGTTTAGCTCTGGGCTGTGATTTAAGCATTTTTTTCTGAAAGTTATTATGGAAAAAAGTCACCAGGAGAATTTGCTGCTCTTGCTGCCTGCCTATGGAGCTGTTTGTTAGTAACAGCAGTGCTAATATTCAGATTAAGGGCTGCTTATTTGGGGCTGTTGTGGGTTGTAGAAACAAGGAAATGTGCAGGGAAAGAAAGAAGTGAGATCAGGGAATTCTGTCAGGCCCCACGTGTGTCAGTGTTTGCTCTTTGCTGTTCCAGATAAAACTGTGCCTTCATCTTTGAGCCACAAAGTCCTTTTCCATTTTGGAGGTAGTCAGGAGTGCTTGTGGAGCACCTTGGGCTCTGTCTCTGCAGTGGGATATTTGCTGCCAGCCTTAATTCAGCACCTTCCTAGGCATGGAATAAGGTGAAACTGCCAAACCAGCTCCAGGGTGAACAGGGCAGTGTTTGCTGTGCTACACTGGGAAAATGGTTTGGATTTTTTACATTTCCAGTGAGAATGGTATGGTTTGGGGGTTTTTGGTGCTCTGGAAGTAAAACTTCAGAGCTTCTAGGTTGGTCTTTTTGATCTTTTAACCTTAAGGTTGATACATCACTGTTGGCCGTTGGTGACTGAGGGGCTTGTTGCTGGTTATCAGAGATGGAAATAAGAATTTCATATTCAGATTTTGCTTAAATGCAGATTCTCCCTCTAGAACTTCCCTTTCAGAAATCTTACACACTGAAGGGAGACTACTGCAGCATTGTAAATTATTTTGTAGCATAAGCATATTTACAGTGTTTCAGGAATGAGTCAGAATAAGAGGGAAATACCAAAGTTTGGATAATCCTTTTCTCTCATTTAAACTTCTGTTATATCCCATCATTTACAGTGAGACACAATCCATGCTCATACACTGAACTTCACTGGTTGTACCACTGGGAAGGTGCTGATATAATTTCAGAACTCTGGTTTTAGGGAAAAAAGCTGAAATGACTGGAGAACCCTGTCAGTGCAGGAGAGCGTTCACAGGGTCATTCCTTGGTGCTCACTCACAGGATGGAAAGTCTTGGAGTGAGAACATGGCAATGCCTTCATCAGGCTTCTCATTCCTGCACTGAAAAAATGATGATTCTGGATCCTTAGAATCATCATGATTGATGAGATGATTCTTTAACCAGCAGTGACTGAGAGATGAGTAGAGGGAGGAACCTGTCTCTCCTCCAAGAGTTCCATTCACATTGGAAGAGTTTTTAGTCATATTTAATTAACTGGTTTTAGTCATATTTAATTAACTGGTTTTAGTCATATTTAATTAACTGGTAATTTGTATATTTAATTAGATATATTTCCCTTTTTGGTTAAAATCTGAATTATGGGACAGTCTTGATCCATCTCATGGTGCAGGTGGTGACAGTATCCAGCCCTGCCTGGCTGTGCTGGGTCCTGTAGCTCCACTGCTGTTGCCCAATTAGAATAAAAAAATTCCCAGCAACATGTGCTAATAATCTGTTGGATGACACAGTGAACAATGTTTTGGCAGCAGGGCTGAGGGAATTACAGACCTTTTCCTCCTTCCTGATGCCTGACACTCCCTCCCTCTGGTGTGCTGGGGCAGGAGCTGGGCACATCCCTGGCACCTGATCCATGGGCAGAGGTGGGTTGAGCTGTGTGTGCTGTGTCAGAGGAGCTCTGACGGGCAGAGCTTTTCCTGCCAGTTTGTAAATATGGGAGTCAGGCAGTGCAGGACATTCTGGATAATGAGGCACAATTTGTTTGTTGTTTGAACAGACTGGCAGAAAAACTGTTGTCACTCAGTCTCTGTCCAAAGGGAAAAATAAAGGATGTTCTCCCAACATGACAAAATCTTTAAGACATGTGGGTCTTAAAGATACCTACTCCCAGGAGCTGGGAAGTGGAGACTGAGTATTGATTTTAGGGATTTTAGGTAATTTTTAAGGTTTTTATCCTTTTGCACATGTGCTTCATACAGTGATGTCAATGCAAGGGTGTTTCAGTTAAGCAAAAGATGGGAAGAGAATGAACTGAAAGGTAAAAAAGGCTTTAAAAAAGTTGTTTGAGTAGAGCACTGCACTGGGGATTTTTGTTTCTTGTTAAGGGATATCCTAAATTTACAATTAAGCGGTTACAGCCTGAAATTTCTGGTGTGGCTTTTGCAACACTCCGCATCACTTTAAAATGCAGTATAATTAATGTTGAGGGGATTTTCAGGGGCTTAGGCTTGGTTGCAGTAACTTTACACCTAAATATGAAGCAAAGTGCTACCAGTAGAAGGAAAAATAAAGCAGTTTTCAAATGCCTGTGCTGTTTGTGTGTTTAGGTGGCTGTCAATGCACACATCCCCCCAGATTATCTTCTTAGGATCTGTGAGAGGCTTGGACCCCTCTTGGACAAGGAGATCCCCCAGAGTGTGCTGGGGGTGCAGACTTTGCTGGGTGTCGGGCGCCAGTCTCTCCTGAGGGCAGCAAAAGGTGAGAATCTCAATTTATCTGGGCTTGAATTCTGTTTTAATGATTAACCCCCTTTTGTTGCCATTCCTGTTGGGATATCTGTGTGTTTGCTTTAGCCCTGCTTTGTCTCCTGTGCTTGCCAGCTTTTTTCTTCCTAAAATGCAGTTGTTGCTGGCCCTGTTGGATCTATTTTCTTGGGTTGAAAATGCCATTTTAAGCAATTCTTGCCTAGAGTTGCCTGATATTATTACTTCCTCTGCCTCCTTCCCCAGTGTGTTGGTGTTTGTGTAAATGATGTGAATGGGATTAGGGGTTTGATGCATCTGAAAAATTCCATTTTTTCCATATACATTTACACACATCTGTGTCTAAAACCACTGAGCTGGGTTATTTTTCAGCCTGGCTTTTTCCATTCTTTGACTCCCTGCCTGTGCAGACACAGGACAGGGTGGTGGCATTTGGGGCAGCATTTAGGGAGTAGCAGAAGGCCAGGCTGATTCTTCAGTGACAATTCCTGCTTCAAGTTAATTTAAAAGCCCCCATTCCTTTCATGAAGAGAGCACCAGTCCTTTTCCCTTTGAAAAACTCTCTCTGCTTGAGAGAATGATCCTGAGAGCAGTTTTGTGTTAGAACTAAAGAGATCTGAGAGCCATCTGCTATTGAAGTGATTCCTCCTTTCCCTCCTCACTCCATGCCCCTGCCACTTCCTCCCTGCAGGAGCCAGAACTTCCTTGATCCTCTGATGTGCTGATTCAGAGAGCTGGGATGTTGCAAGATTTTGTTGTAGTGAATTAAATGAGCTGGTGGAAAAGGATCACAGGGCTGGAGGTGACACAGGAGGAGGAGCATCGTCCTGGGAGGGGAGGAGGGACGGCAGAGCAGGACCTTCCTGTTTTGGTGGCAATTGAGCACTTAATTCCCTGCATCCTGTGAAGTCACACCGTGATGCTGACGAGCATCTGCTGATCCATTGGGTATCTCCTGAAGGGATGAGCTGTTCCCAAACACAGAGTGTTGGGACTGAGTCTTGTTTTGCCTCTGCTTTGCTGTAATTAGGTGCAGAAATTCAGGTTTGCAGAGAAACATTCCTTCCCTTCACACTCAGTTTGCAGCTTAGAAGCAAACAGCAGCAAAATGTAAAGAGAAAATAAACATTTTTCTGCAGGGGAACAGAAGGGTTTAGGTGGATGGATCTATTTTAGGAAGTCTGAGTGCTGTTTTTAATGAGTATCATTTAATAGTCTGTGCAGCAGTTTGGGGTTTAATCAGAAGGTGCTCTCAGGAGCCTCTGAGTCACCTCAGCTTGTGCACTTTGTGTTCAGAGACCTACACGGTGCTACACAGATCCACCAACCTGCGGCACTGTCCTTCTGTTTCAGCACTTACTCACCGTGGAAGCTCATTTCTCTCCCTCCAGATGGCCAGAAATGGAAGAAATCCAGGTCTAATTTCTGAGGCACTTTGAACAGTCTCAGAAAAATCACTATTGTTCTAGAGAGGAGCCTCTCTGAGGCCAGTTGGCAGCAGCGGGCTGGAGAGTCTTTAAAGAGAACAGTCCTCACTTTAAAACAATGATTTTTTTTGGGGGGGTGGGGTGCAGAGGAAAATCTGAAAGGAGGGCGCATTGCCACATATTGCAGGAAAACAGATTTATTGGAAAAAACCCTCACTTCTCTCACTTTTAGGCAGCAAAATGTGAAATCTCAAATGTGCAGTTCCTAAGCAGAGGTGCTTTAAGTGTTGGCATTGCAGAAGGAAAACATGGCAGAGTTCAGTTGGGCCTCAATATAAAGTGCACCCACTTTTAAATTCACTTTTTCTCTCCATGGATTTAGAGTCAATAATCATCCAAATTAAGCAAAAATAAGTTGAAACCATTTACAGTGACACTGCTGGGGAACTGGAAATCAGAGTGGCAGTCTTTTAATGAGGAATCTGACAAAGTGTTCAATCAGACAGATCTTATTCTGGGCTGGTGGGAGTGGTGCTTGATCTCTTGACTATTTAATGTATTGATTATTTCTTGTCCCTTGTCACTGGTGCAGACTTCAGACACACGCTATGGAAAGGATCTGCATTTGCAGCTCTGCACAGGGGCCGACCCCCCGAACTGCCCGTGAACTACGGGAAGCCACCAAACGTGGGTGAGTCTGCGAGTCCATAAAAGTTCCTTTTCTCCTCTCTGTGTTTATTCCTGCCCCACAGAAAGTGCCTCTCACTGACTAAAACACTACTCTGGGTTTGCATTCATGTTTTCTCTGACATTTCATAATGAATTAATCTAAAATAGGTCTCTCCCTGACAATAGGATCATTTTTGTGTTATTCAGGCTTGGATTTTCCACAGTGTGTGTAGCCATGTTTTGGTTGTTTGGAGTATTTTTTTATGATATGCCTCCATAATATGTACATGTGGTTGTAAGATTGGATGGGCATGGTCACAGGAGCATGGGATCCTGGAATCATCATGGAATCCTGGCCAGAGCAAAGCGTCTGGCTCCCAGGGAGCTTCTTTGACTCAAGAATTCCTTTCAGTTGCATTATGACAGAAAACAGACTGCTTGCAACATCCCTCTCCAAAAAGGAAATAATCACCAAAGCAACATTTGTGTTCCTTCAGCCTCAGTTGTCCACACAATTAGATAAAGAACTTGTATAAAACTCAGATATATGTGGGCTCTCAGCTTACATCTCATCACAGAGCTGCTCTGTTTTATATAAACTCAAGTGTTTGCCTTGTATGGTTTGAACTTTCATTAACTGCTTTTATAGCAAAAAAAAAATAGATTCTTGCAGGCATAAAAGTAAATCCTGGTTTGTTTCTTTTTAGGGCATTTTATCTCTGTGCAAATGGATACATTTTCCTGCTTTGTCAGGATGCCCTTTCACTTATGAATCCTTCCTCCCTTTGGAGAAGCAGGGATGGTGCTGGCAGTTTTCTATCTCTGTATTTATTATTTTAGGCTGGTTCTGCAGTTACTTTACTGCGAGCAGTTGTGCTGATGGATTACTAATAGTCTGAATTGCAGATTTATTGAACACAACTCCTCTGGTTGTATTTCTGCACGGATTCTTGGATCAATTCTTTCATCAGACTGGGTGTTTTTGGAATATGTGGTATTATTAATGATGCATCCTGGCAGATTGGACTTCAGCATTTGTCATGCTTTCATGGCTTGTGCTGCTTGCTTGGTAACTATTTAGTGAATTAAAGAATAGAACAATTGTTTTGTTTGGATGTTTTAATAATTGTTTCTTTTTTTTAAGAAATGCAAAGGTATTATATGGAAAAGGGTCTTTCATAGCCAGGAAATAATTTATATAGGTATTGATTCCTGGAAGAATACAGTCCTTGGTGTAGCTACATAAACTACTACGAGGAGAGGAAAGTGTACATAAATACTAAAATAAGGAATTTACTTCAGGCAGCAGTTTGATTTTGGGATTCCTTGTGCATCATAAAGAGGAAGTCAGAAAATTCTTTGTGTATTTGTGGAAAATGGATGTTTTTTCCCCTGGTGAGTGGTGCCAGCCAGAGATGCTGCAGTGTGTGTGTCTTAAGTACAGGATGAAGTGTGCCCGACCTCTTCGGTATTTTGGCACAACTGTGAATTCCCACACAGTGCTGGCTCAGGCACATGGACTTTTCTGGAATTACTTGCTGAAGGAATTGGGCTGAAGTAAAAGACTCCCATTAATGTGTACTCAGGAGTGAGATGATTGTTTTAGTACCTGTGCAGAGGGATAAAGAAGGTATAGAATAAGCAGCCAGGAGTATTCTCACATCATTTCCCTTCCATTGATAAGGATTTAATCTTTCCACCTTCAATTCTGACAGAATGGGGGTCACTGATGGGATTAACTGGGAGGGCCCAGCTGCAGGACTTGGGAATTGCAGTGATTTCCTTTCCATGTGGTTGGGATAGGACCTTGTGGTCCATAATCCAAAATCAAAGGTCCTGCACAGTGGAACTGGAGCAGGAAATCCTTGTTGCCTTTTCCCAGCGCGTTTGTGCAGAGCTGGGCATCTTGTGGCTGGGGGAGTCTCTGGGAAAGTGCTGAGCTGTGGAGCTCATTCCCAGGGCTGTGGTGATCTGCTGGAGGGGGACAGGGAGGGAAAACCCTGGCAGAGCTTCCTGCTGCCAACAGGATGCCGAGGAGGAGGAGGAGGAGACTCTGCTCAAGCCTTTCTGGGCAGATTTTGCTGTAGTGGAACTTTCAGGGCTCCCTTTGTGCTCTCCCAGACAGAAAGTGGAAAGACTGGTCATGCAGTACCTCAGGACTGGGAGTGATTCCCCTTTGATAAACCTGCTTTTGATGCTACTTCGGTTTTGTCAGGGCTTTTTTTTTATTTTTATTGCAGGCAGCTCAGAGCAGATTAGAAAGAAGGTTATTTTCACTCTTTAAGAGCTGCTCTAACCTGAGGATGGAAATCTTTCAGTGGGCAGCTGTTGTTAGTGAAAACAACACAAAATTTGGAAGCGGAGGGTTTTCAGCACAGTCTCAGTGAATAAGCATTTCAGCTGGGTGGAAATTCACAGCCAAGGTGGTGCAGGTACCTTGGGCCTGCCAAGGAGCAGCGCTGGGATGAGGGATGAGGTCAGGAATCGATGATGGTTGTGCTGGAAATGAGTTCCATGAGGTCAGCAGCGCCCAGAGCTGGAACAAGCTGTGCTTTCAGTGCTTTTCCTGGGTCCAGGCTCTCTGTGGCCCCACAGGCACTCTCTGAGAAGGTGTTTTCCATGTGGGAGCCAGCTCTGTTTGTGTGCTGGCATTCCTGTGAGGCTTTGTGTCTCTCCTGGGAGTGGCACCCGATCCCTGCTCGGGTTTGTGATGAAGGCAAAATCCAGATCCTCATTCCAAAGTCACATTGCTTCTTGCAAGGGGGAAACAGTCTGATGGGAGCTCATCACCCCTGAGAAACTGATTTTAAAACAGACATTTGCACCAGTTTTCCCATTTTCTAATTTTCCTTGCAAAAAGTGAATCCAGACAAAGTTTTTAGGGAGAACAGGAATTCCAGCTGGTGCTGCTCAGTGACTTTGCCTTACTGAAATGCTTGAATTCCTTCTGAGGTTGTGATTTAACTTTGAAGTCTGGGCTTTGTCTGACGATTGTTTTTTAAATCCAGTTTTCACTGGTGGGTTGTTGTTGCTGGGTTTGGGGTTTATCCTTCCTAGGTGAGCTTTCTTGCAAGGGTTCTTACATTGTGCTGTTATCTGTAGTAGAATGTGAGCTAAATTGTGATTTGGGAATTGCCATTGACAGCTTTTAAGCACTGCAGTTTTCCTCAAGGTGTGGCCTTCCAGGACCACAAAAAGAGAAAAATGCCTGTATTTCACAAGTTGGTAGTTGGAGGAGCTGAGGTGGCCCTTCAGCGTTGGGACAAAATTAACTTTTCTTATCAAGAAGGCTGGATCTCCTCCCTTTTAATGGGAAATAACTGTCTTGAAAGTTTTTCCTGGCAGGGAATAGTGAGGGGGTGGACTTGGCAGCTCTTACATCCAGTGTGGCATGAAATACATCAGTTAATGAGATAGGTTAGTAAAATTTTTTTGGGTTACTAAGTTGCTATTTCTCCATATGGGAATTGTTGGGTTTTAGTGCTTTGGGGCCTTAGGAGGACAATAACTTCATTGTGCTGTAGAAAGGAAACTTGACAGGGATTTTTGTCATGTGGGGGTAATTCCCTATTTAGATATTGTGTATTAATCTTCCTAAAAATACAGGAATGGAGAATGTTTGCTTTGTTCCTTTGAAGCAGTGATAGGTTTTCTTTTGTCCAAAGATGCTGTTGCCTTGATAAAGTTGTTGCTCCTCATGGCTCGACAATAGTTCTGGGTGTCTCTGATTGAAGCATTTCATAAACAGGGCTTTTTATTTGGTAATTATCCATGGGAGATGGAGAAGTTTTATCCCCATTGTGCAAATAGGGAAATAAACATAGAAAAAAAAAAAAAAAGAAATTACTTTCATATCCGCTGAAGCTGAACTGATTGCAAGGCTGGGAATCGACCGGAAAAGTGAGGTGCCAAAAATTGTGGGATTTTCGTGCCTTTTGGTGCTTCCTTCATGGGATTTACAACAAACAGCAGTGGTAAATGCTCAGAAACATTGCAGGGGGACACAGAAAACATTGTGATTATAAGGAATATTTTGACATGAGATTATATCTTTTTGATTCACACAGTTCTTTGTGTGGTTAAAAAAACATTCAAAGCCATTTGAAATTGCTTACAGGCAGATACACTGTTATTATGTGTTTAAATATATAAATATATATGTATTGAAATGGTTGAAACCTTGAAAGGCACAGCAGAATCACCATGTTGCTGAATGACTCCACGTCTCTGTTGGCACACAGGGTCGGGAAAGGGAGGTGTAATCTTTTTAAGAATTCAGCTTTTAAGCTGTCATACTCAAAGAGTAAATAAAATAATGTGTAGGCAAAGCTGAGGTACCTTGAGCATTTATCACTGTGTGATCTCTGTGTTAGAGGTAGGAAAAATATAAAATTTCAGTTTTATTTTGCTCAGGGTGACAGTTTGGTTTAACAGCCCTGTGTAATATTAGGTATCAATTGAATAGTAGGTAGGTAGTAAATTAATTTGCTTTAGTGTGTTTTGCTTTTTAGTATTGCTGAATGTGTGTTTTTACATGCAAAGCAAATATTGACTGAAGGTGAGGTTATGCTGGAGCCTGATGGCTTTTGCAAGCATCTTTTATGCAGCTTTTTTTCCCTTGTGTCATGTTTCAGTTGCTTTGAGTGATTAAAAATAATCCACATTTCAGAGCCTAAAACTGAGTCACAAAAATGCTTTCTTTAAAGCCGGAAACAATTTCTTTTCCTTGCTTGTGTGTAAATACTTCAATGGTATCAATTTACACCGGGAGTTACGGGTTAGGAACTCTTTGAAATGGCACTTCTTGACTTTGTAGATTAATTTTTTAACGTATTCCATGATCTTTTTTTTGGGTAGATTGGCAGTGATATCATGAGACAATTAAGAAATGGCTTGAGTTTTTCACTAGACTTTTAAGCTGAAGGAGTGAAAGGCACTAAAGAGCTTTGTGGGGCTCCTGTGAAGCCCAGCCCACATCAAGGTGCAGGGGAAGATAAGGAATTGCTCCAGGGGATCTGCTATCACAGGGACTCCACAAACCCACCAGCACAGCAATGATAGATCCTCAAGTGCCTCTGAAAAACCCTCTCAAAACTTCCCAATCCAAAGTTCAAGTGCTGTGAGTGAGGATAGGTTCGGGAAAATAGAAATAGGAGAGAATTGGTGGAATTGAATACCCCAAAATGGTCTCAGATTATGCATCCAAAGGCTTTTTTACAGGGTGGGTTGGTGCATTCAGGTTTTAGGCTGTTCTTGGAAGGGCTGCTGGCCATGGAAACAAGAAGGAGTTTGTTGTGGTTGCAGTTCTGTCTCCTACCTGCCATTCCTCCACTGGGAGTTTTCCATCAGTGCCACCTGTGTCCTGTTCTTCAATTCCACTGCCATGGGAATGCAAGGATGTGGATGTGGAAGTCCTTTGGCCCTCAGATGTGATCTGAAAGCCATTCCAAAGAAAGACTTTTATCACTTTTTATCACTTATTTTATCACAAAAAACCCCACTTAAAATAAACTATTATACTCTTCTCCTAATTGATACTAGTAACATGTAATTTCCTAAATTTCCTGAATTTCCTTTCTTCCTTCAAAGATTTTCCTTAAAGATTTTCCATGTCCATGTAGGATAAATGTATCTGTTACCTGTTCATGAACGTTGGAATAACTCCCAGTTGTGGTGGGAACTTTTAATTCTGCTGGTATTTTTGGTAAGGAAGCAGGTGCAGCCTGTGGTGGGTACTGAAAGGCTTTTTATAACACTGGACAGAATGTTCTGATAAGGTGGAAGAGTTTCAGATTTATTGCTGATTCTAATAATAAAGTCATTAATAAATACTATATTTGATTTAATATTTATTTACTCTGAGTTCTGGACAAAATTCCTGTCTCACTCTTCTTTTTGCTTCTTTTTTCTCTCCCAGTTCATATCCTTTCTGCCAGGCAATTAACTGGATGTGGCCGTTTCAGCCACTTGTTCCCAACATCCACCTACCAACACATGAAGATGCACAAGAGGATTTTGGGGCACCTCTCCTCTGTTTATTGCATAGCCTTCGATCGCAGTGGCAGGAGAATTTTTACAGTAAGTTTAAAATCTGGACCTTTTTCTTTGTGAACATTGCTTTGTTTGGTTGGATTTCTTTCTCTCTTGAGTTCCTCAACAGTCATGGATTGAGATGGAGATGTGACTTTGTTCAGCTGCAAGTTGCTTTTCTACTAAATTTACCTTCCTGGATTTGTGGTGTGTCAGTGACAATTATTTTAAATTTTCTGTGGTGATGCCCTTGCTTTTTGTTGGGCATAAATAAAAATCAGCAGATTTTTCAAATGAGTGTTGCATTTTTAGCTGTTGATGTTAATCCCTGTGCATGGAGTGACAGGAAAGGAGGAATTCCCACTGCCAGAGGAGAGGGTTAGGTGGGATATTGGGAGGAAATCCTTCTCTATGAGGGTGCTGAGGGCCTGGCACAAGGTGCCCACAGAGCTGTGGCTGCCCCATCCCTGGAGCCAGGTTGGATGGGGCTTGGAGCAACCTGGGACAGTGGAAAGTGTCCCTGCCTTCCAAATAGATCCATTTCCAACATAATCCATCCTGTGATTCCATGATTCTCTTTTATCAAATTGAAATCCTTGACTCCATATGATGATCCCCAGGCTCCACAGTTCATAGAATCATAGAATCCCAGAATGGTTTGGATGGGAATTGGAATATTTCAAAGTCTTCCAGTCCCACCGCTGCCATGGGCAGGGACACCTTCCACTAGCCCAGAGTGCTCTGAGCTCTGTCCAACCTGGCCTTGGACACTTCCAGGGATCCAGGGGCAGCCACAGCTTCTCTGGGCACCTGTGCCAGGGCCTGCCCACCCTCACAGGGCAGAATTTCTTCCTAAAATTGGACCTCAGTGGGATCCTGTTGAAGGAAGGGGACCAGGACACCAGTTGGTTCATCATGGCCCTCAGGTCCGGTCCGGTCCCAGTCCCTCAGGTCTTTCTGGTCCAGTTTATTGAAGAAAGCATCAAACACTTATACAGCAAATAATAAGCTTATGAATATTCTGTAACCCAAGCAATCTATTGGTTAAACTATACCATGAACTCTTCCTCATTCCTTAGGCGTTACATCTCTCTTTTCTCATGTCTCTTTCACTGTTTGTTATCCTTCTACAGCTAGTCCCAAGGACACGCTATCTTGCAGGTGCAGGACTTGGAATTAGCCATGGTTTTGTACTTTTCCAGTCCTTAGCAGCTAAATTCCCAACAGGATCCCACAGAGTTGCCCTGTCGGTTCATGGGGGTTGTGTTCCCTGTCCATCCGCAGTGATCCGTGTGTGACATGCATGGAACCTATCCCATATTCCCTGTAACCTTTGGGAATTCTGTGCCATTCCAGGGGTCAGATGACTGTTTGGTGAAGATCTGGGCCACGGATGACGGGCGCCTGCTGTCCACCCTGCGCGGCCACTCGGCCGAGATCTCGGACATGGCCGTCAACTACGAGAACACGCTGCTGGCCGCGGGCAGCTGTGACAAGGTGGTCAGGGTGTGGTGCCTCAGGACCTGTGCCCCCCTGGCAGTCCTGCAGGGCCACTCAGCTTCCATCACTTCCATACAGGTGAGGACTGATGGGGTTTTCTCCTAAAACCTTGAATTACAATGGTAGTAAGAGCTGTGGCAGTCGAGGATAAAATTGGTGGTTTTGGCTGTGACTTGTCCCAGTTCAAGGATATTTTTCCCTTGACTCAATCCTATGGTGCTTAGGGGATCATCCTCCTGCTTCCATGTGCTTTTAGCTATGTGATCCCACTGCTGCTTCCTTAGGTGTACAGAATGGGAGATCTGGTGCTCTTCTAGAGCAACTCAGAGAGCAGCAGCACCTCTTTGACTCAGCTCGTGTTTGGCATCTTTGGTGGTGCTCCTGGCACAGCACCTGACCCCACTCCCTTGTGTTCACACAGAATATTTGTTTTGCAGAAGGATCAGTTAAAATTCCTTACTCCCCATTTCTTGCTTCCTTGTTATCTTAGTTTTAAACAGCTGCTCTGCATGTTGTAGCAAATGCAGATTTTCTTTAAAAACAACTTCACAACTGCCAGGCAGAAGCCTCCAAAAAAAAGAAAATTCCAGGATGAAAAAGACAATCCCTGCAATTTGGCAGGTGATGCACATAGAGGGGAGAGTGAGTGGGGCTGTTTGGCTCAGAATCCCTCTCTCCTGGAGTGGTGCTGCCTTGGATTCAGCAGAGGCTTCTCCATCGTGCCAGCATTCCCCAGCAGTCTCATTTCTCCCCATTTTCCCTACACTTACAGTTTTGGTTTTTTTCAACCATGTAAAGGTGATTGTGTTAGAAATGGCTTTATAACTGGTATATTATTTGTTTGCATGTTTATATGTGTATATATATGTGTGTATGTTTGTGTGTGTGTTTTTCTCAAGCTCTTTGTAAAAATGAGTGTTTAATTTATTTAAAGTAAATTTAAAATATGATCAGTCACTGCTTTTTGAGGAAGCAGTGCTGGATTCCTTTATCAAATTACCAGGTAGCCTGAGGATTAAAGGTATTGCTGCAGTTATGAAATCAAGAATAAAAAGCTTTCCCACTCCTTAGAAAGGTTCAGGAATTAGGAAGATAGAGAAGGGGGGATTCTGCTGTGCAGTTGTTCTTCATTGGGCTTGGATGCAGCAATAGTTGTGTTTGCCATGTTTGATCCAGTTCTATCCTAGGAAGAACTGGTTTTGCCCCATTTACAGGGTCTGGGCTAGTTTCATTTCTCCAACTTCCTTTGTGTGGTAAAAACAAAGAATTCCTTACCAAAATGTAGGTGTTGTCCATTTCCTCAGTTTTATTTTTATGGAAGTTCAGGTTCTGTGCTTACCCCTGCTCTCTGTACTCCTGGGGAGAAACTAATGTGTTAGTGAAAAACATTCTTGTCAACAAGTGTCCAGCATGAAAGAAGAAAAAATAGGAGCTTGTTTAATTGTTACAACTTTTATTTTTAGTTCTCTCCAGCAAGGAAAGGAACAACTCGATACCTCACTTCCACTGGTGCCGACGGAACAATCTGCTTCTGGCAGTGGCATGCAAACACCATGAAATTCAAGTGAGACTCTTGAGATAATTACAATTGTTTGAACTCAAGGAGGAATTCATTTTTTATTTTGGCCTGGAGGAGAATGCAGAGATAATGAAATAAGGGTGTTTTCTTGCTCAATAAACTGGTGTGTGTGGGGCAGAAGCGCTTTGGGGTTCTGTGGTGTTGGAACCCAAAGGGTTCCAGAGATTGGGGTTGTTGTTTCTGAGGTTTGTGCAAGCCAAAGTTGTGGAAGAAATTCCAGCTTTTACATTTAGGGTTAAATCCCTGCCCAAAATGTACAGGCAGAAGAATTTATTTGCCTTTAATCAGAAGAATGTACATATGTAGATGTCATCAAATCCATATTTAATCAGGGGGAAATGCTATTGGAATAATGGTTTGGCAGGGTCTGTTTCAAATAGATTTCACTTGGTGAGGATAATGATAAATCAGTTCAGTAATCTTCTCAGTGCAGAGAATTACTGTTTTCTTATTAAACTAAGGAAGGAAATTCCTAAAATGAAAAATAAATTCCAGCAAACTTAGGTGAGAATTATAAACTTAAGAGATTTAAGATGAGGTTGACCTCAGCCTGCTGAGCTGCAGGAAACTGTTTGTGTTGAATAAAGAAGGAAAAATAAAAATATTGTGTTTTGCATGTAGGGATCGTCCTGTGAAGTTTGCAGAGAGGTCCAGGCCTGGTGTTCAGATCTCCTGTTCATCCTTCAGTTCTGGTTCGTGTCCAGCATCAGCTGTTTTGTGAATCTGGGGCTTTGGTGACAGTTCTGTTACTTCTCTTTAAATATAAATAGTGTTAAACCCTTTTCCAGTAATTTTATTCCTGTCAAATTGTGATTATTGGAAATCTTCCCTGCGAAGTGTCTGCCTCAAGCTGCTCTTTCTCTTTTTTCCTGTAATTTAAGCTAAAATATCTTGACCAATTCCAAAGCTTTTAGTCTCTTGTTTTGCACATCAGAAATATTTCTCTGTAACATCCTTTTAAGACTTTACCTTGTAAAGTTTTTGAGTGAAAAGTTGTGGAAATCCTCTGCCAAAGATTACACTTTTGCCAGTCTTCCAAATTTGGCTGAATTCTAGGAGGATCAATTCAATGTGTTGGAAAATCTCAGCTTAACAAACCTCCTTTGCAGCTTTGGATGAGCAAAAATACTGATTTTTACAAAGAAAATGATGTAATTACTCATTAAATTTGCTTTTTGAAATTGAGAACTTTTGTAGAGTCGCACTCCTTTTTTAAAGCCAGAAATCCTGAAGTAACTAATCACATTTCAATGCAGTAAATCACACAATAGTCCCCTTTTTGAGCAATATTGTTAAGAAATTGCAATAAAGTACCTTAATCACTGCATCCCAGCTCAGCAATAATTTCTCTGATATGTGTCAAGCAGATACTGAAACTGTATTTAAATATTATATTCAGCATGTTTACATTGACATTTTCTGTTTAGAACTAGTTTGCTGCCTTGACAAGAAAGCAGCAAATTAAAATAAATGAAATTAAAATAAGTTGTTCCTTGGATGACTTTTCTTCTCACAGAGAATTCTCTGTTTTAGGTGGCATGTTCATTGCAACAGGGAGTACTGACCATGTGATAAGAATTTATTATTTGGGCTCAGAATCTCCAGAGAAAATGGCTGAGCTGGAATCTCACACGGTAAGAGGCAAATCCAAAAGAAAATCTCTTTTTCCCTCCTTCTTTTCCTCATTTCAGAAACTTGATTTCTGTACATCCTATTTTTTTTATTTACTGTCTAGAATTTGTTTGGCTTTCAACGTTGTGGTATTTAAATGCTTGGAAATTTGTGGGATGTTTATTTTTAAATCTCTCTTTGGCAAGAAGTTTTTGCAAAGTAGGCTTCACGTGTTTCATTCCCAGAAAACTGAGGGACCAGGTGATTTTCCCTTATTCTTGAAAGAATTCTGTGCTGGAATGAGGAGTTAAAACAGTTTTAATGCACAATGTCATTGTTTCCTATTAAACTTGCTGTTGAATGTTTAGTTAAATCCACATAAGACAAAGTAATTCAGAATTTGGTCTGTGCTGTCAAAATTTGGATCACAATGGTAACTTCATTTAGAAAATAAAGCTTAAAAGCATATTTTTTTTTAGATAATGCAGAAAGATTCCCATAAAAATTCAAACAAAAAATTTACTGCCTCAGGAATATTTTATGGATTAAGCCCAAGGTCTAAATTGATTCCCTGAACTTCAGTGGGAGTCGTGGCTCTCCCATTGAAGTCTCCAAGCCAACTCATCTAACAAGCATTTTGCTCACAAAAGAAAAGGACATTTTCTGTATTGAACAGGTTTGGAAGAAGATGTAATTCCTTTAATTTCTTTAAATCCACTCTTAATCCTGCAGACAGCTGCCAGCCCCCCCCTAAAACAAATCCCAGTTACCAGGAGATAGAGACATCAGTGGGAGTAAGGAGAGCAAATCATGGAGCCAGCACAAATATTGGGCAAATTAAAAAAAGGGCAGCACTATGTCTAAACCATAACATTTGTTACTCAATGATTTGTGAGTGTTAATAAAGCCAAGGTTAAATTTTTTGATGCACTTTCACGTTAGGTGTAAAAATTGCAGGAAACCATCACCTCTCTGAAGTTTTGTATTTCAGTGTTTAACAAATTTGTCTGGTGAAGTTTTAACTTCAAATACAAATTTTCTGTACTTGAATTTTTGACTTTTTTTTAAATTTTTTAAGTAAAAATCTCATAATGGAGATCTTTTAGGCTGAGTTTTTCACTTCTGTTGTTCTCCTCCCTCCTGTTTAGGACAAAGTGGTTGCAGTGCAGTTCTGTAACAACGGTGACAGGTGAGTGCTGGGTTTTGGACCTGACAATGATGACATTCAATTTTCCAAACAACATTTCATGGAAAATTTGGCACAACAGGAAGATTTGCCCGTGGGCTTGGCCTAATCTTGGACAAATTATTGCAGTGTGTTGCAAGATGTGTGTCATGTCCACAAGCTCGAACTCGTTGTCCTCTGCTGTAACAACAAAAATGTTCTGTAACTGTGCTTTTAATTTGATTTTTCTTTCAAACAGCAAATTGGAACCCAAATTTTATAACTTTTCTGTGTAAGAACCTTCCCAGGTAGCCCCCAGAGGGGTTGCCTGAGGAGGAAGAGTATTGTAATCAATGTAGTCTAAAGCAAAAGTTAGTAAATATAGATATTTTTATCTCAGCTTTTGCTCCTATTCCTTATTTTGCTGGGCAGGAGGTTTAAGGGATGTGCCTTTAAGGCATGAGCCTTCCAAGCCCAACTGTAGCTGTGCACCTGTACTTGGAGAGCTTTGTCATGTGGAATTATATGGGAATGTGCTGGGGTAATTGTACCACCAGTTCCTTCCAAGCCATGGGAGAGGGAAGGAGGTCACACACTCACTGAAAATTAAATTCTCTAACCATGCTTTGAATGGAAAAGGGGTACTTTCCTTTTTATTTTAATATAAAGAGGTAAAATTAAGAAGAAAATTAATTTGTCACGAGCACTTTCAAAGTCTTTTTCATCCCAGTGAAAAAAATCATATCAGGGAAACTGAAAACTGAAAAGTGAAACAATTACTTCATAAAATTGAATAGATTTGCCTTTTAAGTGTAATTTTGTATATAAATGTAATATACTTCCAAAATGTATTACTTGAGGAGCTTTTTCCCCAGTTTCTCAACAAAAATTATTTCAGTGACATCGATGGCCAAAGCATTATGATGTGGTTAAATACATTTGCTGCATACTTGAAATTTTTAAATAAGGAGGGGTTTAAAAATGAAAATATTCCTGTTCAGCTCCACAGGCAGGACAACCTCCTTGTGCTCCATTTGGCTCTTTCCCTTGCCTGTCGTCACCCTGTCCCTCAGTTAATGCATTATAATTTATGCCAGACTCCTGGCACTCAGTTTCCCTTTCTTTGCTGCCACTCTGAGCTGCTCCAGGGATTTGCTGATGTCATTAAAAAGGGAATGTGCAGCTCGTATGAATTACGACATTGAAGTCATTCCAAGGCCATCTGCTGCTGGAGCCAAATGTAATTAATGTTGTGGGCTAGAAACTCTCTTGTACCCTCCAGGATCTGAGAGGAAAATTGTAACCTCATGAGTGAGAGAAGTAGAGATGCACAAGGACACACTTCTAAGTATATATATATAAATTTATTGGTGTCCATGTGGGGATGAAACCATCTTTATTCAGAATTTCATGGCTTTTTTTTTTTTCTCTTTGCCCCACAGCTTAAGGTTTGTCAGTGGAAGCAGGGATGGAACAGCAAGAATCTGGCACTACCATCAGCATGAATGGAAGAGTCTGGTCCTGGATATGGCCACAAAAATGACAGGGTAAAGCAGAGCAAGCAGAACACACCTCGTGGGCACATTTACCTGCAAGCTAAATCCTCCATTATATTGAAAACTGGTTATTTGCTTCCATTTCTAATTGATTTCCATGCATTTATTGAAAATGTCGTGGTTAATTCACCCCCAAAGAAATAATAATCTGTTGGTACTTCCTTATCCTAATGGTTAAGGAATATTTAGTATTTTACACATGAAATAAGAATGTCAAATGATTTATCTCACAGAAGGAGGTAGAGCCCCAGTAATCATTTGATAATAAATAAATATATATATATCCAACATGGTTTTAAACATTGTATTTCTACCTTAGGTTTCCAGATAAGAGGTGAAATTAGTGTTTGGTTCTCAGGTTCCATTAGGGTTTTGAGTTTTCTTTTTGAGATCCTCAGGTGACTTCTTTAAGTGCCCTGTAATTGAATTGTAATTGAATATTCACAACAACCAAGAGCAGAAATGGAGAAATCCATTAGGCACTTGCTTTGCAGAATTCTCCATATTTCAGTGGTTGCATTTGCAGTGTTTGCAGTCGGAAGTGTGAGTTGGATTTATTTAGCAGGTTCCTGCTCATTGTGGAGTTTACTGATATTGATGACTGATAAGAAAAATGCCTTGTAGGAAAAAGCCTAATAGAGCTGAAAGGAAAAATTGGGGTAGGGAAGGACGATGGCTTAGGAACAGAGGAGAAAATGTCCTTTTTAAGGAAATGGAGCTCTATAAATCTCAGTGGCACTGAATATTTCCTGTATTCGGTTTTTACCACTGCAGAGCCATCCTTCATTCTCTGCCTTAGCCAGAGTCACAGAGGTGCCTGTGATCCATCCTCCCCCAGATTTCATACTGAATTAGCCCTCCTAAGTGTTTCCATATGTAGTTACTGATTTATCCCTTTTTAAATTGCTGATTTCCTTAGAAACAATGTGGCATCTGGAGAGGACAAGGTCACCAAGCTGAAGGTGACCATGGTGGCTTGGGATCGATACGATGCCACCGTCATCACTGCAGTCAACAATTTCCTCCTCAAAGTGTGGAACTCATCCACAGGGCAGCTTCTCCATAGCTTATCTGTGAGTACAATTCCAGGGGCAATCCCAAGTGGATGTAGATCACTCTGAGATGGATTTGAGGCTGAACTCATCACCATTCCCATGACAAGGGTTTGGTGTTGAAGTATCCAGCTGTCCCTGCCTGCTGGGAGGAGGGTGCACCATGGGACAGGAGCTGATGTGCAGGATCCTGGTGATTGCTGGGAATCCTTTGGAAGCTCCATTTGTGCCCTGGTGTCTCCTTCCTCCCCATCCCTCCCCATCTCAGCAGTGCCAAACCTGTGGCAGGAATGGTGACCAAACACAGCTCCAGTAAACTGAGGTGTCCTGTGTGTCCCCCTGATCTGGGATGTCCTCTCAGTGACTCCCAGCACATCTGGAGATACCACATGGAGAAATAAAACTGCTTTTTTCCCCCTGCTGTCATTGCAGGGTCATGATGATGAAGTTTTTGTTCTGGAGGCTCATCCCTTTGACCAAAGGATTGTGCTTTCGGCGGGACACGATGGGAATATTTTTGTTTGGGATATAGACAAAGGAACAAAAATTCGCAATTACTTTAACATGGTAAGAAGCATCACAGAAGTTTTGTTTTTTTTTTTTCACAAAAGTGGTCTTTAAATAAAAGCAGATTTCATTAAATTCCTCCAGAGCCAGTACAGTTCTGAGATCTTTGGTGATCTTGCCCTATGACTGCCATTAACATAAAATGTAGATTTCCAGGTGGTTGTTCCAGAACATACATTAAAAGTTGGGCTGAAATTTCAGGACAGAGAGAAAACGTGAAGTTTTACTTTGTTATTCAGTTTAACTCTAATAAATAAAAGTGTAAATCAGTCTTGAGCAAGATAAGAAATCACAGAATGAGGATTCAGTACGTGTTGGAGCACAGGGGAAATGTTTGTGAAAATGCTCTTATAGAGAGTGTCTGGTTGTGAAAGGAATTCTCTGTGCTTGGTACAGATTGAGGGCCAAGGCCATGGAGCTGTTTTTGATTGCAAGTTCTCACCAGATGGGCAGCATTTTGCCTGCACAGACTCTCATGGACATCTGCTACTATTTGGTTTTGGATGCAATAAATATTATGAAAAGGTGGGTTGAATGAATTTTAAACTCTTCCCTGTCTTGACCTGATTTTGTCTTAGAAGTATTTGTGGTACAATTTATTCCCTCAACCTGCCCCAGACAAAATAATAATTAGGTCATGGAGCAGTTGCTGTTTATCTAAATCAAAAAGATTTATACAAGAGACTCTATAGATAGAGGAGAAAAGCATTAACTTCTCTGTCCACCTCTCTTGGGCTATTTTTCTGTTGAATTTCTGCATCAGGCCTTGGTAATAAACCACATTTGTGGTAGGATTCTGTTCTCTGTCACAACATTCCTTGTGCTGATCCCACATGTAGGAGTTGTGCTTTATGGGAGCCATTCCAGAGCAGCAAGACAGCTGCAAATGGCCATTGATTGATTTCCTGAATTGCTTTTCTTTCAGATTCCTGATCAGATGTTCTTCCACACGGATTACCGGCCCCTGATCCGGGATGCCAATAATTATGTGCTGGATGAGCAGACTCAACAGGCTCCACACCTTATGCCTCCTCCATTCCTGGTGGATGTTGATGGAAATCCTCATCCCACGAGATTCCAGAGGCTGGTGCCAGGGAGGGAAAATTGCAAGGATGAACAACTTATTCCTCAGCTGGGATATGTGGCTAATGGTATTCTGTCTGAAGCTCATGAATAATACAAGTGTGGCACAGTATGGAGCACCAGCTCCTGGGATGGTGCTGTGAGGATGTAGAAATTAATGGTTTAAATTCAATATACAGGTAGAAGAGAGGGTGGGGTGGGGTTATGTGTGGAATCAAATTGACTGGAGGCAAGAGTATTCCAAAATGTGTGGATTTTTCCCAGGCATATGGCAGATGTTTAAAGCATTGCCTATTAACCTCTGTAACCGTGGATGTGAGAAAGCAGCAGGAAAGTGAGAAGGACAAGGAAAGCCAGCTTTTGTTTTGTAAAAGAGTTTTTTTTTTTTTTTAAACACAGACTTTAGCAAAATGTTGATCTCCAAAAATACCTTCCATTCTTACCTTCTGAAGCATTATTTCTTTCTGCTGTTCCTAGTGGCTTGTGTTTATGTTCTACATGTGGTCTGGAGTTTTAGGATTTTATTGTAACTTCTCTTCTAAACTTTGCCTCCATTTATTACATGAGAGCAGAAAGCCAGCTGGTGATCAGATGTTTTGCAGAGCAGACAAATTGTGGTGCAGAGCTTTAAATGGGATTATTTCTATGCTGTTTGCTAATACAGAAATCCATCATTTAATCAGCATTTGTGGTTTTGTTCCTGTCAAGGTGATGGCGAGGTGGTTGAACAAGTCATCGGGCAGCAAACCAATGACCAGGATGAGAGTATCCTTGATGGAATGATCAGAGAGCTCCAGAGGGAACAAGATTTGAGACTAATTAATGAAGGAGAAACTCTTCCAAACCCTCCCCTCAACAGATCCCACTCTGTTAATGGAGGTCAGTGTCCAGCCTTATCTCCGTCAGTTCCTTCCTTATCACAGGAAGAACTGATCAAAATGTTAATGTCAGTTCTGACACATTGTCTTTGAAGTTCTTTTCTCTCCTCTTCTTGTACACCTTGTTAACCCCTGTGGAGCACTGGGATGTTCTGTGGATTCCAACAGGGGAATTATAAATTTATGGGGCAACTGAGGGCACCCAATGGTCTAACTGGGCTGTATCTGATTGTTTGGAGTTATTAGACTGGAATTATTCCTGCTATAAACCAGTTTCCTGAAAAATAAGCATGAAGTTCACTGTATTGTGTTGATATCAGTGCAGAGATGAAGCTTCATAACTGCAAAATGCCAAAATGAAAGCATATAATTAGGGGCTGTCAGTGGAATACAGTGTTGTGACAGACTAATGGTTTCCTGCTGCAGCACAAGGCTGAGCATCAGTGCTAATAAAATAAACATGTTGCTCTGTCTTAGTGTTTCCTTAGAAAGCTTGAGATTATTCTCCTGGTAAGTGTTCTGCTACTGTGATTTTATTTTTAATACACAGAGTGATTAAAAATTGAAACCACACTCAATCAGATGTGAGCAGCTGAGTGAGTGCAGCTGATGGGAGGGAGCAGATGCCCAGCACTGTGCTGCAAGTCAGCCTGAGCCTTGGGAGAATTCACAGCTGCTGATAAATCACTTCTAGGTTAAGTGACTGATTACATGTGTTTGAAGTAGATTTCCTGGCAAAGCTCATTAGGATTTGGATGTGGAATTGTTTGTGTTTCAATCCAAGAAGGAGTAAGAAAAATATCAGGGAAAAATATGAAAATGCATTTTTGCTTTGATCGAAGTTGATATTTCAAAAAGGTTGCCTAAAAGGCAGTTTCAGCTCACACAAAGTCTTTTCTGCTGCTTAGGATATGTTGATGTGTTGTACAGCCCCAGTTCCCAGTTTTATTTGTGTGTCCCTGTAGTTGTGTGAAGGAGTTTTCAGATATGGGTAGTGTGGAAATCAAAGCAGTTCCCTTCTGGAGCTTGCATTGATCAGTGACTTTGCCCACATGAACTGCCCATTTGAGTAAGTTAATTGGATTATGCTTAAAGTTTTTAAACAGCCAGATATTTTTATATATCTTTGCACAACCATAAATGCAATATTATCATTTGATATACAGCATTTAAGCCTATGGGAATCATGAAGGAAAAGTGGGGACAATGATGGCAGGGATTCCATTATTATTATCAATCTTTGTTTATCGATCTTTGTGCCTTTAAATTGTGGATGGGATACAGGGAAGGAATTGTTCCCTGTGAGGGTGGGGAGGCTGCTCAGAGCAGCTGTGGCTGCCCTGGGTCCCTGGAAGTGTCCAAGGCCAGGCTGGACATGTCTTAGAGCACCCTGGTCTAGTGGAAGGTGTCCCATGGCAGAGGCTGGCACTGATCTCTAAGATCCCTCCTCACCCAACCACCCTGTGACTCCATGATTTTATTGGTGGTCCATGGAAGTGAAGAAGCCCTTTCCTTCTTTCTTTCTTTCTCTCTCCCAGCCCTTCGCAGCCCGGGCTTGGAGGTGGCCTCTCCCCCCAACGTGGGGCTGCGGCGCAGCGGGCAGATCGAGGGCGTGCGGCAGATGCACCTCAACGCGCCCCGCAGCCAGATGGCCACCGAGAGGGACCTCATGGCCTGGAGCAGGAGGGTGGTGGTCAACGAGCTCCCTCCAGGCATCAGCAAGTAAGAGGCTCAGTGGGAGTGGGATGAGACATTCAGTTGTGTAATGTGGAATGACCCTTCCATGCTCCTGGAATGAGTTTTGGGCTTTGGCGCTTGGTTGGTTGGGTGTCGCAGACATTTTTTCACAGAAATCCTTTCTTTGAGATTTGTGCATCTTCTGGGAAGCAAAAAGCCCCAGAAGAAGAATGTAAACAAATTGTTATCGGCTGCTGTGAAATGTAGCAGGTGATCCTGTGATTGGCTCATCTTCCATGTGTACCATTAAGGGCCAATCACAAGAGCAGCTCAGGGACAGATTCCCTAGACACAGAACTTTGTTATTTCATTCTTTCTTGCTATTCTTAGCTTAGCAAGCCTCTGCAACCTCTCTCCTTATTCTTTTTAGTATAGTTATAATGTATTATATATCATATATCAATAAATCCAACCTTCTGATCAAGAAACAAGATTCTCGTCCTTCTCTCACCGTAGTGGCCTCCTCAGGTCGCTGTAATAGTTGGGTTGTTTGGATCAGAATGGAGTTGAGAATGGTAATTTCTTCTTTTCACAATCCAGTCTTTCCTCAGTACTCCAAGTACCACATTTTCCTCAAGCTTTATTTTAAAAAGACTTGAAAATAATTTTAATACATTGGAAAATAATTATGGCTGCTCAGCTAATGACTTTGTTTCTTTAACTTGTGATTCCAGGAGCAAATGGATGGATGCTGCCAGGGGGGTTTATGCACAAATTTCTTAGAGCAGCACAAGTATTTTAATGTATATGTTAAGGAGGCTGTTGAGTTCCATGATGATTTAATGAATATAATGTCTGTTTCTTGTGTATAATTAGGGTCCAGGAAGAATGTCGAGCTGCCAAAGGTGAAATAGAAATCAGTTTATACACTGCTGACAAGAAGAGAAAGCCATCCCACACATTACAACGGGTGAGTTAGTGCCCTGGAAGAGACAGCCTGGGTGGGAAGCAGTTCTGAGCAACAAAAATAAGACCAGCAAAAAACCCCAAACCAATTTTATTGAATTATTTAGAAGATCAATAGTCCTAATTGTTTCTCTGGCTCACTGTCTTCTTCCTTCAGTAACTGTGATTTGGCTGTCTGTAAAATCCAAATAGTGGTAAATCTCTATCCTTGAGGTTTCAGTGGTGGGAAGATGCTGGGAAAGGAAAATCGCAGAGCCACGGTGGGTTTTCTGTTCGACTTGCGGAAAGCAGAGGTGCCAAACTTTTACAAGGGCTAGATTTATCTTATGCACAGACTGCAGGAATTTTATAGAAAAGAATGGTATTTTCAATCATTTCCTTTCCAAAGACTGCTACTTTATAAAGTAGAATTTCTGTTAAACCAAGAATCCGCACCTAAAACATCCGCAGTGTGTCAGAGATATTGTCTAATTGTTCAAGGATTTCTTACTGCTCCATTGTAACTGGGGTGCAGCGCTCAGCCACTGTACCCAGGCACTTCTTTAGTGTGTGAAACTGCTGGGTGGCTCCCTGACGTGTCCCTGTTTTGCCCTGGCAGAGCGAGCTGCAGGCGGGCGGCGGGCGCTCGCTGCGCAGGAACCAGCGGAAGCGGCAGCACGCGTACCAGACGCGCTCCACCATCGAGCACAGCCAGCAGGGAGCCAGCCACAACCCCTGTGCCCGCCACGACTCCGACAGCTCCTCTGAGGTCTGAGCCTCCCAGCAGCCTCCAGCACCTTCCCCCTTCCCAAATCCACACTGAGGTTCCATGTGTCTGCTGGAGGGAGGAAGTTTGTGCAGCCGAAACTCAGTTTGAGCTGGAGCTGCCAGGGCTGGGGTGGAGGGCAGTAAAAAGAGGTTTTTCAAATGTGTTTGTGGCAAAAGGCAGTGTAAAAATAATATTGGCCCATTCCAGGATGGGAATGGTCACCTCACAAACCTTTGGCACATCCTTTGTCTCCATCTTCAACATGGATGATGGAGCAAGGGTGTCCCAGTGCTCTAAGCTGGAGGGCCATGGGTGAGAGCAATCAGTTGATCAGCCCTGAGCTTGTGTGGGATCTGCTGCTCCAGCTGGATACCTGCAAATCAGTGGGGCCTGAGAATCATCCAAGAATCCTCAAATTGCTGCTGATGCTATCACAGAGCCTCTCTTGCTGATTTTTTGAGCAGTCTTGGGAATTCAGAGAGGTTTTGGCAGGGACAGGACCCAGGGAATGGCTGGAGCTGTTCCAGGGCAGGCTCAGGCTGGAGATCAGGGCAAGGTTCTGTCCCCAGAGGGTGCTGGGCACTGCCCAGGCTCCCAGGGCTCCAGGAGGGTTTGGACAGCCCTGCCAGGGATGCACAGGGTGGGATTGTTGGGAAGGGCAAGGAGCTGAGCTCTGATCCTTGTGGGTCCCTTCCAGCTCAGGATATTCTGAGATTCTCCACATGGGAAGAAACACTCAGGTCATTGAGTCTCTGGGATTTGTGGTGTTCCTGTGGCATGTTGGTCTTGGAGAGTGAAGGATCATTTACCTAAATGCCAGGACAGGGTTCAAAAGTAGCTTAAAACAGCTCCTGTATTTTTGGAAACCTGAAACATTTTCAAGTAAATTTAACTGGGTTGTGTTAAACCACTTGCTATTTTGGGATTTCATGCAGCACATGGATTCTGGGTCAGGACTTTGATTTCATTTTGCAGTGCTTTGATTTCATCTACATCTGTAGACTGCTGTTGAAAGAGATTGAGTATTGGTATTTATCATTGATTTTGGCAAGGGAAGAACTTAAAATATACCAGATAAATATAACTTGTTCTTCTTAAGGAAGAGAGTGAACATTGCTGCTTTGTAAAGGCATTGAAAAGCTCAAAAAGCTGGGCCCTGGGCATAAAATTTATTAATCAAGCACTTAAAGAAGAACTCATTCTGTAGTTCTGATATAATTAAAATTCACATTTGTTCTAAAGGAGCTATATAAGGATATATTATAATATTAATTAAGGTATGTGAAGAAATTGTGGATTTATTTCTTTAAAACTAAACCAGCCTTGAATGGAAAGCATTTCTTGTGTGACACAACTGGCTTGCAAACAAAAATGATACATTTTACCCTTGGCCCCAGAGTGAATCCTCTTGTTTTCACTACAGGAAGATGAGACTGTTGGCACAAGTGATGCATCCATGGATGATCCTGTGGCAGCCTGGCAGAGTGAAAGCAGTTCCAGGTATCTCCACTGGGCTCTGAATTGGGAACCCTGGTTTATTATGGGATTTCAGTAGGACAGTTGATACTGAGATATTCAGCCTTCATCTTGAAGATTGATTTTTAACCAGTTAGTCATGAAACATTTCATATTGTGATTTTTTTCTCTTCTTTTTTTTTCAAAGTCAAGAACAATTCTAAAAAACATTTTATAAGAAGACATTGCCTTTAATTAGAGCTACTTGAAAAAAATCAATGCCAGTTTGCCATTTAAATCCTGTATGTGTATTATTTGGTATTAAAGAAGTCAGAGCTGGATTTTTAGGGAAGTGCTCTAGTTCTTTAAATGTTCCATGCATTTTTTGCTGCCAGTTCTTATGAAGTCAGTCTGTGAATCAGTGAGATAATAAGAATTGGTATCAACCATAGATGTAGCTTTACTGTGACTTTCAAATTGATAAAAGAATTTACTGAAATCACAAATCAGAGAGCACTTGTTTTTCTTTAAATTCACATGATAACAAAATTCTGTGCTAATCCTGAACAGAACCAGGAGAGCAGGTTGAATGTTTGGATTTTTCAGTTCCCTATGGGGAAACTGAAGTTTTCTGTTCTCTTTCTTACAACTTTTTTATTATCTACAGTGATTCATCAAGTGAATATTCAGACTGGACAGCAGATGCTGGGATTAATCTGCAGCCTCCAAAGAGACAAACCAGGCAGGCAGCTCGGAAAATCTGTAGTAGTTCTGAAGATGAAAATATGAAGGGAACAAAAGGGCTGGAGCCAAAGCGAAGGAAACTGAAACAGCCAAGGAAGAAGGTCAGCACGTGTAATTCTTAGTGTCTTTTGCGCTTTAAGAATATAAATTTAGGTTTTAGTGGTTGTTTTCAAAGTAAAATATTTTATAAATGGGCATAGATTAAAAAAATATTTATAGAGATCACAGTAATTGTGCTACTAGTGGTACAAAGAAATTTTACTGTTTGTTTTATTGGGCTTCCATGTTTTCCACAGGTGGTTCTTCATTTCAAATGCCATTTTTTTCCTCTCAGATTTATGCTCTTCACCACAGTCAAGTTTACAACAGGGTGGTTTTGTTGTAAAATTATAATGGATCTGTATTGTATTGACATGGTCAGATGTCTTTTTCCTGGTATTTTTTTTAAAGACATTTAGAATATTTATAAAAATACAATTTATTTCTTTATTATAGAACCACAGCCTGGCTTGAGTTGGAGAGGTCTTAAAGATCACCTTATCCCACCCCCCAGGCATGGGCATTTTAATGATTTATGGATGTTTTAAGGCATTGTAATGATTTATGAAGGTTTTAATTTTCAGTTATATTTATAACAAACCTGTCTATTTAGTGGAGATTTTGGGCAGGACAACACTCCACAATTTGCTCTTCCTTGTATCTTACCTGCAGCAACTGCTGCGCAATGAGCTTTCCATAGTAATTAACTGTACTCTGAATATTGTGTTGATTGCATTCTAAATTAATGCAGATATTGAACTTCTGTATGTAACTTACTGTGTAATGTCCTGATGTGTGTTTAGAAAGCCAGTGGGCTGCTGTCCCTGGAAGGGGAGCCCAGTGAGGAGTGGCTGGCCCCGCAGTGGATCCTGGACACCATTCCCCGCCGCTCGCCCTTCGTGCCCCAGATGGGGGATGAGGTACTGCCCTGCCTGGCTTTGGAAAGCCAGGTGTCTGCTGAGGGAGGCAGGAGCCTGCCCTGAAATGGAAAATACAAACCCCCTCCCTCCGAGTTGTTGTAATTTTTAAAATTAAGGGGCTCTCAGGCAAAGATATGGGAGCAGGGATAACAGTTCTTTATTAGGGAAGGCAAAAAAAACCCAAAACCAATGCAATAATACAAAACAACACTGTCAGAGTCAGAACATGACCTGACACCCTGTTGGGATGGGTGTTGGTGGCAGTCCCATTAAATGGTGGCTGGAGCCCTCCTGGAGTGACAGATGTGGTTCTGTAAAGCACTGTTCCTGTAGAAGGGTGGAGTTTTCCACTGAAGATCCAGTGGTGGTGTAGATAGGCCTGGTCTTCCTCTGGGAACCCACTGGGAAGGGGCTGCTCCTCTGGCAATGCACTGGGCAAAGGCTGCTGTGCTGTCCCAAAGCTCAGATTGGATCCAGGTAGGAATGCTTGGCTCCTCCCCTGGGCGGAGCATCTCCCCATGGGATGCTGGGATTGGATCAGCCATGCAGGGACACTCAGTGGCCATGGACAGAAGGTAATTAATAATCAATGGCCCATGAACAGAAGAGATCTCCTGCAGGGAGGATTGGCTGTGGGAGAGATAAAACTGCCCAGTTACAGAAGATGACTGCCCCACCTCTGGCAGATGGAATAGAATACACAGCCCCATTTCCACATTCCAATCAGCAGCTCTGCTTGCTTTGGACTCTTCTGCCCAGCAATATTTGCAGGGAATTGTGCTCAGGACAGGCTGAGTTTTGATAACTTTGTTAATTCCCAGGCAGTTTGTTGCTTACAGATTGATGTCTTGTGTCTGCAAACTTTTTCTGCACAGGTAAATTGGGATTAACATGAAAAATCAGTTGTGCATCTTCACCTGCACATTTGTTAATGATCCTAGTTTTAAAGCACAGAGCAGGTACCAATTTGGCTGATAAAAAATATTTTTAATTAGAAGAGTGTTTTATGATGAAATAAATAAGTGTGCAATGTGTTCTCAAAGGGATAAGACCTGGTACTATGAGCAGGAAGAGCACAATCATTAAAATAATTTGCTGTACTTTTCTCATTTGCTCTTTTTTTCTCTTTAAATTTTCTCTTTTTTTTTCTCTTTTAAGATCATCTACTTTAGGCAAGGCCATGAAGCTTATGTGAGGGCAGTGAGGAAAGCCAAAATTTACAGTATTAACATGCAAAAACAACCATGGAACAAAATGGAACTCAGGGTAAGTTCAAGAAATTCTTCAAAGAGCTGAATGTCTCTGTAATGTTAAACTGACATGAAAAACCAACAAGAAAAATGTGAAGAAGGGATTGCTTTAAAATGCTAATATCAAAGTTTTAATTGCAAATATTAAAGTTAGTTTTTCTTAACACAAAGTCTTTACATCCGTTCACTTCCTAGTTTTGGATTTGATTCTCAGGGCTCTCTTTCCACACAAATTATTTTTTCCTGAACACTGAATTCATTCAGAACCCTGCACTGCAGAGCTGCTTGTGGTTCTCTCACCACTCTACAGTGACCTGAGCATTGGGGTTCTGTTTCTTGTTTTTCATGCTGTGGTAAGAAATCATGGTGTAAACACCTAAATGTGTGCAGGAGTTCTCTGAAACACTGGATCTCGCTGTGGATGAGCTCCCCAGCCTTAATCCACAGTATTCCTTATTTTTTCCTGCTTTCCTCAGATTTCATATCAAGAGAAGAGCCCATATATGTGCTCATATTCATTTAACCTTGCCAGTGATTCTATTAATGAAAGTAATTGCTTTACTGGGAAAATACCCAGTTCCCAGTCCCAGATATTCAGTGATTCCAGCTGTATTTTTCCAAGGCATCATCAGTTTGTGAGGAAAAGGAAATAGCTGTTCACTTAGAATGGGCTTTGACAGGACATGAACATAAAGGCTATTGTGGAATTCCCATTTTCAGAGGAAGAATTTCCTTTTTTCCCATTGTGCAAGAGTGAGGGGCCTTGGAGTAGTTCAGGGAGAACCTTTGTGCTCAAAACTGGATTTGTTCCTTAGAACCTTCCTAAATAATTTGTAGGAATCCTGTTCACAAACCTGCCAAGGGAACCTTCTTCATTTTTCTTTCTGAGGTGACAGTGATTGATTTTAGTATTGGGGAAAGAAAAATTAATGGAGGAAATTACCTGTGCTGTAGAGTGGAAACATACTTGGGTTTTATTAATATGTTTCACTTAAAAATGGATATTTTTGTTTTTGGCAAGATAAAATAATGCTGTTCCATGCTTCTTGCTAACTAGGAACAAGAATTTGTGAAGACTGTAGGAATTAAATATGAAGTTGGGCCTCCCACACTCTGCTGCTTGAAGCTTGCATTCCTGGATCCAATCACAGGCAAAATGACAGGAGAATCCTTTTCCATAAAGTAAGTCACTGGAATGCTGATGACATTCTTCAAGAGCTTTCCTTGCAGTGTAGATGCTTCCCCCTCCTCCTTTCTTATTTCCTGTGCAAGGCATGATGATGGCAGTAATGGTTATCCCAAATGCATGGAATTTGAGGACTGTGCAGTTCATCTAGAACTGCATTTCTGGGTAATAATAACTTTGTTTGGTCTTATTTCCTGAAGGTACCATGATATGCCAGATGTTATTGATTTCCTTGTGCTGCATCAGTTTTATAATGAAGCCAAAGAAAGGAACTGGCAAATAGGTGAGTTTTTTTTTCCCAATTCCATGTGTTTTGCACCATTTCTGCAGCTGTTTAATGGGACACAGTGTCTTTATTACATGATGTAAAGGACTATGCACACGTGATATTGTAAAGATTATTGGAAACTTTTATTTGATGTTTGCTGCAATTCCTCTAGCAAAGAAAAAAGAGAGAAATGAGAGAAACTGCTCCAAGGGCAGTGATAGCAGGAGAATCTCCTGATCTGTTGGGAATCTGAGGTGTGAGGCAGCTGTGGGTAATTCCCAGAGATGGGCAAGTCCTGCCCTGAGGGTAAGGGCTCAGTTCCTGTGCTGGAAAATGCAGGGATGGAAGTAGGGCATTGACAAAAGAGGGAGCTGATTCTCTATAAGGAAATACTTAGCAATTCTTGCTGTTGTTGTTTTTCTGAGTGCAATGTTTGCCCTTGCAGGGGATCGGTTTCGCAGTATCATTGATGATGCCTGGTGGTTTGGGACTGTGGAGAGTCAGCAGCCTTTCCAGGCAGAGTATCCTGATAGTTCCTTCCAGTGCTACAGTGTCCAGTGAGTATTGCCATGTCCTGGGGCTCCTACACAACTCAGAGAACTTCAGAAATAGGATCAAGAACCTCAGGAATTAGAATCTCTTTTTCCATTTAAATACATACCCAGACACTTTATTTATTTATTTAATTTCACATATTGTACTTCTTATTTATTACTTACTATTTATTTTAGAATATTTTGAGTATTTGCTTATTTAATTTTTTGCTAATTTAATTTAATTTAATTTAATTTTTTTAAATTTTAAAATTTATTCCTAAAGCAACAATTGTGATATAAACAGCAGTGCAGTGACTGTATAGGAGGTACAAGAGGAAAATAGGGAGTTGGAATGTCTTATTCCTAACTGGAGTGACCTTTTGGGTCAAATCTGGTAAAGAAAAGGTGTGTCTTTATATTCAGCTCTAACTTGTGCATTTGAATGAATTTTTTAATAGCTGGGACAACAATGAAAGAGAGAGGATGAGTCCATGGGACATGGAGCCAATCCCAGAAGGAAGTAAGTGTGTGCTGGATTCCTGTCCCTGCACAAAGCAAACAGCTCTGGGGCCCTGCATTTACCCTCTGGAATTGTTCCTCTGCAGCTGCTTATCCGGAGGAGGTCGGTGCTGGAGTTCCTGTGACCCCAGAGGAGCTGACAGCTCTTCTCTACAAGCCCCAGGAGGGAGAGTGGGGCGCCCATTCCAGAGATGAAGAATGTGAACGAGTAATCCGAGGGATTGAGCAGCTTCTTTCCCTTGGTATGTTTGGAGAGAAAAGGGGGAAGGATTAACAATAGCAGGGAGGGGGCACAGGACTGGAGAGTAGATGGGATGGAGTGCTGGGACTTGAAATGTACTCAACTAAATTACTGAAAAGAGCCTTTTAAATTTCATATTTCAGTTTCCAGTCTAAAGTCCCTTTTTTTTTCTGGGGCTTCATCTGATTTCTTTCAGTGGAGCTTCCCCAGTGGGTCATATATAAAGGTGAAAGAGCAAAACATATAATTAAACCCCTCAAAACAGCCAGCAAATCCTCACTAAATACCCTATCCTCCAAATTCCTTGTAACTGGTTTGTAACCATTTAATAGCACACTGTGCTTTAAATTCTGCCTCTGTTTACACCCAGGACATGTCTGTGTTCTTACTCAGTGTTGCATGTTGTAGTATTCCTGTTGTAAGTGCAAATGCCTGTTCCTTTCAGTCAGATTAGCTGCTGGCACACAAATCTCAGATGTGATACTTAAACAAAAAGTGCTTTTTCAAGAGCAGGAATAGATGGTACAAGAGGAGGAACCCTGCCCTGTGGGTAATGACATTCTCAGCTGTAGATCTGTGTTCCTTTGCTGAATTCTTCGAAGGAAACCCCAGAAACCATTAAAAGGAATCTTGGTGGAACATCCCTTGGAGGCATCTCAATCATTGTGGTCTTTTGTCTTGCAGACATTTCTAATCCCTTTGCTGTTCCAGTGGACCTTAGTGCCTATCCCATGTATTGCACTGTTGTTGCTTATCCAACTGACCTCACCACCATCAGGAGGAGGCTTGAAAACAGGTTTTATAGGTGAGTTTGGGTTTGTAGCTGACATTTATTACATTTATTATTACGTGGAGCTGAATGCTGTTTAAAGTCCCTTCAGCAACTGCAGAAGATCAGATTGGCCTTGGGCAAAGTGAATCTTCCTGAATAATGAATTCTGCTGGCCATGTTGATAAGGCAAAAGCTGCTGTAGCAGGATCTGGAGTTTTGGTTGAACACCCTGAGCCTGGCTCTGTGTTGGAGGCAGAGCATGTTTGCTTTGTTTCCATCCGTGCTGCCTTTGAGCAGGGGCTTTGCTTCTGTTGCAGCTGCCAGAAGGAGACTGAATGATACTGGCAATCTCAGCTTTCCCAGCTAAATTGGGAATAAATAATGTCCTGCTCTTATTTTCCCCTCTGAGGACAACCTGTTTCTGCTTGATCTGAATCCCCAGTTCCATTTTTTACCAAAGAATCCTACTGAACATGGAATAAAAATAACATACACCTTCCTGTCCATCCCATTCCTTAAATTTTGTGTATTTTTCAGGAGAATCTCTGCCCTGATGTGGGAGGTAAGATACATTGAACACAATGCCAGGACTTTCAACGAGCCAGACAGCCCCATAGTCAAAGCAGCCAAAATTGTGACAGATGTCCTGCTCCGCTTCATTGGGTGAGTTTGGACCTCACAGACCCCACAGCTCCAATTCTTGGGATCCTTCATTGTGTTCCTTGGTTTTTGTCATTGTCCTGCAGAGATCAGAGCTGTACTGATATATTAGAAATCTACAACAAGGTGAAAGCAGAAGACCTGAGCAGTACTGATGAGGAAGAGGAGGTAAGATAATTTCCTTCCTTTTTAAAATTCAACACATGAAAGAAAAATTATTTTTGTTGAGTCTTTATTTTATGGGTAATTGCACTGAGATTTGGAGATGAGGCTGTTTAGGCTCACCTGAGACAATAAGCTCCCTGAAGTAAAAATGCTTCTTGGAACTGTCTGTCTTTAATCTTCTCTCAGTACATGATGTTTTGTGGGAAGGATGAGTAATGAGGGGAGCTGGGAAGTGGAGCTGTTACTCAGTCAGAAGGACAACAGCTCTCCATTGTCAGCGAGGCAGCAGAGCTGATTTCCTTATGTAATTCTGTGTCATTTCCCATCAGTTGATCCCTGGAGTGAAATGTCAGGTAGAATCCAGGGTGGATATCACTGCCTTGAGCTGCTTCCCTCTCCTGACACCTTCTCCCCTTCAGTGCAGTTTGAAATGTGCTGTAGCTCCTGTTGCCAAGTGCCCTGTGGTTGTTGTTGGCTGGTTTTTAACCCTTTTTCCATGGCTGAGGGTTCTCCAGACCTGCCTGTGTGTGATCATTCCCTTTGCCTTTAGGTGGCAGAAGTGGATGTGGATTCAGATGCTCCAGGCACTTCCTCTGGGAAGAGACGAGTGAGTAAAATTTCTGCTGTGGTCATTTTTAAAAAAAATTTGATTTTAAAGAAAATATCTCCAGCACTCAAATTTTGATGCAACTGATAAATATAGCAAGGCTGGAGCTGAAATATTGCAGCTTCTTATGGGTTTGAGAGTTATATATGACCAGAGAAGGCAAATTTGTTTGTCTCATTTGCATATTGCTGTGCCATCAGCTCTGCTTTAATCTTCCTGGATTTCTGTTTTTAATTGGGTAATGCTTTAATTGCAGAATGCTGGGAGATTAGTAGGAACTTCAAGGGAATAATGTGAATATTGTGATACCATCTGCAGTACCTGTTTCCCTGCAGGTGAGACGAAGGGTGAAGAGGCAGCCCATGAAAGCCAGTGCTGATGCTTGGAAGGAGCAGTGCCAGCAGCTCTTAAACCTGATTTATGAACGAGAGGACTCAGAGCCTTTCAGGCAGCCTGTTGATCTCTTCTCTTACCCTGTAAGTGCAGCTTCCACACCCAGAATTGTTCCTCCTTTGGCAGAACATCCATGCTGGGCATGGCTCTGTCCTCTCCCTTTATGAGCTGATGTTTTCAGGGCATTATCTGCAACAGCTCTGAAAGTAAACTAATGATTTGAGCCACTGGATGAGCACTGAGGGGATGTTACTGCTGTAGGATTTGAGAGCTTTGATTCCTCTTGTGTGTTCTCACAGGATTATCGAGATATTGTAGACACTCCCATGGACTTCAGCACTGTGAAAGAAACCTTGGAAGCAGGAAACTACACCAGTCCCTTGGAATTCTACAAAGATATTCGTTTAATATTCTGCAACTCTAAAGCTTACACTCCTAATAAAAAGTCTCGTGTAAGTAATAAATTTTAATGCCTGGTTTTTTAACAAAGACCTTGGCCCTACATGAATAAAACACATGAAATAAGGTCTGAAGAGCAAAGCACTGCTTGGTGTAATAAAAATAACCAGGACACACCAATTCTGTGGTTATCAACTTGCTTTGTTCTGCTCTTCCAGATGACTTCTAACATCCATTTTCATCTGGGACGATGGTCACTGTTGCAGTTGTTCCTTGCAATATTTGTAACAGAAAACTGGTCACCAGTTGCTTTTATTTTTTCAATAATTTATCCCTGTAAACAAGGCTATCAGCTTGATAACTGCACATATTGTGGATCAGGCTACACAAAAGCAAGGCCTGGAAAGAGGACAGGAAAGTGATTTAAAGATTTTGACATCTGGTTTACAGAAATTAGAATGAGGACATTTTGGGTTGCTTCTCTGTAGCTCTGTAAGGGTGGTGTAAGGACAGTTCACCAGGGATGTAGTGCAAAAACAAACGTGAGGAGATGTGAAATCCAATTGTTTTTCCCTTGGTATTCAAGTTATCTTAAGGCCTGCTTCCATGTTTCATGGGGATTGACAAAGGGGACAGTAATCCAGAAATCCATTTTCCTTCAACTCTGGAAATGCTTTGTGCTGTTACTAAATCCTTTTAAGAAAACACTTTCTTTTGCAAGAACACACATGGCCCATGGAAGGAAATAATCTGTAAAGAGCCTTATAGTGGAACTTCAGTGTGAATTTTTTCTTTGTGCTACAAAGTCTGGACATCTCCGTGATGGTTTTTTGGTTGATCTTCAACTTATTCAACTCTAATAAGCCTGACCATTTTCCCTCACTGCAGATTTACAGCATGACCCTTCGACTCTCTGCCTTATTTGAGAACCACATGAAAAACATCATCTCTGAGTACAAGTCAGCAATGCAATGCCAGAAGAGGAAAAGGCCTCGGTACCGAAAACGGCTGAGGAGCAGCAGCAGCTCCCCCTCAACCAGCAGAGCATCCAGGTAAAGCAGGGATGGGGGGCCTGGCTGGCACTGCCATTCCAGAGCACAGGGGTAATGTCCTTTTGGGAATAACCAGCAGCTCATTTCCTGATGAACTTGTTCTTTTGGGAGATAAAATCACGCTCAATTTGTAGTTTCTATTTCTGGTAAGTGAAAGATGATGTGGTTACAAGTGTTCCCTCTGGAGGACATGAAAGATCAGCTGTCTCTTTACCTTTTAGCTGTTGAAAAGATGTTGTGTAACACTTCCCTGCCTTCATCTGATACATTATCTAAGTAAACTGATGGTTTTAAAAGGGGGGATAAAACCTTGTCCCTGCAAACTCCTGTACCTTTAGCAAACAGCACCATGGTGTAACTATTTTAGTGTTATCACACCTGGGAGGAAGGGATCACTTTGCAGGAGAAATCAGTTTTGTATTTGAGTCTGTGGTGATAACAGTTTTCTCGCTTTGGGATATTCTGTGTTTGCAGCCCAAAAGGGAAACAGAAGCAAGTGAAGATTCAACCTAAACCCAACCAAAATACCTCACTGCCCCTGACCAGGACTAACTCTTCAGTCTCATCTCATGGTGAGGAAATCCAGCCTTTCTCTTAGAGCAGCTTGTCTGTGCAGGTTGAGTCTTGTCCTCATGAGGCACATGCAAAACCTGCCTGTTGAAGGAGCAAGGTCCTGAAATGTGTTGTCTGTAGGTTGTTTTAGCTGAGTTTGGCTGTTGGGCAGTTCTGGGGAAGGATCGGGGAATTGGGAACCTGGGTCTGGCTGTGATAAGAATTATTCCAGTGACAAAAGCTCAGACTTCCTGTGTATGGGCCTCTCTCCTACAGCAGTGAAGGATAATTAATTAAATTAATTCTACTTGGGGTTACACTCAGGAGGAATCTGTCTTTCCATGGCTGCAGAGCAGCTTGGTGAGATTGCCCTGACTTGGGCTGTTGACAGAACCTCCCCAGACACAACCCTGTAAACAGAGCATAGAAATCACCCTGTCCCCTTGTGCTGTCCTGTCTGAAGTTTCAGATACAGCAGAAGAACCTCTGGGTTCAGCCACTGGTGAAGAGCTGGAGGGTCAACCATCTTCATCAGGCTCAAATGCACAGAGCCGGAGTGGAAATGCCGTAGACCCAGGGAAAAGCAGACCAGTCAGGAGCAAATCCACACCAGTGAAACAAGGTGAGAAAGAATAATTCTGTGCTGGGACTGACTGGTTTCACTAGAGATGAAAGATCTTGCTTCTGTCTGATGTTTATTGCCTCAGTGTAGCATTGTTTATATTCCTAAACCATACCAAGAAATTGAATTTACTTTGGTCTTTTACTCTGTGGTGTCTTGTCTGAGGTGTGGAATGCAGATGATTCCATGTACACCTTAAAAAGTCCTTTAAAATCTTTCCAGATGGAAAACCTGATTGCTCTTGAACTCCTACAGTTCTTCAGGAATTACAGACAGCAAACAAACCAAGAGAATCCCCACCACAGAACCTTTGCCTTCATTAATCAAGCTGAAACCAAAGATGAAAAAAATTTCACAAAAATATATAAATATTTTTCTCACATGCAAAACAAAGTAGTTGTGATTAGAAGGGAAACAGTTCAGGTGTGGTAATGTGGGGGATGAGTTACTCAGAGTTTCCACCAAGGTTGGTACTACATGGGCATTTCCTGAGCACTGGAGCCTTTCCCAAGTCCACACTCCTGTGCTGTAGCATTGCTGGATGCTGCAGGTGAGCTTTTCCTGTCTTAAAGAAGATACTTAATCTTCATTGTCACATTCATAACCCTGAAAACATGGAGGATTTTGGGTCCCAGGCCAGCCAGATGCTTTATTGAATTTTCATTTAAGTTGTGCAGCAATTCCTGTGAGCTTTCTTGTGTCACTGACTTCCTTGAGTTATGCTTTCCATTAATATTCTCTGGACTAAGCCTTTTGAGAACATGCATTTGATAGGGAATAAATGCTGCTTGCACAATATTATTTTTGTGTATGTATAGTTTTGAAATGGATTTTAGAGTTTTCCTGCCTTTAGATGTTTGTGTCCAACCTGGTCATTTCAAGCTCCTGTTTTGCCTGGATCTTCACTTAACTCTTGCTCAGGAAAGTTTGCAGTCATTGTTTCCAGGTAAAAACTGTGTTTACTTTGGTAGATTTTCCTTTTAGAGCACCTGCTTGTGTCCACAGCACGTGAAGGGTGAGTAATTCCCAGTGGATCATCCCTGAGCACATCTCAGAGACAGCCAGAGAATCCCAAAGGCAACTGCAGCAAATCCCACTTTTTGTGTCCTGTTTGGCTGTGGTGTGGTGCTGATGGGGTTGTTTTGTTATTTTGCTTAGATCACTCTCCTGATGGGCCCCTCACCAACGGGGATGGCAGAGAGCCCCGGGCAGGAGTCAAGAGGAAGCTGCTGAGCGCCTCAGAGGAGGATGAGCCCCTGGAGGAGGCAGAGGAGGAGGAGGAGGAGGAAAAGAAGAGAGAATTAAAGGAAAAGTCTGGTTTGTCTTCATCAGAAAGTGGGGAATCAGGATCCAGCTCCAGCTCTGACAGCAGAAGTGGCTCTGATTCTGACTCAGAATCAACCTCCAGGACAGACCAGGATTACATCGACGGCGACCACGACTACAGCAAAGTTGTGCAATCCAAAAAACCCAAACGCAAAATCAAACGGAAACTCACCGGGGGCAAACGGAATTGGCAGGGCCGAGGCACAGGGAGGAGGGGCAGATGGGGCAGGTGGGGCAGGTGGAGCAGAGGGGGCCGAGGGGGCAGAGGTGGAAGAGGCTGCGGCAGAGGAAGAGGCGGCGGCCGGGGAGGAAGGAGAGGCCGAGGAGGCCGAGGGGCCTCGCGAGGAGCCACCAGAGCCAAGCGCGCCCGGCTCGCCGACGACGAGTTTGAAAACCTCTTTGGGGGACAGTTTGGGGAGAACGTGTTTGGAGGGAGGTTCAGCCGACCCCCTCGGATCAAAACCAGGAACGAGGGCAGGAGAACTGTCCTGTACAACGACGACTCCGACAATGACAATTTTGTGCACACCGAGGATCCTTTGAACCTTGGTACTTCCAGGTCAGGCAGGGTGCGGAAAATGACAGAAAAAGCCAGGGTCAGCCATCTCATGGGATGGAATTATTGACAGATGGAAAACTTTGGAACAATTTTAAAAGAACTTCAATGGCCTTCTACTGCAGGGATTTTACCAGAAATTCTACCAAGCAAGTTGTGCGGGGACTCCACTCACGTTTTCACAGTGGTGCTTTTCCATCCTGTCAGTTTGTGTTTGTTTTAAAGCTTCAGATCTCCACACTTCATTGGTCAAAACAAGCCTTAGTCATTAGGCCTTAAATTACAGAAATTCTTCCCCACACACTACGAGTTCATCACATTACAGAGGCTTCCAGCTTCTCAGTAAGAACATGACATTTTCGAGTCACGCTTATGACTTCTCTCCCTCGTTTTGTTTTTGTATTATAGAAATAGCACCTTCTTACAGAGTTTTTATGTGGTTTCTGCCATAAATCCTTAGACACAGTAATAATTATAACTTTTGCACAATACACCAATCCTAAAGGCAGCTATAAAATGTTTACAGTTTCTATATTGTAAGAAGGATCTGGATTATTTTAATCTTCCCAGGCCAAACGTTGATGGAAATGTGCTGAACTGAAGTATGTCCATACTACAGTTTTGGGGGTCCTGATGTGCTTTCTATTGGTTCTTTATCCGTGTAAAAACAGTGACAAAGGGTTGGTGCCTTGTAAATATGTAGCAAACCTTTGATGTGGTGTGTCCTATGTGTGCATTAACTTTATTAAAAAGAGAATACTTGAGAAGTATGAATATCTAGACAAAAGGTGCCAAATGCAAAAGTTACTTGCATCTATTTTCTTTTTGTCCTCTCATATTTTTATAGTATTAATCGAGATTGTGCAGCTAAAGGGGTGACTTCAACATTTGAAAGGTTCCTCCTCTTCAAAGCATGATTTTTAATAGTAGCTCAGCTACCTCTTATTTACAACTACTGGCAAGTGAAAAGAAAATAGATGCTGTTATTCAGAGCATGGTGAAGAAGAGGCGAGAAGGAGCGTAGAGGGGTGGAAGTTGTGAGTAGCTGTATCTTCCTTGTGTTGCCACCATGAAAACAAATGCAGTGGTTCTCAGAGGTGTTTGGGGATTTGCTGTGCAGAGGGGCTGCTTGGCCCCCCTGCCCGTGCTCCATGGAAATGTGGTTTGGGCCCCTCGGAGGTGCTGAGGGAGCTGTCGCCCCCCCAGGCTGACTCTTGTGTCTCAAGCTTCCAGAAGAGAATTGCTGTTGCACTGTGCTCTTGTTGTCCTGGGAAATGCTGACTTGAGCCCCTGTGGCAGTGGTAGTGCAGTTGGTGAGGAGATCCCTGCTCTGGCTCCTCGGGGACCTCGGCGCTGGCGTGGGCTGAGCTGCAGGTGAGCAGCCTCTTCCTTCCTTCCTGCCTCTCCTGGAATGCATGTGGGATTCCATTTCCTCCCCTTGCCTGACAGTTCAGAGCCAGGTTACAGAGAGAGCAAGTCAGAACAGACTACAAAGTTCCAGTGGAGTTTTTCAAGGTTTTTTAGTTTTTTTTTTTAAGCTTTCATCCAATATCCTGAAGTTCTTCTGTGCACAGCTTGGTCAATAATTCTGGAAAACCTCAGGCAGCAAAGAGTGACCCATGTATATTCTCAGATGCAGAAGGAATTTAATTTTTGACTTTCTATATTAAGCACTAGCTATTTTATCTCGCTTTCCAAAAAAAAAAAAAAAATCCTAGTTAAATGCAAAAATGACTTGAAAATAAAAAAAGCAGAGGTTTAGTTTTGTGACGGAGGAGAGTATATCCTAAATTGCTCATTAATATGAGTTTATGGTACAGTACAAAACCCACACTTTTAATTTTGTAAGGAATGTTTGGAATCAGCTGTAATCCATTGCTAGACTTGATTTGGTTTTTGATGGGGGGTGGGGAAAAAACCAAGTGCAGAGGCTCTCCTAGTTCTGTGTTGGGCTTTAAAGTATAAACACCTGTCCTATCATCTCTCTCATATATCTGTATATATACACGCATTTATATTTATAAGAAATGTATTATTTGTTTGACTGATTGGTCCTTTTACATATGGTAACCAGGAATAGCATGTATGCATCAGTCCATAGTTGGAATCATATCCCTTAGATCAGTTCTGTGAGCTAATGTAAACACTATGGGTTCTATCCTAAAGCCTGAAAAGCTTGAAATGCAAAAGAAATGCTTTTATCCTCTATTTCTGACTGGCCGAAAATCCACTTATTCCTTATTTATTTTGTGTAGGGGTCGGGGAGAGAGAAACCACAGGGATTCCAGAGAAATTATTTTATAAGTTGGTGTATTTTAGCAGCAATTAGAGTGAGATTAAATATGTTCTTAACTGTATCTTTTCTCTGTACTGTGAAGATACCAGTGAAGCATCACTTTGCTGTGGCGTAAGTATTACTGTGTCCCATGACTATGAGCTAGAGCAGGGGGTGCTGGGACAGCAGAATTTAGTGTAAAAATTGAAAAAAATCTTTTTTTTTTTGTGCATGAGAACCTTTTATAAGCATGACAAATAACTTGGGTTTAGAGCTGTTCTTTTTGCTTGGATTTGTGTCTGGATCCTTTCTCTGAGTTGGGCAGTTGATTTCTCATAGTTCTGTGGAAATAATTACACTTTTTTAGGAACTTGGATGCTCTCAAATCCCAAATCCTATCAGGAGCCACTTATGGGTGTGGTAAACTTAGGATGAGCCCACCAGGTGCAGCAGAAGCAGGATTTAAAGTGATTTAAACCAACCAAAAGCTAAGCTCTGGGCAGGCTGCAGAGTCAGGAATGTCTTTCCTTGAACTCTCAACAAAAACCTCCAGGCTCTGCCTAAGGAATGGGATTGAAGGTCTGATTGTGAGTGGGGTTCCTGGGGGTGAGCAGGCAGGCCAGGGGCTCCTCGGTTCCTGCAGATGTTTGGGCACTGGTGCCTCTGTTCCCTTGAGATGTCCCACTGGCAGATCCAGTCCTGAGCTGCTGGGACACCTTGGGAAAGGCCCCAGGCCCCACACTCCATCCTGCACAGGCAGGGCTGAAATCCTGGGTGTCTTTGCTCTCAGCTTCTCCCAGCCCCAGTCCCCTGTCCCTGCAGCTCCCCTTTCTCTGCAGAGCTTGTTTGGCTGTAGTGAGGTGCTGTTGTCTTGGATATTAGGGAAAATATTTTCATGGAAAGAGTGGTCAGGCATTGGAACAGGCAGCCCAGGGAGGTGGCAGAGTCACCATGCAAGAACTGAGCACATGTGGCCCTTGGTGGTTCAGTGGCCATGATGGGATGTGGTTGAAAGTTGGACTTGATGATCTTGGAGCCTTTTCCAACCTTAATAATTCCATTATTCAGCCCAAACTTCACCTGCTTTTTATTTTCTCCATCACCATTTATTTTCCTCTTTGCCATGCCCCACCTCTGTCCTGTAGTTTCCTTTTATAGGCTATTTATTTATTCTCTTGGAAACTTTGGGTATCATGATGAATTTTATTTTGGCTGCCAGGCTGTTAGGTTTAATCCAAACCTTTCTGTTGGTGCTTGAACTCGGATGAATTTGGGCAGTTTTATTCCTCCTCCCTCTTTCCATCACTCCTTTCTCCATCAGCCAAGCAGAGGCCACCCCCTAATCCCAACCACCTCCACCCTGCAGACACAAAAACTAAAAACAACTGGGGAGAAATAATTCTTGGAGGATGTTTGGCTGCTTCATATTCTGCATCCTGTTTGCATAGTTTAATTTTCCTGGAATGTTTTCCTCAATGTGCATCTCAGCTGCTCCTCCTGTGGGGAAGCAGAAGGGCTGAGTAGTTCAGAGAGCATGAATGGAGCTGGCACCAGGGGTGTGGCAGAGAGTTTTAAATTAATTTTAAAAATTAAAATATTTGGAGGCTCTCTTGACTCCCAAAACAAAGATGACCTTTGCAAAGCATTTGGATCTATCGGGAATGTCTCTGTGCTCCAAATAACAGAGTATTAATGTAAAAAAATCATTTTAAATCACTAATTTTTGGTAAAAACTTGATTCATTCCATCTTTGAGAGGTGAACACCAGGGAAGAGTGAACAGCTGTAGGTTTGAGAATGTTGTGTCCTGATATCTGGAGCGTCCTGTCATGAATTCCATGGGTTAAAAACGTCTTTGTGTGTTTACATGTCTTAATTTTATCTTTTTATTTAAAAAACATCCTGCAGAGTTTTATAAAATACTGATGATTTCCTGAAGGAGCAGTTAACCCTCCAAGGCTGACTCTATATTTAATGGGTAGGGAGCTGTTGTTGTGTTCTTACAATGTGTATTATAGCAAATCCCTGCGCATGAGCGACAGAGACTTTTCAACTCTTCAATATATCCGAGGTTTACACATGGTAAAAAAACTCCTTTATGTACAGTAAGTAACAGCCTGCAAAATTTAGTCTAAAAACTCGTCTTTTTTTAGTCTTAGAAATGCAAAGACCTGTTGGAAGCTTGTATATTTTTACTACGTCGCGTTCGGCCCACAGCGAACTCACACAACTGTGCTATGGATCCCTGAAAAATTTAAATTTCCAGTGGGAATTGCTGTCACAGCCTTAACTCTAGTGTTCTAAAAATGGTGCTGAAATACATTTTTGTGTGTGGATGTGGGTACCTGATCCGAGTCTGTGAGACTTCCAAGGCAAACCAAGCACTTGGAGTTACTACTCCTGGTAGTAACTGCAGCCACGCTGGGGAGCTGGCAAATGTGTAAATAGTTGGGAAATAATTCCACCAGTGGGAAATCAGGAGCAGTTCCTGGGTTTGGGGGTTTTCACTGGCAAGCACTGCGGATCTTCCTGGGTTTGGGTCTGTGAGGAGCTGTTTGGGGGGAGGGAGGTGAAATCCTGCCGGAATATTCGCAGGTAAAATCCAAATCTGCAGTTTCTCTTCCTAAAATTCTTCCTCAGAGAGTGGTGGCTGCTCGGGTGTGTTCAGAACTCAGTGTCTGAGGATTATTTTTCTGTAGAAATATTAATTCAGGCTCTTCATTCCTCCATGAGTCATTAGAGCAGATTTCATGTAGAAATACCACTTGATGTCAGAGCAAAATTCACATGATTTAGGCTCTCCAGGTCGTGTTCTGGATTTAAAATACTCCAAAAAAATGCACAAAACTATTAGAATTATGTCTACTTTCTATATTATTTTTTTTCAGGTGATATTTATGCCCATATCTTCACATCTGCTATCTCAGGTCCCTTTAATGAATACTTCAGGGATTTTGATGCCACATGTTGGCAGACCAAATGTAATATTTATATGCAATGAGCTGTTAGTTTTTTGTATTGTACAAATGTAAATTTGTAAAGATTTTTTTCTAGAGTTTTTTTGAAGTCACTGATGTAATCTAGGATGTTTCATTTTCCAGCTGTGGGATTGTCTTAATAAAAAAAAATAAAAAGAGAAACTCTTACTTTGGTTTTGCATTGCTTCCTGAGTAGTTGACAAATTAAAAGGTTAAAAAAAATGGTAGATAGAATGGAGGTTTTAAGGTAAAAAAAGTTTGCTTTTTGATGCAACTGGCTAATTTTATAGTTTTAATTGGAAGTTTTATAAACTGGATATAGAAACATTATTTATAAATGGATTGAGAAGCTTATATACACTGTGAAGGTCTTGAGCAGGATGGGATGGAGAACCTAATGCCCATCACCATCCGATCTGGCTCCAAAATCCCATTTTTCTGGGAAAAAAAGTGTAAAAGCAGCTAATGATCTCCTGGAAAAAGAAGGGGAATATGCCTGAAAGTAATGTGAAATGGCTAAAAATGCCATGAAAGGAGCAGGGGAGGAGGAGGAGGCTCTGGGCAAGGTTCCTCAGACACTGTAGGACACGGGTGGGTTCAGGGGGTGAGAGCTCCAGGGGAAGGTTGTACCTGTTGTTACCTAAGGGATATTTCATGGGAAACAAGGAATTGCTCCTCTGCTCTTGCCCTTGATAACCAGCAGTGATAAGATTGTTTAAACAGGGATTTTGGGGGTGGATGGGGCTGGGTTTGGGCAGAGCTGCTGGGGGAGGCTCCGTGCTCAGCCAGGGGCAGGTGCTGATAATAAATACATGGAATAAATATTCTCAGCAGGAATTTCTTCCTGGAAAGGGTGGCCAGGCATTGGAAGGAGCTGCCCAGGGAGGTTTGGAGTCCTCACCCCTGGAGGTGTCCAAGGAAGGACTGGAGGTGGCACTCAGTGCTCTGGGCTGTGACAAGGTGGGCATTGGGCACAGGTTGGACTCGGTGGTCTGGGAAGCCTTTTCCAGCATTAATGATTCTGAGGTTCTGTCATTCTAATTTGACTTTTCCCCTCATTAATCTGCTGACTTATTTGACATTTCACTTTATTGTGCTGATTCCTGTGGCATTTCCTCTCTGATGGGAATGAATATCTCCATTTTAACACAACACTCATCTTCCAAACCCCAGGGACAAAAGGGCTTTTATTCTCTTTTCTTTTTTTTAATTTTTTTTATTGATGGTTACAGAGAACAAAATTAAACTTGTTTTGCAGAGATGCTGGAGCCCCCCTTTATGTACATCCATCAGATGGCATTGGAGGGAAGGAATTCTACTCCCTTCAGAGCTGCTTGACCTTTGCTAAACCTCCCTTGGCTGTCCCTCTGTCGATATTATTGATTTGATATTATATTGATATTATATCATAGCTGTTGTACACTTTATATCATCATGTTTAGGTCATATGGGATAATGCATGTTATAAAATTCATTATATAAAATACCAGAGTGGTAGAGGACAACTGTTTTTCCCTGTGCACTTTGGAAATGAGTTTTGTAGAAGCACCTTTTAAAAGGTGTTTTTTTAATAGATGTCTTAGAATTCAGCTGTGATTTTTATTCATTTCAGCAGCGAGTGGACTCAGCACTGCCTTGCAGTGATGTTGGGACAGCTGGGTCATCCCAACGCCCATTTCCATCCTGGAGAACCCCAGGAGCATCTTTTTGAATTCACCCTCACCACCGGAGCCTTCCCGAGCCGCAGAGCAGGGAAAGGCCAACTCTGCCTCCATCCCTGTCCAGTTCCCAACAGGAACGGCGTGACCCGAGCTCCAGGAGTGTTGGACAGCGCCTCGGGCCAGGGTGGGATTTTGGAGGATGTTGCTGTGCAGGGCCAGGAGCCGAGTGGGATTTTGGGGGATGCTGCTGTGCAGGCCAGGAGCTGGGCTCCGTGATCCCTGCAGGTCACTGCCAGCCCGGCAGAGTCACTGACTCCGTGTCATTTGCCCTTCATTTGGTACATCCAGGAGCTGAGTTTGGTACATTGTGAGGCCGCGGCAGTTTGGAGCGGGCCGGAGGCGTTTGGAAGGCCGGGGGTACCGGGTGGGTCACCCCCTCCGTGCCCCGTCTGTCGGGACTCCTGGGTGTCCTTGTTCCTGGGTGAATGAAAGCGTCTTTGTGCCGAGCCTCGGTGGATCAGGTGAGGAGCCGCAGCCCGGCCCGTGACGCAGGTGCGGGCGGTGCTGGCAGCGCTCCCGGCCCGGGCCTTTCCCCCGCTCTGCCCGGGACGAGCCCTTCCCTCCACCGGCCGTGCCCGGCCTGGGGCTGACGCAGGACCTGCCCAGCTCCATCAATATTTGCTCTGGGGCCAGCAGGGAAGGCTCGCAGCGCTCCCGCAGCCTCACACGTCCCCGCAGACGGTGCCGGAGCCCCGCGCAGCATGAGGGACCGGCTGGCGGAGCTGCAGCAGCGAGTGGCGGCCGAGGGGGACCCGCACGACGACTCCCTGAGCTTCGACAACCCCGCGTTCGTCGGGGACGACACCAGCCCCGTGGGCCGGGCGCTGCGGGAGGCGGCCGAGCTGTGGCGGGCGCTGGAGCGGCTGGAGCAGCTCTCGGAGAGCATCGACAGGACGCAGCAGTCGGTGCTGTGCTGCACCTCGGAGGAGAGCATCGCCCGCGAGAAGAGCGGCCTCGGAGCGGCCCGCGCCGCCTTCGCCCGCCAGGCCGCGGCCCTGCAGCCCCGGCTGGGAGCGCCGCCGGCGGCCCCGGTGGGGGGCTCGGGGCGAGCGGGGCCCCGCGTCCGCCAGACCCAGCTGTGGCTGCTGCTGCGCCGCTACGGTGCCGTCCTCGCCCGCCACTACGCCCGGGAGAGCCGCTACCGGCACCGGCTGAAGGAGCAGATCCAGAGGCAGGCGGAGCTGGCAGGCATCAACCTGGGTGCCCAGGACGTGGATCTGCTGGCCGAGAGCCCGCAGGGGCCTCGCATCGTCGGCCGCGACCTGGAGGAGCTCAGGGCCAAGCATCACCTGGGCCTGGCCCAGGCGCGGCAGCGGCAGCTGATGGAGCTGGAGGCGCAGCTGCTGGAGCTGCGGGGGCTGTTCGTGCAGCTGGAGGGGCTGCTGGCCCAGCAGCACGGCGCTGCCGACAGCGTGGAGCAGCACGTCCTGCGCACCCTGGACTACGCGGCCCAGACGGGCGGCGGGGTGAAGAGAGCCGCCAAATACCAGCGGCCGTCGCGGCGCTCGGCCCTGCTCAGGGCGGCCCTCGGGCTCTGCTCCTGCTGCCCCTGCCTGCCCTGCCCCGGCCGGGGCCTGCGCTGAGCCGGGGCTGCGGGGGCATCGCAGCAGCGCTCCGGGATTCACCCCGTGCCGGGCGAGAGACGGTGTCTGGTGGGAGGGAGAATGGCCTGTGCTCCTGGAACAGCGGGGCAGGGGACGTGGACACTTTGTATGATGGTGCAAGGACCGTGTGTACCTTGTAAAATGGTGTAAGGGCCATGCACGCCTTCCTTGATGGCACAGAGGCCATGCACGACTTGCTCAGGGATGCAGGGTCCATGCACACCTCACATGGCAGCATGGGGGTCACACACACCACTCCTGATGGCACAGGGACCAGGCACACCATACCTGATGGCACAGAGACTGTGCCCACCATTCTTGATGGCACAGAGACCATCCAGACCATTCCTGATGGCAAAGGGACCATGCACACCACTCCCAATGGCACAGGGATCATGCACACCACTCCCAATGGCACAGAGACTGTGCACACCATTCCTGATGGCACAGGGACTATGCACACCTTGGATGGCAGCATAGGGACTGGTTGCACCTTGCACAGAGGTAGAATAACCATTCACACCTCACCTGGAAGCACGAGGACCAGGAACCTCTTGCATGGTGGCACAAGGACTGCCAGCACCTTTCCTGATGGCACAGGGACCTTGCACACCTTGTGTGGAGCACGGGGACCAGGCACACCTTGTGCATTTCTGTAAGGGCAATGCACACCTTATAGATCACGCACACCTTGCTCAATGGCACAGGGACCTTGCACACCTTAATGGCTTTATGGGGACCATGCACCTCCATTGCAGCACCCAGCCAAGAAAAGCACTTTTAACACTCCAAAACCAGACTTCAGAACTGTCACATTTCTTGGTTTTTTTACTGTTTCAAGGAGAGAGGACAAAAAACTTGTTGGAAGTGTTTGGCAGGTCTGTGGTTCCATGTGAGGGGACCCAATGGCTTGGTGCCACCAAGGAGCAGCATGAAGGCTCCTCCACCACACCCCAATCCTGATTCTCCCCACTTCCTCCAATTTCTACTACCTGGGGGTTATTTGGTGCATTCATGTGGCCTTTTGGTCATTGCTGGTTTGTCAGGCAGTGGGTCAGCTTTGGGCTGGGTGTTCCTCATGGCTCATCCCATGCTCTGACACCAGGAGAGGATTTGCACAATTGTTCTGGGAATCTGCAGGCTTTTACTTCAACCTGCACAAACCAGCCAACATCCCACACATGCTGGAAATGCTGGAAACTTAGAGTGGCCCTTTTTTCTGGTCCCTGTATCACCACCTGAGTTTCCTAAAACCTCTCAAATTAAAGCCTTGGGCCTGATTAAGTTTTTTGGGAGCCTTTGTAGAAGGTCCCTCTGTGTCCTGACAGCTCATCCCACTGCTCTCAGCCATCCTTACATTTATTTTCATCTTCTGGCTGAGCTTTAATAAAACAATTTCTCAATAACCTCTTGAGTGTGGAGAGTTATTTCTTTGCAGTAGGGAGCCCAAAGCTAAGGAAGAGCAGAAATTGAATAACTTCTGAGTGTGTTGATTGAGTTAAATTCTTAGGAATGTATAAAACTTAATTTTCAGGCTGATAAATTCATATTTTCTGTTGACCTGGAAGACCCCCACATCAGGAATGTCCATCCCTATGAGAGCTCTGGGAGCCAAGCTGAGTGGTCTCTGCTCCTGCCCTCTTCCTCCTTTTTTATTTTCATTTGTGAGGTCTAAATCAATATTCCTTTTTCATTCAAATTTTGATGAATGGAAGTTCACATTTATTTAATTTTCATTAAAAAAAGGAAAACCAAACCCACAACTTCCAGACCATTGGAAACACTTCTTGCATCCCAAATCCAACCCCACATTTTCTGTGTGGCTGCAAGAGCCACCTCCTGGGAAGCACTGAAGTTATTTAACAGCCTCCCAGGATACAAAGAGAAGGGAAATAAACCTGCTGAGCTTGGGAGGTGGCAAATCCAAGCTCAATAAAACATATTTAACCTCCTTTCATGCCCCACTGTCAGAGCTCCGTGCAAACACCCTCCCTGGAGCCCTCTGGGTGGCTGGGCAGCGTCTGGCCCGACTGGTTTTGCTGCTCAGGAGATCATTATCATTTATCATTATCAAACTCAGGGGAAGGCTGGGTCAGCAGCAGTGCCGTCAGCCAGGACGTGTTCCCTGAGGATTCCATGGACACAGCTCCCCTGGAGCCCAGCACAAGGGGATGGTGCTGTGCTCGTGGGGCTTCAGCAGCCAGAGACCTCCTGAGGGTGGGATCGGCAGGAAAATAACCCTGATTGTGTTCAGGGATCCATGAGGAGTTAAAGGAGGGGGAAAAGAGGAGAAACTTCATCCCTTGGAGTGGATCTTCCCACCAGTGGCTTCAGTGGTTAATGAGACTTTATGTATTTTTGAATTATTTTTTTTTTCTGCTGCCTGGTGGCCTTTCTTTAAATACTGGCCTCAGACAGGATCTAATTATTGCAGAGCAAAATAATTAATGATATTGTAATGTGGGCATTAACACCCAACAGGATGGGGAAGATTCCTTTCTCTTCTGCCTCTGGGACTCACCTGGAACACATTTAGGAATATTCCTGGAGATGGTGACACCAAGGTGCAGAACCTGCTGGAGCAATTCCAAGAATATACATGAGAGAGCTGTTTTAATTATGTCACAAATGAGCATCACAAATGTAAGAAGTTCACATTTAAAGGGAAAAATAAGAGAAAGCCAAAGTTAAAAATTCAAGCCCCTCAGCCCACTAGCCCAGGTTACTCCAAGCCAAATCCAACCCAGCCTTGGACACTTCCCAGGGATGGGGCAACCACAGCTTCTCTGGAAAAGGGCTTTGTTTTAATGATTTTGTCAATCCATGTGCACTACAACCTCTCCATGGAGTCTTTGATAACCTTTCACTCAGAATAAAGAGTTTTTCAGGCTGGATTAACACTGAGAAACAAAAGAATTGACTGTTCAAGCCCAGCAAATGGGTCAAGCTGAACTTTGCTGTATCAAATACACCTTAAGGAGAGTTTTTCCTCCTGTTTGTAGTGGCACAGAGCCATTTGTGATGAGGAGCCGTTTTACAGCTCGAATGTTCTGTCTGGCTTGCAGGAGTCTGTCTCCAAGACAGATCCTGTGGCACCTGGTTTTATGGGAGAAGGAGGTGGCCTCTCTGTCCTCCAGGAAAGGCCCAGTGTTTTTTATTCTTCACAAAATTATGGTGGCTCAGTGACATCATTTCCCTCATGTTCCTCAACAGTGAATCCTATTTCCCAAATATTAGCACAGCAATAAACCTGAGACCTGCAGAAAGCTTTGGAGCCACCAGCCAACAACGAGCGGACTGATGGTGACTTCCAGATGGAATCGTGGGCAGAAAGCACCAAACAGGAGCAGCCAATGTCATAAATCACAATTGCTAACTGGCATCATTATCTGGGCCACAAAGATCAGTTTTAACTTGTCTTTATTTTTAACAGAGGTGTGAATCAAACATGAAGTGGGATAACTGGAAGAGTTGTTTCCAAGCATGATTTTCCAGAGTGGTTTGCAAGAGCAATCCTCTCCCTGCTCTCTGGGTGACACAGTGAAAACCTTTGCTCCTTTTTGTCTCCAAGTCATATCCTTCAGAGGGTGGATATTTCTGCATTTAATTTTGATGTTATGCAAATGGGAAGAGAAATAATCATGTCAATGCCTCTCTGAGGTGAGGATACAAAGGCTTTCCATGCCTTTCCACACCAGGATGGCATAACTGCTATAAAACTCTGTTTTACTCACTGCTTTACACTCAGCTTAACTCTAAACCAGCTCCTTTTTAAATCATTTACTCATTTTCTTTTTATATGGAGCCTGACAGCTTCAGAATAACTGAAGTGGAGAATATTAGGAAGAGAAGAGAGGGAAGATAAACAATCTTGAGAGCAGCTACAAATGCAGCTCGTTCAGTGCTGGAACTGGAACATTCAGGCACTTTTTCCAAAAGAAGCAATTAGGCACTTTTTAAATAGCTGCAAAACCTCCTTGTGTTCACTGCCAGGAGGAATGGATGAGGTTTATTCACCACAACAAAAAGGATTTTATTGAAAACAGGGAACAGATAGAAGACCTGAAACCCAAACTTTTGTTGGAAGTCAGTGGCTGTATAATCCGAGTGGAGCAGGGAGCTGGGTTGGTTAAGGTGGGCAGCAGATATCCATAGGCTTCATACAGGAATTTTATGAAGTTTCCTTGGTTCCTGCCCCAGCATCCTCAGAGCTGAAATGTTTCCTGGTTTACTATTTCAATATAGAATCCCAGGATGGTTTGGGTTGGAAGGGACCTTAAATCCCATCCCATTGACCCTTGCCATGGGCAGGGACACCTTCCACTGTCCCAGGTTGCTGCAAGCCCTGTCCAACCTGGCCTTGGACATTTCCAGGGGTGGGACAGCCACAGCTTCTCTGGGCACCCTGTGCCAGGGCCTCCCCTCCCTCAGAGGGAAGATTTGGTGGCTGAAAACCATCAGCAGCCCAGGAAGACCATGGAATTCCTGACCCACACCTATAGGAATGGTTTGGATTCAGCTCTGTCCACAACAGCCACAGGAAATCCCAATCCCAGCCAGGGTGACTGGAGGGACCATGGGGCTCATCCAGTCCAGCATCCCCCGAGCCCGGCTCAGCCAAATCTTAACAACCTTCAGGGATGGAGACCTCAGTCTCTGGGAAATCATCCCTCTGGGGCGTCTGTTAAAGAAGTTTCCATTAAATTTGGTGGATATTTGGGAAACTGAAGTGCAAGTTGGCTGTAACTTGGGACCTGCAACACTTCCTCTAATTTTGCTCCATATTCTTGCATTTTAACCATGCCTTGTCAACGTTCAGAAATGTAAATAGGGACTGGAGCAGATGTGCGTCAGTCTAGGGTAGAAAATCAGTATTTTGTCCTTTTGTCTCTGAGCTGTTGAGGAAGTTCTGGGAGAGGATTGTGGACGTGACCCAGCAGATCTGCTCTGCCATGGAACATGGGCCCTCTCTCTTGTGCTGCCTCAGAATAGAGTTTAAAAGAAATCATTCTTATTTCCATACTGAGTCATTGCTGGCACTTTGTTGAGCGAGTGAATTTCGTTTCAGCTGGTGGTGAATTGGGGACAGGTGCAGAGGATCAGCTTTTTGTTCTCCTGGCAGATGCAAGGAGGGGGGAGAGCAACATGGTTCTCCTCCATAAAGCAGCCACAGAATAATGGTAAATTAAGACTAAAGCATTTCTGATGAATAAAGACAGAAGCACAAAGTTTCAGAAGAAAATATGATTCACAAAAAACCTGAAGTTTCCAAACTTGCAAAATATGAATTTTTTATAAAGCCAGATATTTATCATTTGTTTTAGTGGCTTTGAAACATCTCATGGACTCATTTAGGTTGGAAATAACCCAGCTGGAGGAGCAGAAGGTGGGGGAAGTCACCCAGCCCAGCACATGCTGGTCGCAGGTAGGTGGGAGGTGTTACAACAGGTACAGACCTCAGAGCCTGACCTGGACCCAGCCACCACAGACATTTCTCATCAATTCATTGCAATCTGTTTTTCACACTTATATAATTCATAAAAGTGGTTTGGGGTGATTTGGGCCTGTTGTTTTACTGTTTAAATGGTTATTTCTCAGTTAGAAAGGACTACAATAAAAGTCTTCAGCAAAGCTCTATCTTGAGAAAAGTGATTTAAGTGAAATATTTGGTTAACTGATTAAATTTGGTTTTTAAACACTGGAAAAGCTACTGCCAGAAACTTTTCACTGTTGGACAGTGAACCCTCCTGGCTTTGGGGGCAGCCAGTTTTGGAGTTGATGTGCAAGCACAGGCTTTGGAGTGAAAGAAAACCCGAGTGTTGATTTCAGCAGAGCTCCATCCACCCCAGGGTCCACATCTTGCATCCATTTATCCTTCCAGGGATAAACTCCGAGCTGTAATTCCACCTCAGTTTGTCAATTTCATAATTTTTCATCGTTTTTCACCATTTCATGGTTTTCCGAGCCAGCGACAGCCGTGTCCCAGAGAGCACAAGCAGCCCCAGAGATGCTGCTCAGGCTCCTCCAGCCCATCTGCCACCCGAGTCCAGGGATTTGTGCCTTCATCGGGAGTTCACAAGGAATTATTTCAGTGTGGGCTCACACAGGAGCAGCCCCGGCAGATGGATCCCTGCGGAAAGCTCGGAATCCTCATCAGACACGCACCGGGGATGCTGCAGGAGGGCGATGCTGCAGCCAAGCCTGTCCCGGCTCCCTGTGCCCATGGCCCCGTGCCCGTGGGCTCTCCTGCCAGAGGGAAAGACCTGGCCAGGCTGAGGATGCGTTTTGGAGGAGGAAAAGCGGCAGGGATGGGAAGGAAGGGTGGATGGTTTGCAGGGATGCTGCGGGCTCTGCCAGCAGGGAATGAAGGGCTGAGATCCCGCTCTGGAACTCGGCTGCCCCATCCATCCCTGTCCCACCCAGCGGTGTCACGGCCAGCCCGGGCAGTGTCCATGGAGCTGGAGCCATCCCTGTGCCAATTAACGCCCTGTGCCAATTAACGCCCTGGTGGGGGGTAATTTATTAATGGGTGCATCCCGGCTCTGCGTCTGCCCGGGGTTCCAGAGCGGAGCCTTCAGCTCAGCTCGGCTCGGCTCGGCTCGGCTCAGTTCGGCTCAGCTCAGTTCGGCTCGGCTCACACCAGCTCCTTCCCACAGCCCCCAGCCCAATTAACGGGCTTGATGTGTGCTAATGGCTGCACTAATTAAATGTTGCTGTTTATTATTAAATAACGAGGCTCATTAGCATGGGCTGTGCAGCGAGGCGCTCATGGCTCTGCCCAGGAAACCCGGGAGTTCCCTGCTCCAAAACTGGAAGATCCAATTTTATTTTTTTTTTTCCAGCATCTTAAAGCATTCTGACTTGTTTAGCCAAAAAGAATTTTAAATGGGGAGCATTTGAACAGGCTGTGGAGCGAAACATCCATCTGCTTGCTGGTTTGGGTCGCTATTGATCCCTTCAGTGTTCCAGAGGCTCGGGGAAAATCGGGTATCGAGCACGTTCCCAAAGGGAACATTTTTGCATGTGTACAAAGCTGAATTGATTGCAAGAGTGCAGCCAGCACTGCGAGAAATTTCAGCTGGTTGTTTTGCTGGTGCACCACAGAACAATGTTTTTCGTGTCATTTCTGCTCCATAATTCTCAAATTTCCTAACTAAGCAGAATATTAAAGAGCAGAGTTTTAAAGACCGATATCCACTGAAATATTCACAATATAAAATCTTAACACATCCACAACATGAATTTAAAACAGTCCAGCTATTGGGTAAAAATAAAAAATGGGAAAAAAACCCCAAAACACACAGCAGGGCTGAAAATCCAACTTGTTTTCACTACTCAGTTGCCGATAACCCTGGTGAATCAGAGAGTCCTTTTAAATCCTCATTTTATACAATTTTATTATCAGAGGGGCCAGCTGGGATCATTGTGGCTGAAGATTACCAACATTTCCATTACCATCTCTTTATAGCTTGGCCATAAACATCCCTCAGAACTGGGATAGTCCAAGGCTTTGCTTAGAAAGAAATTTTACCTTCAAAACTTTGAGTGACTTAAGAACCATTAAGGAAGGCAACAGGAAAATAAAAATGTTAATTTTCCTCATGGTAGATATTTTTCCCAGCCTTCATAACACAGAAGTCTGGTTGTAATGGATACTGCTCCTTCCTATTTGCTTGTTTTCTTGAAAAAAGCTTTGTATCAGGAGCAAAACAGGGCAAAAATGGGATTTTTTTTTTGGTGGTAGGTTTGTTTCTGGGATGGGGTTTGTGTTTGTGCTCCTGCAGAAGGGCAGAGCTGGGATTTACCCTGGGTGTGATGTTTTCCCCTCTCCATTAACAATGGGAAAAAAGCTGGGATATAGTGCTGTGAAACTGCACTGAGAGAGGGAAAACTGGGAGTGATGAGAACTGGAGCAAATGCCCTTTTACTGGATACAATGGGATAATTTTATTCATAAAATGGCAAATAATTCCCATGCTGGAAAGCATTTTGCTTTTTCCTAGCAGGGAAACAATGGGCACAATTCATGCAGGCACCAAGGAAAACACGTTTGAAGGCAGAGAGAGCTCCAGAGCTCCGTGTGAGTGTGGTAAATTCTCCTTTAATTCCAGAGCTCCGTGTGAGTGTGGTAAATGCTCCTGTGATTCCAGAGCTCCATGTGAGTGTGGTAAATGCTCCTTTAACTCCAGAGCTCCCTATGAGTGTGGTAAATTCTCCTCTAATTCCACATCCAGCCCCAGAGCTCCCTCAGGGATCATTCCACACATGATGCCATGCCCTGGATCAATAGGTTAAAGCTTCCTCATCACTGCGTACCACTGGGTCAAATAAAGGTTATTTTTAGCTCCAAACCACCTTTGTGCTGTGGTATCCGAGAGGGAGGAGCTCCCTGGGACCTGCTGGGTTGGAAATTCTTTCCTGTTGGAGTGTTATCCGTGTTATCTCCATGAGAGCATCAGACAAGGGGTTTGACCCTGATCTATTTATTTCCCATTAGGGGAGCCCATTAAAGGAGATTAGAGGCCAACTCAAAGTGCACAAATCATTCCTCTGGCTACTGAGAGCCAGGAAAATAAGAGAAAAGAATTTTATTCATCCCTTACCAAGCAATTCCAGGTCGTGGGGTGATCTATGTCAGACAAATATTCAGGAAATATTCATCCACATTAACACATGGACAATGCCAGGATGCCCAGGAAAATCCCATCTCCTGGGACCTCACCAAGAAAACATCAAAATTAAAATTAAAATTAAAATTAAAATTAAAATTAAAGAGTGTTATAGCTGGCAGGGAAGGAGATAAGGTATTAAATAAGCCTGACAAGGGATGCAGGGCTGTGGCACATCCAGGGATTCACATCTGTAAGAGCTCAGATGGGACATGAGATGTGTGGGAATCAGTGGCATGACACCCATGAATCTACAATAAAATACAATATTTCATAAATTAAAATATCTTCTACCCAGCATTGCTCACAGCCACCATGTCCCACCTGAAATTCATCCTTCTGAGTAGATTTTTCGGAAGAAGAGTTGAGGTGCATGATTACATTGATTTCTTATTTAAAATAGAGTTTCCTGGGGTTTTGTCTCTGTGTGAGTGTGTGGGTTTTATTCTTTCATTAAATAAAAACCTAATGAAAATAAGGATCTCTAAAGTTGGAGGGCAGGAATGACTCCACTGCCTCTGGAGAGAGGCCATTAGCTCTGTCTGAGCTGTTTTATTACTGAGAGCTGCAAAACCACTCCTTTGCTTGCAAAAACAGCTACATTTTAGTTTGGTAGCATTTGGGGGAGGACTGTGATTAACTGAGAGGTCGATTTTCTACATTTTCTGCACAATTTCAAATTCAAATGATATCCAAATTAAATTTAAACCTGAAAAAGGCTCTTTTTGCTTACACAGAAGCAGCCTGAATCACCCACATGCAGGAGCTCTCCTCTTAATGTGTTTTTCCCAAGATTTGGCAAAAATAAAAAACAAAACAGATTTCTAAAAGGTTTTCCTTTATCCACACATGACATTCCTGCATCCTGGTAAAGGATGCAGGAATCCTTAAACCTGCTCAGAGCCATTGGACTCCAAACACCTGAGTGTGAAGAATATCAGGCAGACCAAATACAGGAGTCAGGATTACTCTGGCTGTGTTCTCCTGGGTATCCAGAGGGCTCAGGGAATTCAGGAGGAAATTCCACAGGAACTCTGGTGCCAGGTTTTGCCCTGGCTGCCTCCTCTGCTCCGGAGCTGCCTCACCATTTTATGGAGCCCATGGAATATTCGTGGGTTCATTATTTCCACCTCTGCTTCCCCCAGGAGCAGGCACAAAACTTCATTATTTTTTTTAATTTAACTCACTAGAAATACTGAAAATTGCTTTGAGCACTTAATGTAGCTAAAATACAACAAGCAAGCTCTGCTGCACATAAAAGACAAAAAACTCCTGCTCTGGTCCAGTTCTCTGTGTGCCCAGTAAAATAGTGGAATAAGGAATAACAGGTTTAAAATCCCCCCTTCATTATGGAATAACAGGTTTAAGAAGCCTTGTTCTGTACCAAAACCTTAAAAACTGGCAGGGGAAATATTAAATTCTGCAGCAGGACTTTGCTGCCTGGGTTCTATCTCTTTTCCAGCTCCAGGTTCCAAATGAGTGTGCTGATCCCAGAATCATCCTGGTCCTGGAGAAGAGTGAGGTGGATCCAGGGGCTGACATCCTGCTGGCTCTGCTCCATTCATCGCCATCAGCAGGGATGCTGCTCTGCCTGGCAGATTTTTGGATCCATAATTGCATCAAAAGTGGGAATTAAATGGAATATTTCAGGCTGGTGAAGCCATGGTCCTGGATGGTTTGGAAGAGGAAAAAAGGACAGTGTTAACTGAGGAATTCCCAAATAGAGGGTCAGCAGAGATTCATGGAAAAGAGGAAGGAGAGGGAGGGAGCTGAGATTACAGAGCAGAAGTGCCCTGAGTAATCCAGCAATCAGGGATGCTGGGCTGGAAACCAGGAGTTGGTGGCACCAATTTTTCCATAGGGACAGGGACAGGACTGCCCAGTGACAGCACAGCCCTGGCTGGATCACATTTCAGAGCAGGGAAAACTGTGTAGATGGAAGGAAAGACACGGTTTATGGAGGAGGTTTGTGAATAATTACATTTACACGCTTTAAAACGCCCCATCCCAGCAGAACCAGGCACGAGGCTGCAGCCTCAGCCCTCCGAGGTGGGAGCAGCCCCATGGAGCTGAAATGGGGACAGAAGTGCCACTCCTGGGAGTTAAACAGCAAATTCCCAGCTTCGGAAAGCCTTGGGAAAGCCTTGGGGCAGGCTGCCTGCTCCCACTCCCAGAGCTCTCTCTGTGTCCTGCCAGGCTGGAGCTCCTCCTGCTCCAGCCCATCTGTGCTGATTTTATCACCATAGACTTCAAATGAGTTGGATTTCTCCTGAATCAATCCCCAATTAATTACCTCAGCTGAACATTGTACAAAGGACCAATTTTTATCTCTTTCCCTGCCCATGTGACTGATTCACTGGTAATGGAAATCTTTGCCTTCAGGCAGAGGAACGATGGCAGCCGGGTCTTCTGCTGCCCATAAAAGCCAAAAAAACTCAGAGATATTGCTCTCCTTTTCCCATTTTCCATTTTTTTATAGACATCTGCATCCAATCAATCGTAACAAATGTCTTCTCTAAGCTCCTTGTATATTTTTTAAAGGTCTGACTGGTGCAACTCCTGAAGGAAGCAATGGGAATATGGCTGTAAATGGGCAATTAGTGGGAAGCAACACTCATTTATGATTTTTTAATAATTTCTATGAAATGTTACGAGTCATTTTACTGAAACCTGCTTATTTGTCTTGCACTGACCTCACTAGAAACACTCATCTTGCTAAATTGACCAGCAAGCCACATTTATTGGAGTCATTTAAACCGGGAAATATCAAGTGACTTATAAAATGCAGAAGTTGGAGCAGAGGATTCACATTTGTAGAATCTCCTATTTCTACCACTGGTTAAACCCAGCCACTTCAATGGCAGCAGATCATGAGTCACAGGCCTGTAGAAAACAGAAAATCTGTCCAAATTCTGGAATAATTATGGTGTTAGGAGGAGGACCCTCCAAGGGTCTCCAGCCTGCAGGACTTTGCCCACCAAGTGAAAGGAGCTCACCTGTAGGATGGAGAATCTTTGTCTGCCCTGTTTTTCCTGGCAGTTGTGCCATGCAGTGAATTTTATCAATTGATGAACGGATTTCCCTGGAGAACAAACCCTTCTCCCCACGCTGGGACAGGCCCAGGAGATGGGCTGGGTTTGATGGCACAGGAGCATGTTTGGGTTTGCTCTTCCCTCCTCCCTCAGCTCTTCCCAGTTCTCCTTTCTCCTCCTGACTCATAAATAATGGAGCTGTACAGAACAGCCAGAATCTACCCAGATCTTCTTACAAAAGGAGGTATTCTCCACTGGAAAAACCAGTGTAATTGCAGTTCCATTTTATTATTTGATCTCTCTGTTGTTTATAGTGTAAATAAGGAAGACTGGGATTTGGGAGCTGCCTCCCAAAAACCTCTGTTAAAAAGGAAGTTGGGTTATTTTGCTTGGCTGCTATAAATACTTCATGAAAATGTCTACTCTGTCAAAGAGAATGTGAATTTGCTGAGTGTTGAAAGGAGCTGCAGAAATGCACATTAAAGATTCACAACCCAGCCCAGGCTTCATTCAGGAGAGGCTTTCTCATGATTTTTTCAGTTGATGGGATCCTTCACAGACATGAGAATATTTGTATCTTCCTTTGACTAAAAAGCTGCTTTAAAGCACAGCTTGATGGTCTTATTCAAACAGAGACAACATTCAAAGCTGGCAATTAAGGACTCAGGGTTTTGGCCAAGGCATCACATCCCCACTGCTGAAATATTCAGTGCTCAGTGCTGGCTCTGGGTTTGTCTCACTTGGTGAGGAGCAAACTCTGGATGTGAGCTCTGCAGGTCACCTCAGGTGCCTTGTGACAGGGCCACGCTGAGCTTCTCCACGTCCTCCTCATTGAATCCAAAATTAAATAGCCCAGAAACCACAGAATCACAGGATTTTTGTGTTATTTTCCACCCTGTTGGTTGTGGGGATATGTGGGGTGAATCAGCCAAGTGGTCCATGAGATTTTAAGTTGTATTCCAGCTATTTTGGTTGGACAGGGCTTGGAGCAGCCTGGGGTAGTGGAAGGTGTCCCTGCCCATGGCAGGGAATGGAATGAGATGAGCTTCGAGGTCCCTTCCAACCCAAACCATGCTGGGACTCTGTGATTCTCTCCTGGATATTCCCAAGTGATTATTTTTCAGTTTTCAGTTGCCAATCCCAGCGAGTCCTGCACATGTAACACAACACCTGCACATCCTAATTAAATCCTGAATTCTATTTGTTCATTGAGTACTTGTCCATGGCTATATCTGATTCAAACCTGCCAACTGTTTTTCCCTAACAAACCATGATTTATTTGAGTAGATCCTGCAATTCATTTCTCAGGGCAGCGCCTCTCCCTGCAGTCATTTGGGCTGTTCTGTGTCTTACTGTGCTTCCATTCTTTCTGAAAGAAAATGAAATCTCCCACATGAATTAGCATAATTTCTTGTGAGAGTGACTGTGCTAAAGCCATTGACTAAAGCAGTTTGCAAAGCAGAATATTTTTCAGGGAGATGAGTTCCTTCTGGGCAGATATGCAAATGGAGTCTTCTTTTAATTCAGATATCTGAGGAATTATTTGTGGGGAATTAGTTTGTGATTGTTCCTGAATCAGTATAAAAAGCACTTGGACACTGCCTGCATATTAAGAGTAGTTATTTATAACACTTAATAACTCAACTCAGCAAAGGTCACAAGGGATAAATGGTGCTCCTGGATTCAGGCAAACATAATTCATTAAGGATTAACATCTGTCTGGTAATAGAAAAACATAATGGAGCTATTGGCCTTCACTAATTTCCCTAAGATCAACATCCTTTAGGGTTTGGGGATGTTTTATCTATTTTCTGTGCAATACAGATCCAAGGAGATATTGATTGGGATGCTCTAAGGCCAAGCCCTGGGTGTTTATGGAGCATCAGGGGTTCAAAGGTGATAAAGAACAAACCCTCAGCTCTGGCACTGCTAAAATTGGCAGCCTGAGGTGGTCCAGGACCCAGAAAAGGAAGGTGACCTGTTCCTAGGGCATTTCTGGGCTGAAACCACCTCAGCAGGAGCTTTCACCATTCCCCAGATAGCTCAGGGTAAGCAAAAGCAGCCCAGAAATGGGGAGAGCTCCCAAAGAGTACAGAACTAACCAGGAGCAAACCAGGAGTAGAATTAGTAGTAGAAGTAGTTCCCAAAGAGTGCAGAACCAACCAGGAGTAGAATTGGAGTGGTGCTCCTGCCCTGACAGGAGACCCAGGAGCTCTGGGAGGAGAGGAAAGGGCTGGGGGATGAGGGGAGCTGCTGCCAGGGTGACCCAGGTGAAGAGGGATCAAACCTGCACACAGGGAAATGTTCTCCAGGGGTCCCGCACTCCACAGCTCATGAAGTGAAATGTGACAATATAAAAATATTTCCCATAATCACCACACTCTACCCTTGTCCACGTGGACCCTGCAGCAAGAGCGATCCAGGGAAATCCTGTGAGCAAGATCCATCTCCTCTCACTCCATCCAGCCCACGAGGACTTCCCTGGGCAGCAGCACTCCTGCTTTCCTCTGCCACCAACTCCCCCATGCCTGGAATTTTTCATCTGACCAGCAAGAAAAAGCAGATTTCTTGTTGAATTGACAACATCCCATTAAAATTCAGCTGGAGCTGTCTCCTGCTTTGGTGGCAGCACATCCCTTTGGGCTCTGTCTTGTAGGTCAGACATCCTGAGGTACCACTGAAGAACCAGAACTTTATTACTACAGAGGAGAAGAGATAAAAGGGAGAGAAAGATAATAATTACAGGCTGAGCAGAGGAGAAAAATGTTATTAGTGGCTCCAATGACCTGTCTGCCCCAGGCATTGGAAGTCCACCAAAATAAACAATTGGTCTGGGAGATGTGAGTAAATAGATAATGCAAAATTTATGTTCTTTGGGTTTCTTTGTATTTAATGAATGCAGTGACTCCACAAACAGGTTGTGTCAGACACGGTGTCCAGCAGAACACGTCAGCTGACAAAAACCAGGTCACAAAGGGTGACCCACTCCAAACGGCAAAGACACTTCCCCGTGCACCAGCAGGACATGTGGTCCTGTGAGAGAGCTGACATTGCAGCAGAAAGTTCTGCAGTTGTTTGGAAGGTGAATTGTGCTTTCCTGCTGAAATGGAGAGGATCAGTATGGCAGGACAATGAGTTGTGGAGCCTCAATCTTGCAGAGACCATGTGTGGTCACTCATTGTCCCTCAGTCCTGCTGGGACCATGTGTGGGCACAGGAGTGATGATGACCTGTGGAGGGAGGTAAATTTGTGTGAGGGCACAACACTGAGGAGCTCCAGCTCAGGTTTGCTCCATCCATGGGAAGCTTAGTACAGCCCCAGGATTAGGCTTCTAATCTTTGTATTTAAGCTACAAAGTGAAAGATGTCCCCAGCCATGGTTTGGAACAGGATGATTTTGGGGTCCCTTCCATCCCAGACCATTCTGTGATTCTACAAAAATAATGAAAACCTCGAATCCCTGATCATCAGGCAAAAAAATCCCAAATCTTTTTTAGAGCAGATGATTTCCCTGCTTGTTTTTTTTTTTTTTTTTTAATTTTTCCTCAGGTGTGGAAAAATCCCACAGGCAGCCACCAGCCCATCCCCAGCCGGGCTGGTGCCAGCATCCCTCCCGGTCACCATGGCAACGGGATGCACAGGACAGCGAGCAGCACAAACCCTTCGGAACCCTCCGGAGCTGAACAGGAATCTCAGCAATGGCCAGCCCAGACTCCGGGCCGGGGTGACGCAGGCTCTGATGTCACCCGGCGGTGTCACCGAGGGAATGGCGGTGAGGCGGGCAGGGAGGAGCCGAGCGCTCATGAATGTTAACAGCGCCCGAGGAGCCCGTGCTCGGCATGGCAATGACGGCCCGGGGCAGCGGGGGAGACACGGACAGGAATGATCGGGATATCGGAGGGGAAATAAAGGGAGCAGCTCCCGGGAAATGCGGCTCATCTGCATGGCAGGGCTTCATGTGTGCGTGGGGAATGGCCCAGGGTGGGACGAGAGGGACACGTGGAGGTGCAGGTGATCTGTCACTGCGAGGATCAGTCCTGGGCATTGGTTGTTGGTATTTGAGATGGTTTTTCCTTGGGAGATGGAGCAAAGCCATGCTATTTCCCATGGTGGCTCCAGGTGTTCTCACCTCACACCTTCTCCAGTCATTCCACGGAATCCCAGGGTGGTTTGGGTGGGAAGGGACCTTAGAGATCACCAATTCCACCCCTGCCATGGGCAGGGACACCTCCACTGTCCCAGACTGCTCCAGCCTGGCCTGGGACACTGCCAGGGATCAGGGGCAGCCACAGCTGCTCTGGGAAATCCATTCCTGGAAAATTTCTACTCTGTTCCATCCCCACCTTCACAGGGAGGAATTTTCCCCTAATATCTGATCTAAACCTGCTCTCCTTCAGCCCAAAATGATTTTCAGATCACATCTGCCCAGCTGCATGAGGAACAACTCATTGACCACTGTGAGTGACACACAGGAATCCTCTCCACTGCTATTTCTCTTTAAAATTTAATTCAAGTCTCAGGTTTTCAGAGCAGAAAACTTTAATTGGAACAATGGTCACAAGTACAGGGTCTTTCGGCAGTGGTTTTGAGCATCAATAACAATTAATTTCCAAAGCTCATTATGTGGGTTATTTGTGTAATGAGCTCAGGCAGTGTTGGAGTCGCTGCAGCTGCTCCAGGTGGGAGCAGCTGAATTTCAGGTAAGGGATGATCTGTGCAGAAAATCAGATTTCTCCTGACCTAAGGGAGGGGTCTGAGCCCTCAGCCAGGGCTGCTGTGCCAGGACTGCACAGAGGATTCCAGGGAACATCACAGCAAAGGAGAAAGCAGCAAAGACCAGGAAAATCAGGGCAGCATTCACTTTTAGGGGAATCCCAAAGATGAGCAAAGGGCATTTGGGCCATGAGAGGGAACTTCTTGCCCAGCCTAGGCTGAAGAATTTCAGCTGCTCCTCCAGGATCAGCAGCATCTCTGTTTTTTAAGCAAGCTAAAAAGTGCAGGCTGCTCTCTGCCCACTTCATAATGCTCAGCTGGGAAATCCCAAGGACGTGGAGCAGAAATAATTGGATATAAAATGACAAAGTGGCATTATTATACATCATAGACTTTCTGCTGAATCAATACATGTCAGGAAGCATTCTGCTGCCCCCAGCCATCAGCAAAAGAAAGTTCTCCATGGCATTCCCCCAGGTTTAGTGCTGCCTTTTCTCCTGCACCTGTGAGGGAGCCCATGCCTGGGACAGGGAGAGCAAGGAAGGAGCAGTTTCTTACAGAGACACCTCAGAGGAAGGCAATAATCCCCTAATGGGATTTACCCTAACCATCCTATAAAATATTCACTCAGTTTCATGGAAAATCAAGAGAAAAGCTTCCAAGTGTTTGGGAGAATCAGATGGATGAGCAGGTACGTTAAAATCAGGATTTTTAACCCAAATATGAGGATGTTTTCTGAGCAGGCAGCCAGGAAAGCCGTTGGTGCCCAGGACACCTCTCCTCAGTGGATTTCCACCCTGATTGACAAATGGCTTTCCTTAAAGCCCCCCATCCTTGCCCAGAGCTCCTCTCCATGCTCTGCTTCTCCAGCCCAAAACAGCAGGGCAGGGGCAGGGCAGGAGCTCTTGCACACCTGTGACACCCTCAGGAACTCTGACAAATCCCTGAGCATCCTCCATCCCGCCCTGATTGACACCAATCCAGGGCAGAAATTCATTTAAAGGCTGGTCCAAGCCCCAAAGCACAGCCCAAACCAGCTGGAATCAGGTGACAAAACATCCAAGCAGGCAGCGCTGCTGCTTTCTCCAAAAATTCCCTCTCCCTGCTCCTGAACCCCCTGGAGCAGCCCTGCTCCTTTCTCTGCTCCTCATCCCCACAGAGAATCCCCAGCACCAGCAGCCCCCAGGCTCCAGCTCATTACAGCAGATAAAAACCACCACAGCCTTGTCAATGCCACAGCAAATAGCACCAGAAATAAACTGATTTTTTATAGTAGGCACTGCCTCAAACACAACCTCAGCTCTGTGAGCAAAGGTCCCTCACCAAGGAGCACTCAAGGTGTTGCTCAATAGGTTCAGGTAACAAATGACCTGCCTGCTAATTAAAAGCTAATTATGTCCTGCAAGAAATTGCTACCAGATGTTCTGAGTAAATAACAGGAGAGGCTGGGCCAGTGCTGTCCTTTCTCCCAGCCCTGGGAAAGGGAACTCTTACAAAGGTTTCTGGAAGTTCTTTGCCTTCAATTTTATGCAAATTGTAATTATTTCATTCTACTTTTGTTGTTTGTGCCTTGGGTGCAGTGTTGTCTCCTGGCTGGCTCTGCAGGCAAATGTCATTTTCTGTTTTGCTCTGGTCCTCTTCTGTTTTGCTCTGCCATTCTTTTATTTGAGTAAATCTGACTCGGGTGTTTCTGTCTTCCTGAAAAACCAACCAAGGAATCTGCAAAAACCTTTTGGGGATGCTGAATGCTTGTCCCTGGTTACCTGCCAGGGGATGAGGCTGGGGAAGGAAAACCCTTGGGAGTGATAAAAACACCTCTGTGTTCCAGGTGGGTCAAAATTCCAATTCCAGCTCTAAATGGGCAGAAATTCTCCTTCTCCATAGGATGCAAACCTCCAAATCCTCTGATTTAGTCACAGCCCCCAAAACCTGGGCAGGGAAAATGTTTTTAGGGGGAATTGAAGGATGGAAGACACAGCAAATACCCCCCAAGTGAGGAAATGGACCCCAAATTATTCTTGTCTGGCAGAGCTGATCTGGGGCCATCAGTGCCCCTGGCAGCTCCTGGTTCCAGTGCCACATCCAGGTGCCACCTGCAGCTCCCCTCTCTGGAAAATTCACTATTTCTGGCCAAACAGGAAGAATTTGGCTGTTCCAGACCTTCAGTTGTGGAGGTGGGGTTGTGTCTTCATTCTCCTGTTTGGACACTGAGGGAATGGGACAGGTCTGAGCTATTCTGGGGTGAAAAGATGGAAATTCCCTCAACACACACAGTTCCTGTGCTCTCCTTTTCTCCCCTGAAATTAAAGTTCATTGCATAATTTTCATTTCCCTCTCACCACAAATAACTTAATGTGGTGAGTGCAGGATTCTCTCTTTATAAAAACACAACTATAGAAGGTTTGTAGGATTTGATGTTCCTGAAAATACACAGCAATGGGAAAGGGAAGACTGGGAAAAAAAATCCCCAATGTTCATAATTCAGGTGGCAGAGTTGGGTTTAGCCGGGAGGGAAACCTTGGATGAACCCAGAGGAGGAGGAGGGGTGGGAGAGGCCTCCTGGGTGCCATCCAGGATCCCTCCCTGTGTATTTTACTGCCCACATCCCATTAAATGCCAGAGCAGAGTCTCCAGAGCTATGTGCCAAGCCAAGGAGGACACATTGATCTGTCCCAGCCCACCTGGAATTGTGACCTGGGATGGCACAGGGTCCCCAGGCACTGCAGACTCACCTGGTGCCGTGTGTGACATCCAGCAGGGATTGCTCATCCCAGTGTTTTGTCTCTGCTCCCACAACATGCACAGCAATATCCCATTATTGTCTTCATTTATCAATATTACATTATTGTGTTCATTTATCTGTGACATTTCAGCAGAGCTCTTGCAGATGTCTCTGAGCAGCGCTCACAATGATGATAGTTTAGATTTTTTTCCTCTTCAGAGTGAATTTTTTCCACACCTCATAGAGCTGGGAAGGCTCATTTTAGGAGAAATCTCATTTTTTTATCACCCAGTGCAGATTCATACATTTCTTCAATCTCAAATCCCCCTCTGACTGTGGCAGCCTGGGCAGGGAGGCACCAGGACACCCTCGGGATTCTCTTCCAGGTTTGGCACCAATTCCTGTCCCTTTGGAAGGGCCATGGTGAGATCCCACACAGGTTTATCATTAATGTGATCCAGGCCCCTCCTTCCCACCCCTAAAAGTAATTCTTATTGAGCCTTCAAATGGATAATTGACTGCAGTCTGCAAAGCTCCTCTGATGCAAAACAAGCTGCAGGATTTAAATCAATACAATGCAATTCCCCATTTTTATCTCAGCAAGGTGAGCCCCAAGGAGAGGGGAGGGGATAGAAATGGTGTTTGCTTGCCAAACCTTCCCGCCTCACCCAGTGGGTAAATTCTGACCCAACAAAGCTGCTGGGGGAATATTTATTTCTTTGATCTCACAGTTTTAACTCCCTTAATGTAAGTTTGTGCTGCCCTGGTCTAGCCAGGGGGTGGATGAAGAATTCTGCTTTGGTCACTGGAGTTCCATTTCCAGGCGTTTCTCCTCTCCTGTGCTGTTACAGGAGGTTGTATTGGGCTCTGTTTGGGGAATGGAGGATTTATGAAGGAAGGAATTGTTCCCTGTGGGGGTGGGGAGCCCTGGGATGGATTTCCCAGAGAAGCTGTGGCTGCCCCATCCCTGGCAGTGTCCCAGGCCAGGTTGGATGGGGTTTGGAGCAGCCTGGGATGGGGAAAGTGTCCCTGCCCATGGATGATCTTGAACATCCCTTCCCACCCAAACCATCCTGTGATTCCACAAAATACCTTTTATTTTGCATTGTGCATAAAATTACAAAATTTAGATTGGCTTGGTAGGGAAGCCACTCTGTGATGGTGTTCGCAGGGGTCTGAGGATGAGGGAAGAGACGAGGATCTGACTCCATGTTTCAGAAGGTTGATTTATTATTTTATTATATATATTATATTAAAACTATACTAAAAGAATAGAAGAAAAGATTTCATCAGAAGACTGGCTAAGAATAGAAAAAGAAAGAATGATAACAAAGGTTTGTAGCTCGGCTCTCTGAGTCAGCTGACTGTGATTGGCCATTAATTAGAAACAACCACATGAGACCAATCCCAGATGCACCTGTTGCATTCCGCAGCATCAGATAATCATTGTTTACATTTTATTCCTGAGGCCTTTCAGCTTCTCAGGAGGAAAACATCCTAAGGAAAGCATTTTCCATAAAAGATGTCTGTGGCAGCCACTCAGCACTTCCACTCGTGGCACTTCCCCCTGGCTCCCTCACAGCTGCCACAGCCCCAGACAGCTCAGTCAGAAATTTCCAGCTGGGATTTGTCCCTTCCAGGGCTGCTCCAGCCCAGCAGCTCCAGTTATGCAATGATTCCCTGGCCCTGCCCTGCGTGAGCAAAGGTGGGGAAGGGCAGAAGTGCAGGGAGCTCGAGCTCTGCTGAGTGTTTCTATTTCTGCTGGTGCTGCTGAGCCTCTGCCCTGCTCTGCGTGGGCTGGAGGGGACAGAAAAACACTCACACAGTGATTGGAGAGATTTTGCCTTGAATGGAGACGTGCAGAATCCCTGATTTGGGCAGGGATGGGATCAATGCCTCGCTCTGCCCTTGAGGAGGTTCCTGCGCCTCTTCCAAGGCAGAGAAACCCCTGACTCATTCATGCCTCACCTCCACACCACAGCCCAGGTCCTAAATGGAATTCTCAGGATGCCTCCAAGTCCATTAAAGCCAGCAGAGCTCCTCCTGCTCAGGGAAAGCAGGCTGGAGTTTGTCTTTCCATGCATTAACATCACATGGCACAAACGTGGAGCTGTGTCCCCGCCTGACCCTGAGATGGATCAAAAGATCAATAAGATTTCAGTTTGCATCATTTATCTGTAATTTCAGATGCCTTTAAGCAGCAAATTTACTAAATCCTTTATTATTCTGACTTAACCAGAAAGCAGCAATCATTTCTTCTCTCAGAGTGGGAGCATGGAGATATTTGCTCTTAAATTCAGTGCCCGGTGTGGGTTTGTTCCCAAACTCTGTTCTTGGTGGCTGAGCATCCCAAATATTTACCAAGCTACAGAAGACAAGGTGGGAAAGGCCAATTTCATTTATTTAGCCTAAACCCCTGGGCAACACAAATGCTGGGCTGCCCTGGTGCCATTTAAATATTTATATAGAGCCATCAGCTGCTTGACCTGCTCCCTTCTTTATTAAACAGATCCTCTGGATAAATGAATCTGCTTCTGCCACTTCCATTGGGGTTTAGAGCCAAATCCCACAGTTTGCTGTGACTTGGGGCTGGCATTCTCTTTGGCCATAAGTAATCCCCTGATGATGAACTTTTCTCCCAGTCTGATGGATCACTGTTCCAGCAAGTGTTTCCCTTCAGGAGGAGAGCCCACACTCCTCCACTCCCTCTGCTGATTTAATCAGACTTTTGGGAAGAGGAAAATTCAGAATGTCTTAGCCTTCATTATATTGTAATTGATTTCTTTTATAGCTTTTCCTGATTGGTTTTGAGTTGGTTTTTCAGCCACCCTTCCCCTCAGTCATTTGTTACCTCTGTCTGCAGGAACCTGTCACGTCCTGCAGCCTCTGCCCTGGCTCGTTTGTCTCCCAGCTTCTGGCATGGCTGCAGGATCTCTCCCATCCCAGGTCATTAATCACCTGCCAGGACCCGAGCTGGCACCTCCACAACAAACCCAGAACAAACCTGCTGTCAGCAGGGCTCGCCATTCATGCTTGGGGTTATTTTTCTTTCATGTGCTCCATTATAAATTAATTTATTGTGTTCCATCCTCGCGCCCTGACAGGCAGTGGGTGTCGATTTCCAGGGATGACGCAGGAGGGTTTGTTCCCATTGCTGCCTCCTGCTCCTGACACAGCCACTGCTGGGGATGTTCCCACAGAACCTCCTCTGAATCCATGAAATCCATGAATCCATGAGGGCTGTGCTGCTGGAATTTCACCCCTTGGCACAGCCTGTTGCAGCCTCAGCTCACCTTCCTCACCTCCTCGAGAATTTTCCACCATGTGGAGATGCTTGAAATCCTCTTTGGGTCAAGTTTTCCTTAATTTTAGAGGAAAAAAAGTCCTCAGCTCTTCCCCTGGGGTTTTATAAACCCTTCTGGATTTGTGTAGCTGTCCTTTGGGCTTTCGGTTGCCATTGGTTTTATTTCAGAAGAAAAATAAAGTTTGGTTTACATTTCTAAACCCAACCAAAAATATAACAGTTGCAAAATATTTTAAATGCATTTGATGTAAAATAATATTTAAAAAAAAAAAGGAAAGAGAAGAGAGAAGAGCACTGGCAGCACCTTCTGCACATTTGGGGTGACCATGGGGAGCACTGGGACACCCCAAAGCTGTTGCCCTGGCAATGCTGGTTTAGCATTCCAAGATCCAGTTGGATTTCAAGGATCATTTCCCAGCTGGGCAATGGATTCGACCCTGAAAATCCTCTGAAAATTGCTGAGTGCCCACCCCTGTGTTCATTATAGAGCCACGAGCTGGAAAAAGGCACTTTGTAACCTTCCCAAGCAGGATTTTGGGCAGAACCAAAAAAAAAAAGACACCTGCAATGAACCTGCACTGAGCTGGGCTGCAGCTCAGCCACGTCATCAGCAGAGGAAACTGTTCTATTTCATTAATTTTGCAGAAAATACATGGGAGCTTCTGCCTAATGAATACTAATAGACCCTTTAAAGCTCATTTACCAAATCCTTACAATTAATGGACAATGGGAGGCATCACTTACAGAGCACATCTGAGCAGCCCCAAAATATTCTATTTGTTTGTCCCAATAATTGCAAAATAAAATACATTGATTGCTCCATATTTATGAATTCAAGAGCTATTTGTGTCTGTGCTCTGTGTAATGAAGGTTATAAAAGCATCTTAATGCAAAGTACAAGGAAAACTTGAAAACTGCATGAAATTTGGGAAACAAGACCTTGTGAGTCAGTCATTTACTCATGTTCTCTCCCACCAAAGCACAGGGAGGATGATGCAAACAGGATGTGGGAGGATTTGTGGATATTTATGAGCAGGTGCTCTTCAGCTGGAGTCAGGTTTGGAGTAATTGGCACCTGAGGCTGCCAGGGGATTTCGGTGGGAGCAGGAATTCTCTGCAGAGTGTCCTCGGATCTGCAGCAGGATCTGTCACTGCAGGCACAGCACAGGGAATCACACAGGGCTTGGGTTGGAAGGGACCTAAAGTTCATCCAGTTCCACCCTATCCCATGGGCAGGGACATTTCCACTGTCCCAGGCTGCTCCAAACCCCATCCAACCTGGCCTGGGACACTGCCAGGGATGGAACAGCCACAGCTTCTCTGGGAAATCCATTCCAGGGCTCCCCACCCTCACAGGGAGGGATTTATTCCCAATTCTGTCCCACCCAGCCCTGTCCTTTGGCAGTGGGAGCCATTCCTGCCCCATTCCCCTCTGTCCAAGGGGAGCAGTGGCACAGCACAGGCTCTGCTGCTGTGTTGAGCCCTTCACCCCCACCCTCCATGAGGTTTTCCCAACAGGAATTTGAGCCCAAACCCACCCTGCTGATGAGGTGGCAGTGCCCAGCCTCTGGTCCCACTGCCTTTCCCAGAGCTGGGGTGGCTGCAGGAATTTGGGCTCTCCAAACCTTGCAATCGAGGATTTCCAGTCAAGAGCCACCTGCTTCCTTTTATTTCCAGTCTGGAGCCATTTCATGTTGACATTGTCTCTGCAAAAACATTTTCCCAGGTTTTCTTCTGCTTTAGAGCAAAACCCAGCTGCAGCACAGAGCAGGCAGAGGGTCCTCAAGAAGTGAAGGAATCTCAGAGGTGTGTGCATGGCTGGGTACAGGGATTTTCCACGTGGAGTGATGGCAACAAGGGATAAATAGAAGCATCCCCAAAAGGGGTGAAATTCCCACTGCATTTAAACCATGGAGCTGAACCCCAGCAAAACAGTCCCCAGCTGGCTCTTGTTTGTGCTGAGAAATATCCAGTAGGTATTTGGGCTTATTCTGAGGGCTTTGGGCACAGCTCCACCACATCCATCTCCCTGTGGTTTCCACATTCCCTGGTTAAAGCTGGGCCTCCAGCAGTGCTGGGTCTGTTGGGCATCACCTGCTAACGAGGCCATCCATCTCTCCCAGGCCAGGGGAACCAGACTCACGTTGGCTCTTCAGTGATTTTCATAATTTTTTAACTGATTTCTCTAAATCCACAAGTGCCGTTTTCAGTTTTCATCTTTAACGTGCCCATCCACCCCTCCTCTTATTTCCCCTTATTCAGCAACCACCACCTGCAGCTCTGGGGAGGGATCAGCCTCTCAGAACGCCCAAAATGCTGCCAGCCCCAGCCAGTCGAGGTGGCAGCACCTCTGTGGAGCAGCTGGGTGCTGACGATCAGCCCCAGCCCCTCCAGCCCATCCATCAGGGCTGTTCCTGGGGGGAAGCAGCTCTGTGAGGCTGCACAGCAAACCTGTGCAGCCTTCAGGACAGGGGTTTAATAATTCAGTGGTTTTTTTCCTTCCAAGCATCATTTATTAGCTCTTTACAGAGCTGTTTGCTGCTCAGTCAGAAACTAAAGCCAATATTCTTGGTGAGTGTGTGGCTCTAATGCTGTTAAACTTCAGAAAACCTCATCAGCAGTGATTTGGCCCCAGGTATGAGCAAGTGAGGAGGTAAACAGCAGCAATTTCCTGCTGGCCTGTGGATCTGAGGAGCCTGGCAGGCTCTTGTTGCAGCAGATCTGGCTCTTGGGCATGGCCACACTCCCCACGGAACCAGTGCCTTGTGCCAGACAATGAATGGTTTGGACACCCACCAAAATCTCCTCTGAGTCATTCTGAAACCTTGAAGTGCTGATCAGCATTGCTGGGGATGACAGGAAGCCCTGGGAAAGAGGGAGGAAAGCTTTCACTTTGCTTTTTTTTTTTTTTTTTTTTTTTTTTTTTTTTTTTTTATAATTACCTTTTATTGAATGAATTCTTTTGCTTGAGTGGATTCTGAGGTGGGAGTGCTGCTGAGTCCCACACACGGGGATGGCACCAGAAACGTTTCAGGGCAGAGCTCTCAATAAATCAGACTGAATTCAACAGCAGTTTCTTCCTGCAAAAGTCTATTTGCAGGGCTGGGATTACACCAAAGCTGCCCTGGCAGGAGCGGCACAAGCTGTGACACCTCGAGGTGTGGAGCTCGGCCATTCCCATGGAAACACCGGCAGCACCAGGGAGGGGACACGGCCTGGTTCAGCGGCTCTGACACTAATGACATAATTAGCTGTGCTAAAAGTCACGGCTGGGAGCAGCCACTTTGTTTCCAGGGTGACTGAAGTGCCACAAATGACGATGTCCAGTGGTGTTTCCATAGAGCTGCAGCCCTGGCAGGGTGGGACAGAGGGCCTGTGACCGTTCACGGGGGTCTGAGGATGAGGGAAGAGATGAGGATCTGACTCCATGTTTCAGAAGGCTGATTTATTATTTTATGATATATATTACATTAAAACTATACTAAAAGAATAGAAGAAAGGATTTCATCAGAAGGCTGGCTAAGAATAGAAAAAGAAAGAAATGATAACAAAAGCTTCTGTCTCGGACAGAGAGTCTGAGCCAGCTGACTGTGATTGGCCATTAATTAGAAACAATCACATGAGACCAATCACAGATGCACCTGTTGCATTCCACAGCAGCAGATAATCATTCTTTACATTTTGTTCCTGAGGCCTTTCAGCTTCTCAGGAGGAAAACATCCTAAGGAAAGGATTTTTCATAAAGGATGTCTGTGACGAAGGTCCTTTGTGGCCACCAAGCAGGACATGGACACGGCCAGAGGCTCCATTCTGATCCCCAAGCTGGGATCACCCAGCCTCACCCAGACCAAGGGAGCAGTTGGTTTTATTTAAAAAGAAAAAAAAGTTTGGTTTGTGTTTCAAAACCAACCAAAAAAATAATAGAAGTGTTCCAGGCTGGGATCCTTCTTCCTTGGCTGCTCACAGATGTTGAGCACCCCTTGTTTTGTTCATTCACAGGAGCACAGATTGGTTTTACCTAAACCACTCTCTCACAGTGATCTTCCTTACTTTTTGTCCTAGACTGATTTTACCTAAACCACTCTACCCCAGGGATCTTCCTCAGGTTTTGTTCTAGAACCTGTTTTCTTGTTATGTTACTGAGAAACAATGTGGAAACAATCACAATTCAGTTCAGGAAAGCACCTAAATGTACCCAGGGCTGTGTCTCAGTGAAAGAAGCACAACACACCTGCCTGGATCACATCTTGGATAAAAACACTTGTGACACTTTGTTTTCCTGCAAGAAGAGTTGAGGAATGCATCCACTGGATGAGTATTTCAAGGTCTAAATGATCATAATGTTCCACAAGTGAGTGTTTGGGATGGAAATTTGGGTAAGGATGTGAAATGAGTTGTGGGTACTTTAACATGGGAAGGTCACAGCTCTTTCTCCTGATCTGGGGGTAAATAGACATTCAAGGCTGGTGCTGAATCCAGATCTGTGCCTGGGCAATGCCATTCCCTGGGAACAGCCAGGGAACAGCAGGACAATATAAAGGGATCTATTCCAACACCCATTTGGATCCTTGAGACAGAACCACGAGCTGCAATTCCAGCCCATTGTCTGGGAAATGTCAGGAGCTGAGGAAACTCTGGAGGAGGAAATTGTTGGCATGAATGGTGAGAGCACTGCGGGGTCTCATCATCTCGAGCTGGGAATTGTCCTCCTCCTGCTGCTCCATGGGGAAAACAGGAGGGCAGAGCCAGCCCTGGGCAGCTCCTGGGATGTGGAAACGCTGCTGGGTTTGTGTGTGCAGAAATCCAGGGACATATGGGCAGCATCCTGTCCCTGTCTGCTCCAGCAGCAAACCAGGAGGAGTGTGAATAAACTCTTATCAACAACAGGAGGGAAATATTTATAGAAAAATGAAACAGAGGATGGAGGAAAGGGGTTCCAGTTGGAGGGTGGGCTTGGGAAGGAGTGGGGCTGCATCGTGGAGGGGTTTGCTGTTCCCATGCACCCAGACATGAGGAAAATGAAATAAAAATGACATTAACCTGGGGATGTACAAGCACACAATGCCCATAAACATCCATGATCTGCATCCAGCTCTCCAGAGGACTTATTTTTACTTTTATTTTGGAATCCTAGGCAGAGTGAGCAGCCTTCGAGTGTATTTATTACGGTCTTGAGTTGCTTTCCATGGTAACTAATTGTGATTTCCGAGGCACAGGTTCTGCAATGGCACAGGATGAAATGGAGCTGAATATGGAGGCAGCTGAGAAGAAGAAAATCACTTGCTTATGAAATGGTCTTTAATGATGGGGATTGATGGAGCAGAAAAAATGGGGGTGGCAGGGACTAGAACACAAAGCAGCTCTCTCAGCTTCATGTATTTCCTCAGATTTTGAATTCCTCAAGAAAACATCTGGTGAATATTTAAGGAAGGGAAACTCCCCTATATGTGCTGCCTTCTCACTTCCCCACTTCCCATTTTACTGAGGCAAACTCTTAAAAATCCAACTGTATTAAAAAACCAGTCTGGAAATGAAATTATTATAAAATGGTGTTTGCTGGTTAAAATAATGGGAGGGCTTTTACAAAAATTTACCCATTGCACAGTGAAAAAGGGGTGCAACAACCCTGTTTTGAGCAATGTTGGATAAAATTCAGGAAAAAAATGTTTCCATGGAGTGCAGGGGTCTCCCACACCCTGGGATGGCTCCAGTGCCCCAGGAAGAGCTGAGCGGAGCCAAGGAAAACACAGATGACCATTTTGAGCCAGTTGGGAATTTCCAAGCTCTCACATGGGTTCAAAACCTCTGGAATGTTCCTGCTCCCCCTCTGTAAGACTCTGAGAGTCCATGGGAATTAACAGCTATGACACCTCCCCCAGAGAAAGAGCAGTATTGTCCTGTCCTCTTTAAAAACTCTGAATTAACGAGCAGTAGGGCAAAACCCAGTCCATGAAACAAACAACAGCAACAAAAAAGCCCTAAAAAATCCCAAACCCACTCCCCAAAACCCACAAAATCCAAGTAAACAACCAGAGCTGTGATGATGTAACTGTGATGAGTGTGGTTATGTTGCTCAGCTAGAACCCACAGGTTTGTGGGAGTTTCTCCCACCTTGGTGCAACATCACCAGAAATCCTGGATAAATATGGGATCAGATCTGTGGGGATGTGCATGTGTAACTCCAATCCCTTGTCATTGAACTATTAATTTTACTGACCCAGCAGACAGTGAGGTTTTTATTATATAGAGATGTAGGCACTTCAAATGTGAGTATTTGACACAAGCCTGGTGCTGAGGAGCACAGAGCCATTCCAAGGGATGGGAGATCCATGGGAACCCTTCTAGAACCTTCCCTGTGAGTCTGCCAGGCTGAATCTGAGCCTGTGCTGTATCCACCTGAGGAGCTGTAACCAAATTTTCACCTCTCTTGCAGTTACCACACTCCAGGTTGGCTTCCTGGAGAAACCTCCAGCTGGAGCAATGAAGGGATTACAGGAAACCACAGGTTAAATAAAATGTTCTTTTAATGATCACCCCCCAAATACCCAAAGGCACCAGTCAACACCGTGGACTAATGACCTACAAATTGGTGGGATTCTTACACGTTTGTAGCATTACAATATTTTTTTTCCACAGCTTCAGATGGCACATTAAGAGGAATATTTCATCTGCAACAGCTTTGTCCTGAATGCCCTTCCATGTGATTATTTAATAGAAAAAGAATCAAACCAAAACTGAACTCGCTGCCCTCCTTTCTCCAGGTATTTCTGCAGCTCATCTTGAATCCACACCTGAATAACTCCAAATTTATTTCCAATTTATCACTGTAACTCCTCTAACACCACCCAAATCCCCTCACAGATCCTCAGGCTCCAGGTAACACATGGAGAGGCAACACCTCCACTGAGCACAATTTGCATTTCTTTCATCCATTGCAAAAACCTCTGTAACGTGTCGAGTATAAAGCTCACAAAATACATTTAAAGAAACTACCATAAAGTATTTGCTTCAAATAGACCTTTTACAACAAAACACAAAATTCAAAGGACATTTTTTTTTTTTAAGGAAAGCACTTGAAACTGTAACACTTAGGTCCTGACAACATTAGATTACTTTAAGCTGTAAACCCTAAGAAGTTTTGTGATTAAATAAAATCAGCATTACAATTTCTAGGCATTATAATCATTGAACAGATTGTAACAACGAGATATAATTATAATGCAAACATGAAGCTCAGGAGACTGGCACTGAGAAAACTCTCAATTCTTTGTAGATTTAGATCTGCACATGATAAAATCAGTAACAACTGGAGAAGAGGTTCCAATATTCCATCCTACACACTGATATCAGCGTTTTGCAATCAGCAGTCAATACATCATCCCCTTTTTAATATTACTTTACAGAGTCATTATGACCTCAAACAAAAAAACCCCCTCCAGGTTAATTACTGCTGCCAGGTATCAATAGAACATCTGGAAGGAAATAATTAAAACCATCAGGTTTTGTTAATTGCCCCTGTAGGTGTAGATACACGAGATTTTATATATGTAAGGCTAAATAAATTACATATATATATATATAAATATATATATGCTTACATATACAAAATCACAACCTCAACCTTCAGAACTGAACTACCTCTAGGTAAGAAATATAAGACCTTTTTTCCATAAATTTAAAGGGTTTATTTATACCTGAGAGATTTTTGCATATTGATGTCTTTGTACCTTTGCCTGCAGGTGCTCCCCTAAGTTTTTCCTCTTTCCTGGGGTACAAAGCCCATTTCAGCCAGGGGGGTTCTTCCCTCCAGCTCCAGGGACTTTGGCTGAGCCCTTCCCTACCTAACCTGGATCAACAGAGAGGTGACAGAATTCAATATATACTTAAATAAAGTTCTGTACAAGTGCACAGGCTGGTTTATACAAATCCACAGCGAGTTCACCACTCCTGATACTTCCACAATATCTGATTTTCAAAGTATTCTAGTGCTTTACTCAAGGCATGTTTCTACTTGTTGGTTAGAGAACACCTTAGTGAAGAATTTTTCTGGGTTTTGGATCACTGGCCATGCAAGACACGCTGAAAATGCTCCTTCCTGCCTGACCTGTTCCCTGGTTCTTGGGAAGATCAACCCATTTTTCCACCCAGCAACCACGGACACCAGGAGTGGAGCAGTAATAAATCAATGTGGCAACACTACATTAAGGTCACAGGTCAGTGCAGATGGACTGAGACTTTCCAACAAATCTAAAGAGATCAGGAGCCCCCTTCCCCCTGAAATTTAAGGCATTTGGATGCCTGATTCCCACAGATTCCCCAGCCCAGCTCTCAGCTCCTCGTCCCTGCAGATCCCAAGCAGTAGCAGGGATGTGACCCATGTAAGGCTCTTACAGAATTTCACAGTGCTATTTAACATGGCAAACACCAAACGAAATGGAAAGGTTCCCTTTGTCATCCTGACAGCTCAATTAAAACAGAAATTAAAGGAATCCACCATGTCTCACTCCATTTTGCTCCTGACAGGGGGAATTCCCTAGAAGTGCTTTCATGCAAACATGGCGCTACCATAGCTGATTACAGAGCAATTAGAATTGATGGTTTTATTAATTATAGTTTTACCAACAGAAATATCTTAGTGGAAGCGGAATAAAGTGTGCTTTCAGACACCAAATTATACATACCTGAAAAATCAGCAAAAGTAACAGTACTCTATTCATGAAAGACATCACAAAATTAATCAGATTCATCAGCAAAACCTTATTTTGTAGAAATACCAATTTTTTGCACTGTATTTTACAGAAAAAAGTTGACTTTAGTGATTATGGTCTTTGAACAATTCTTTGTTCAAATGTACAGGAATATAATGGGGGAAAGGGAAGCTACATTTCACTGGCAATCGGATTTCACAGACCTTAGAAAATTTAGAAATGTTTGATTCAAAACAGCACATTTATAGACCACATTTCTCGGTAAAATAAATCAAACTCCTGTGCCCAAGTAGAAGAAATTCCCAAGGCCTGACACCTGTTGGAAATGGATGCAATGCAGCCACTGCTCTGGAGCAGGAGGAGATGAGGACGAACAGTGACAGGGACAACAGAGCGACACACAAAGTCAATGTAAGAAACTCTACAGCTTGCATTTCCAGTTGGCTGTTCCCATTTTACACCTACACCCCTTCCAAACCTCCTTTTCCCACTAGTCCTTCTTGTTCCATATTCCTTTTCCCAAGTTTGGTTTGGTTTTTAGATCCATCTGTCCCAAACCTGCTCATCCTGGAGCAAACCCTCTGCCCGTCACTGCTACAACCAGTCTGCAACCCCAGGGCCTGTTTCCCTTTCCATGTTTCCCTTTCCATAATTTAGGAACTCTCTGGCACCATTTCCAGCATTTCATGGAGCAACTGGCACAGGGAGGCACTTATGTGACATGTTTAAAACTTATCTTTGGTAAACACTCACACACACAAAAATGTATAATTCATGTTTTGCTTCCTGATTGTAAATCCTCGTTTGCTACCGGTGGATGTGTGCAGGTATCTGAACACAGACAGGACTTTACCAGTATAAAATAGTTTTTCAAATGCCACTGCCAAGGATTTTTTTGAATTCACCTAAAAATAGCGCCAGTCCTGGGCTTTTGGAGTTTTTTCCTGACTCTGTTTGTTGTGCATTAAAGCAGCTGTGATCAATAACAAATTAGTGATAGAAAGTGAGCCCATTCTGCTCAATTTTCACCTCCTTTCTCATCCTCTTGCCTTGGTTTTCAAAACCAATTTAATCAGAATAGTTGTACCTCTTACAGCTTTTGTTATCTGTGAGGCAGATCCTGGGCTCTGATGCTGCCTGACTTGAGCAGCCAAATCTTTCCCTGGGATCAGTGAAAATTTCAGATACACAAAATGCTGAGTCTGCTCTTGAGACCCCGAGTCTCTGACTGACCTGAGGAATGATCAGCCACCAAGAGATGACCAAGCAAGGTGTGTTTTCAAAGGTGCTGCAAATAAAAGCTGCTGGAACTGCATGGATAAAACCAAGGGATGATTGACTTTGACATACCCAGAGCACTGTCCCTTCTAACATCAGGCATTTCTACAGAGAGGTATTTCATTGGATTCAGTTTTCATTGACACCATTTATATTTTTCTTAAGAATTTTTCTTTTTAGAACCCAGAACTTAGTGCATTTCATTTTTACAAAATTAGAATAATTTATATCCTTCTCTTTTCATTGCAAAAAAATACAGCCCAAACACACATCAAGGTATAAACACTTCACGAATGACAGACGCTTCACTTATTTCACCTGCTTAATGGTGAGTTAGACATTGACCAACCAAACAACTTTGGCAACTTGCACAAAAATATGTCCTTAACTCAAAAGTGCTGATAAAACTCGCTTTAATGAGGCCTTTATTAAGGAGAGAACTGGAAAGGGAGGAGTGGTGAGTGCTTCAGGTTGGAGTGCTCCTACACCATCCCGCTCTGTAGCTGTATGTGGAAAGGGTACGGCTGGTAGAACACAGGGGGCTGTCCATGGGCAATGTAGTAGCTGCTGAAGTTTCTGTCACTGATATAGGGAGCAGGCTGATAGTAGCACGTGACGTTGGCCGCGTTGGGGATGATGTTCTGTTCTCCGAGCACTTTCAGAGCCAGGATTGTGATCATGTTGAGGGTTTGCCTTCGCTCGTGCCCCATCAGGCAGACTGTGCTCTTGTTCACCACCCCACGCAGGGTCATCAAGTAGTCGTACTTGCTCTTCTCCTCCCCGATGAAGTGGTTGCGCAGGTAGGACTCGATTTTCCTTTGCTGCTCGGCAACGTCGGGAAAATCAATGAAGAACCTGGAGCACATGTAACGTTCCAGAGATTTAATTTCAGCCTCATCCGCCGGCTTAAAGTCACGCACCAGGAGGTTGCTGTACTTGAGGAGGCCGCCTCCCCGGATCTCCTCCGGGTTGCGGGTGGAGATCAGTTTGTATTTCAGGTGGTCCATGGCCTGGTTGAAGTCCCCGTACATGCTCTCGGCGATGACGGCGGGGTGGCAGTCCTGTGTCAGGGGCCGGTCTGAGGCTCTGTAGACGGCCAGGATGGAATCCAGGATGATCTGGAAGGAGTCCACGCTGAACTCGAACTGCCGCCGCAGCGAGCTGACGAACTTCAGCTCCACGTTCTTGCCGCTGTTGTTGGACAGGGAGATGAGGCTCCAGCGGTCGTGGTCGGTGGAGACTTTGACCATCTTCTGAACGTAGGCATCTTTCATGGTCTGAGCCGTGATTTTTTGCTTGTTAACGCATTTTGGCAAGAAGTCCAATAGGCAATTGAGAACTGCTTCCTTTACCACCTGGAACTCGAGCTCACTGGGAAGTTCCACTCCAAAAATGATGTCCAGGTCCTTGTAACTGGTGCCATTGTGCTTCACCAGGATGTGACTGGCAGTGGAACCGTTCAGGCGGATGTCCCTGACATGGATCTGCTTCTCAATGAGCTGCTCCTTTACCATATGGATTATATCCTTAGGCTTTACCTCCAGGGTTGGAAAATTTCCTCTCCCATGAATAGGTATAGCCTCAGTCAAAACCTGATCCAGGATTTTAATCTGATCCCAGGTGAGGTAACTGAATCTGTGGTCCAAGTCCTCAGTCATTGTGGTATTGGTTGGCTAAACAGAAAAAGAGGAATTAGAGACAAATGTTAGAACTTTCTGGAATACCAGAGAGGACATTTCACTTGGTTATACCAAACTTCCTCCCTCAGTGTAGTGACAGAGCTGTTCATTTTAGAGACACAACCCCAGTTAATGGTCTGAGTCAACCACTGCACTTGTCACAGGCTTTTAATTGAATTTTAATGTACTCAGGTTTTAATCCTGCTGAGAAGCCATCACGTTATTGTATAACCCATGACTCAAAGTAAATGCGGCAAACCATATAGACCCAATTTAAAACTACTCAAAGGTTAATAACACGAAGTACTTGGTGGTTCTAATGGAACTCCAAATAAATTTTGCCATGAAGAGATAAAATGAGCAAAGTGAGCAAATTTGTTCTTTCTGTCCTGCCTAGACATCTCCCTTGATCTTCAGTGACTTGAATACTTAAAAGTACTAAAAGACCAGGAAGTTTTTTCGTGAAAACCAAGAATGTTGCAACCTGCTCCCTGTTTATCCAGCCATATGCCTTGGATGAACTTTGGTCTCTATGGATCATCTAAACACACTCATCCTTTAATATCACTTGTGGTTTAAGGACTGGATATCTGATAATTGTCAAGTTGTTTCCATGATGTTTCTGTGGAAAATATTTCCCTTCTAAGCCATCAGCCATGTTTTACATTAATGTATCAATGCTGCAAGGTCCTGGTTTGCAGATCTGGTGAGAAAATCCCTTCCAGTCTTGTGGAAACAGGACCTCAAGAAAGAAGCACCTATAGAATACAGGGCATAAAGCTCAGCTTTGGGAATTTCTCAGTTTAAAATGATATCCTGAATTCATAGTATCACGTTAACAATGAGATGAGACACTCAGGTGGTGGCCAGGTGGCATCTGAAGGGTCTCAGTGAGGAACCAGCTGGGTGCAGGAAGTGCCTTTGGGAATCTGCCAGCACCCAGAACCTGCTTCTGAAACACCCCCGAGTGTTTCTGCAGCCAGATGGCTCAAACATATTCTTTCAGCCAAAGCTCAAGGATAAAAATAAAGTAAAATCCTACTAAGTAACAACACTACAGAAAAGTCCCCACTGTTGTTTCTTAACCAGTGGTGACTCCATATGTACGTTGTCATACATTCCCCTTCCCTCGCCTTCAGATTCCACATTCTGGAATATTTTAGTAATTTCAAGTAACTTGTGAGCTGCCAAATGGCTTGGGAATATGGCAGAGCTCTATTTCACATACTTTTGCTGGAATTTCAGCTCCCATTAAGCTGATCAGGAGCATATGTAATTCCAAGCACCTTCCTGGCCTCATGACAAAGAATGGGACTAACCAGATGTTTAAAGCTGAAGGAATGTTTTAAAAGTTGGCTAAAGCAGGACTGAAGTTGAGAATTTAACTGACAGCGTGAAGGTCTTGGAATCAGTCCCACAAGTCTGGCACAACCACGTAGCTCCTGGCATCATGTATATAGTGTATAATTCCATACCCATATCAGGTATGTTTTCAGGTGTATTCAGAAATATCCACATTTTTCCTGCAGGCGTTTAGAGGACACAACATTTGAACTGAAAAGGAGAGAAACTGCCCTTCGCAGTACTGCCAATTTTACATGCTAATGATTTCACCATTAAATATTCATTAGAATTCCATGGTTATTCCTTTAAAACTAGCTATGCATCCTTCAGAGCGTTTATGACAACTCAATACAAGTCTATCCGAAAAACCAGCTTTTACAGAGAGCTACTGCTAATTCTGGAAGTGGGACAACCTTGGGTGGAGGCAGGTTGGAAGAAGGTTTTGATCAAATGTTTTTGCTGCCATGTTGTCACCTGAGTCATTCACACAATCAGAGAATTAAGGTTGGAAAAGACTTCCAAGATCATCAAGTCCAGTATTTTATATATGCCAGATTGTGGTGGACCAGCCCAAATGATCCCCTAGCAAACTTAAAATTGTCAGAATTGTTGTCTAAGCAGTAGTTTTTATTATGGCATTTGTTTGATATTGCAAAACTTTGACCTTTCTGAGGCTGATGCTGTGACGTAAAAAAAAAGGAGCTGAGAAGGGAGTGTTGAAATTCAACCCCCCTTTAGCAGAGGGATGCTCTTCAAACACTTGGAAAGTCAGAAGATGGGCATATCTCTAAATAAGCTTAGAAATCCTTCCTTTATTGCTACATGTTTTTAGGTATTTCAGATGTTATTGCAATATACTGAGGTTTGAAACTGAAAGGAGAAGGTAATGTCAGTAAATCTCTCTTTTGTGTTGGAGAGGCATCCCTCAAAATGTCATTTCTCTGAAGTGATTCCTGGAGAATCTGAGGAGGCTTTGGGAGCTCAGTCGCACCATAAATGTTTTATGATAAATATTAGAGAATTCTGTGCTGAAATAACACCTTCAACTCTGACAAGTGAGAAAAAATGTACTAGGAAAAAACCCCAGGAATTCAGTTTTCAAAAATATAATTAATTTGCAGGTAAGCCTAAATAAACATTATTATTAGTAGTAGTATTTTTTATGATTTACTAGTTTTCTACCAGTTTGCAAGTCAATACTTTAACCTTTCACTCTACTAGAAGGATTTTATTTTGTTATTTTCTTCAATCTTTTCTGGCAAAAAGAACAATTTCCAGGCACTTTAATAGTCATTAGGAACCTGATTTCTCAAAGCAGGGGCAAATTTACTTACTGAGGTGCTCAGGTTAATGCCAGGAGTTATTACTAATGTAATTATCCTCTGTTACAATGCATCAGCAGCAACACTGAGGTTCTAATTAGTCAAAGTGTTGTGTAAAACCAGAGATCCTGGGATGAAGGGAAGGAAACTCCCTGCATGTGACCACAGCACCTGGATGAAGCCAAGCACAAATGAGTACTGAGCTGCTTAATTAGAAAAAAGGCTGGAAAATCACTTTATTCCTTGGAAACTGCTGCTGTTTGCAATGGAGGATGATCAATTCACATGGGAAGAGAGTGATAGGACAGCAGAATGGTTTTAAAGTAAAAGAAGGGAGGTTTAGATGAAATTAGAGAGAAATTCCTCCCTGAGAGGGTGCTGAGGGCTGGCACAGATCCCAGAGCAGCTGTGGCTGCCCCTGGATCCCTGGAAATGTCCAAGGCCAGGCTGGACAGGGCTTGGAGCAGCCCGGGACAATGGAAGTGGAACTGGAAGCAGATCCCTTCCAACCAAGCCATGCTGGGATTCTGTCATCCCTGGATGCAGATCCCTCACTGGCACCCCCAGTCCCAGCTCCCCTGCTGAACTCTGCCAAAGAATTCCCCTTGTGAAACTCCTTCCACACAAATAACTCAAAGCATCTCAGGAGTTCCACATTCAGGGTTTTCTTGTCCTCAAGTCTGCACGTGGGCCGATGGGAGCTGCACAAACATCACCACCATGGCAATGAAATGCAAAAGAGGGTGTTTTTTCCACACTTCATCAATATTTTAATTTACTGAGATTCTCTCCTAGTGATTTTTCTAAGTTTTTTTGCTTGTGGATTTTAAAATGTTACCACATAAACTGCAATGGACCCTGAATCCCATCTGATTTAAGATCTCTGCCAGGAAAAAGGATGAAGAAAAGCAGTTTTCAAGGTGTTTTCTTTTACATACACTGGCTAGAGAAGTACAGAATAAGATGGATCAGACCCAGTCAAGTCTTGTGATATATCATTCTTATTATAAGGTTAAAAAAATATTTCTCTGACTCAACTTCCAACTTGTCCTTGAGTGGTCACCTTCACCTGATAAAGCAGTCACAATGTGGAAAAATGTTTGGATACTGAAATATAATGTTGTTAGATTTTATCGTTTATTTTCCTATTGAAATTAGAGGCTCTAATTTTCTTTTTGGAGCAAGCAACTCTGAGTTTGGGCTGACAATGATGCTAAAATGTTTCATTAACCACCTCTTAGCTCTCCACTGTGCATGAGCTTCATCAAAAAAATCCAAGCAGATCTGGCTTTACATCTGAATGAAGCAAATCTGCCATGCTAATGACAGCTTTCATGTTCCCCACAACTTTCATAGAAACAGATTCTTGCAGTCTAGAGAACAGTCTCATCAAATTTAGCTCATATTTTACTGATAAACTGTTTAGATTCTCTTTTTATATATTCCATAATGTTGATTCAGTGTGTTTTCAAAGGGTTTGCCATGTGCTGGCATTTTGAGGCAGGATACAGCTGAAATAGGTTTTGTGCAGCTGTGGCAGCTCCATCCTCTTCCCTTTGCTTCTATCTGCTCCCATGTTTTTCTGTTTACAATAAAGGTTGGGAATTGAAGCATATTTAAACGCTCCAATTCTTTTTACTTTGCACTTGAAATCAGCTGTGCAGGGACCTCTCACAAATCACAGAACTCCAGAGTGAGGGAGGTTGGAAAAGCCCTCCAAGAACATTGAGTCCAACCAGTGCCTGATCCCCACCTTGTCCCCAGCCCAGAGCTCTGAGTGCCACCTCCAGGTGTTCCTTGGACACCTCCAGGGATGGGGACTCCAAACGTCCCCAGGCAGCTCCTCCCAAGGCCTGACCACCCTCTCCATGAAGGAATTCCTGCTGTCCAACCTGCACCTCCCCTGGCACAGCTTGAGGCTGCTTTCCCTCATCCTGTCCCTGTTCTCTGGGAGAAGAGGCTAAAAAAGAGATGTAGCAAAATATCTTTGGAGCTGCTGTGGTGGCCTTGTTTTGGGGATCACTCCAGAAACACCCACAGAAATTCTGCCACTCCTCTCACCTCTGCACTGGTTTTCCTGTTTACACATTACACACATCACTATAAATGCCCATGATCTCTTGCTAAAGCTTTATTTTAATTCAAAGATCCATTTCTCTATTAAGCTGGACATTTGGAAGTATTTTGCTCACTTACTTTAGAACTGCAGCTGGCATAAGTTCCAAAGGCAGGAATGTCAAATGTGAAGAGACTTCCAGTCGTAATTTAAACCCAGATGAGACAAGGAGAAGCAGTAAAACATCTGGGAAACCTAAATGGGGACATATTTAAACTGGTTTGACAGTGCTTTCCATAAGTTTTCCCTTCCATTACTGTTAATGCAGTGAAGGCAGTGTTTATTTATCCTGTTATCAAGAGATAACGCATGAATTGCCATCAGTTTTCAGTCCAGTTCCCACTGAGTTTCCCTGGGAGAACAAATGATAGCTCAGCTCTCCCCTGGCAGATAAGGCTGCAAGGTGGGCAAAATGCAAAGCTGTGGGCTTGGGCTGTGCCACACAATGGCGCCTTCAAGGGCACAAAAAGTAAACACAGGATGAGACTTATCCACAAAAATGCGTCCTGCTTTTCCCACCCAACAAAAGGAACACGGATAATGGCTTTAAGGGAAAGAGGGAAGGGTTAGATGGGATATGGGGAAGAAATTCTTTCCTTTAAGGGTGGGGAGGCACTGGCACAGGTGCCCAGAGAAGCTGTGGCTGCCCCTGGATCCCTGGAAGTGTCCAAGGCAAGGCTGGACAGGGCTTAGAGCATCCCAGACTAGGATGTTTCCCTGCCCATGGAACAAGATGGGATTAAAGGTCCCTCCCAACCCAAACCAACCTGGGATTCCCTTTGTACTGGAATATTACAGGATATTGGCTCGATGAGCTGGGAGTTCTCAGAAGGCACAAACTGAGGAGTTCAACTTGGGCACCCAGTATGAAATCATAATCCATATTCCGTCATGCTGGATATTTGGGGTTTTTTGGATGTCCCATTTTTCCATCATGACTCATGGTACACTCATTCTCAGCCAGATGGGGATCCCCTCACAGGGCAACATTTTCAAGGGCCTATTTATCGTGACTTGATATCAGCTCCCACAACACATGAGGCTCCTTCTCACAGGGCCTCCAGTCCAAGCCAACCAAGCCCTTTCAAAAACATGAGGTCAATATCTCAATTGCTCTAAAATACTTCAATAACTTTTAAAAAAATAGCTGCTATTTGCAATATTTAGTCTGTTTGGGGCCGTGGTCATCCCTGGGAAGTTCCTGCTTTAGGAAAAGCTTATTTGTACTACCAAAAACATATTTACGGACTGAATCCTGAATAATATTCCCAGCAAGAATGCAAAATCCCATGGACTCACCGTGGCAGGACGACTGGGAGCGTGTATTCCAGCAGAGTTAATAGGATGAGTCACTGAATCATTTGGTAGAAATATGAATTGTCATCTTGTCGCTGACAGAAACACAAAGCTCCCCGGGAGAGCTGCAGGAAATAAAACCCAACAAACAATCACATTCATTTGGAGATCAATGTTAACCACCGGTCACCTGCTGGACATAATAAATGATGCATTACAGCCTGGCAGTCCTGCAGCGGTAACAACAGACTTTGAAGTGGGGAATGGTAAGGGAAAGGTAGTGGGAAAAACACCAAAGGCTTTATAAAGACTCTGGGTTTCAGGTCATGCTTAATCCTCTGCAAGGATATTAACAAACCTGCCATTTTCCCTACAGGGTTTGAGTGGGAATTTAATATTATTAATAGACATGCAAATTAGCAGGGCTGTAGTAGAGTCATATAAAATTTAGAATGAATAATAATTCAGAGCAGAATGAAGTATTATGAATTGTGTAGTGGCTTTAGATTCTTTCTATCAGAGTGTGCAGCTGACAGGAAGCTCCGGTTGTTGGTTCATTTAGAGTAAGCCCAGGGTCCTGTTGCTGAAATTTCCATGTCCATGCCACGTGCTGGAATGAAGTATTTCTGTAAATATTCACCTGCTATCATAAAGGCACTTCCTTTTATTTGTTTCTCATTTCAAACATGTGCTGACAGTCAGTATTCTCAGGCAAGACCTCCCCTTCCAGCACCCCATCCTGCCAAGCTCACAACACCCACTCAAGTTCCCTGACTATCCCAAGCAGGGCCTGTCCACTCCATGGGTTGGTATTCACAGAAATTTACTCCTTGTTGAGTTGTGTTCCACAATCAGCTTTTTTGCTCAAATTACATATGGTTCTTAGTAAAGATAATATTTAAAGTATGATTTAAGTGTAAATATCTACATAATCTGCTGGAAAAGCTGAAATTACAGCCCAAGGAGGTATGGACTGTGTTATTCCTTTATTAGGAATAAAATGGATTTTTCCTCCCTGCTACAGCAGGCAGATTTTTATCCCTGAAAATGCCATTTTAGTGCTGCCAGAAGCACAGCACTTGCTTTGCTCACCCTGTGAGGACCTGTCTGTTGTGCCAGGGCCTGTCTGCAGCTTTCATTTGCTTTCCAACTCCTGATGGGCCACTAATTAGCTGAATGCATGTTCCTGACCTGCTCCCAAATCCGTGCACTGACGGCTCACGTTGGCAGCTCAATAAAGGGTTAAGTCTGGCAAGGGCTGAGCTCAGCTCTGAGCCTGGCAGTGAGCAGCCAGTCAGGCCTTGATGGCAAAGGGAAGAGTTCTGGGCTGCTCAGATAAAAGGATCTCAGCATGTGGAGTCTGGAAAAGTCAGACAAATCAGTCACTTTGCAAAAAAAAAAAAAATACAAACTTCTTTTTAATGCTGAAATATTGTTATTTCTTCCTCTGCAAGGCTGGAAGGTTTAATGGATATATGATATCCACTAATGGATATATCACCCTGATAGAATAGATTAACACTGGAGCAGAATTTATGGCTTCCCCTGGTGATATTTAGGAGAAGAAGAGAGACCTTTATAGCTATTTTTTTTTGGTAGAAGAGGCATTATTATATAGTATGTTCATAGAAGCAGCAGCTGAGATTGATGAGCTGCTTTGCCTACTGGGACATTATTCCCAACAGCTGCCTTTTATTGGCTCAGTCACCACAGGAAAAAGCATCATTTCCTTACTCTACACTCAGGGTTCCCAGGATTTTTTTCAGCTGAAGGAAAAACAAAAATAAAAATGATGATGTCAACAATTACCCTGTGTTTTAAAGAGACCATTTCCCTGTTCCTGAACTGGGGATGTGAATTATGGCAACATGCACCAACACAGCCATTCCCAAGAATTTTCCCCTGGTGCCTAAGGAGCACAGGAGTATCCTGAGATGCAGCAGGGTCTGGGAGATGATGTGGGGCTCTGTGCCTGGATTTCCCTCTGTGCCACAATTTCCCAGCTGGTCACTCCTTTGGGCGTCCCCACTCCCAGGTCTCACCCTGAGGAATATCCACCCTCAAACCTTCCAGGTGGACCTCAGATCTTTGGTGGGTGTGGAGGTTGCTCAGCACCTCATGAGCTCTCCCAGGGCATTTCCAGGAGATTCCCCCTGAGCTGGCAGGAACAAGAGCCAAGGGTCCCAGAGACTCCTTCCTCCCCCTGTGTGCTGCAGCTTCCCCTGACTGCTCTGCTCAGCTCCTCAGACTAATCCCAAAATCTATTTACTCACTCGAGATCCCAGTGACTCAATCCAAAGCTCACGTATCAAAAACTCCCATTATTATGACTAAACTGCAGCAAAAGCAGGCAAGGTAAAAACTGAAACAATCCTTCTCTTTCCATCTATTAACCATCTTCATAATCATCTCTCCTCTTCAAATGCCAGAGGAAGAGGGATGAGTGATGCCATGTGCCTCTGCAGCCCTAAAGCTGGGCTGCTTTCAGGGTAAAAAGGGCATTACAAAGCCAAGGCTCTCCTCAGGAACTCTCCAGAACCATCTTCCCCTCATCTACACCAAAGGTCAACTACCAAATACCCCCATGGTCACTGAACCATGAGAAGATCCTGCTGGATCACATTTCTGTCTGTTCTGAGAGGGCACCAACACAACCACATCCACGAAATGGATTTCTCTTTTTTGACTGATCACACCCCAAAACCCCTTGCTGGAAGCAGAATTTAGTTCCTCCAGTCCATGCAGAGTGGGGGTTCCCCTCCAAACCAGTACTGAGCCATTGGGGTGGGGAGGGTGGGTTTTGATTGCTCACCCAGAGTGGATCTGGAGTTTTCCTTGGGAGGACCCCAAAGGATGAAGGAAATGCACCCTGAAGGCCTCTCTGCCTCACCCCTGCTCTGCTCTGCACAGGTTACAAAAGTGTTTCTGTTGAGCAATTATTCTGTTCCACTCCAGGAGCATTTTCATTTCATGGCAGGAGCCGTGAGCTCCAGGCCCAGGCTCTGGTTGATTTGTGAAGCAGTTTAGGATCCCTCCAAATAAAGGCTCTTCCCCATTGCTACAGCAAGGGGGGAGTTTAAATTCAACTGGGAAAACTTCTGTATCCTGGAGCAGGCTGGGCTGGCACCTCCACAGGACTGTGTCTCACAGGCTACTCAGAGATTACTGTGTCTTCCATTATCTAATTATGTTGCTATTTGTGTTTACAATGTTCATATAGAATTCATATTTTTATGAATTAATTTCCATACTTATATTAAAAAGTTACTCTCTGAATACAAAACACAGCAGTGGGATTTCATTTTAATGCCATTTTCCCAATTTTATGAGTTACACTGTAAAACTGGGGGAAAAGAAATGAATTATTCATTATCTTTAAAGTATTTGCTGCACAGGAGTTTATGTTTAATTTTGCATCAGTAACAGCCAAGATTTCCACAGAAAATAGTTTTTTGATAAGTGAACTGTTTTCTAGTTTGCAGTTGAAAAATCTGCAGAACTCTGGGCAAACTACGACAGGAAAAAGGATTCTGGCTGCAGCAGCAGAGCAGGGAACTGCTTCTCTTTTGTGGTGAAGGCAGCACGAAATCTCTGTTGACATTATTACTAAAAGGCAGAGAGGAGATAAAGTGATGATTAAACCCAAGAAAAAGGCCCAGGCCCTGCAGCACAGCTGTGCATTCGTGACTTTTCCATCACTATCAATAATTCATAATGGCCATCATGCACCTGACGACACCAAGTTGGGGAGAAAGACTGAGTCAAGCTTTCACCAAATGTGCAAAAACATCCAACCTGCCATCGGATGTCAGGGCAACAGGACCTGCTGGATAAGCAAAGATCCAGCAGAAAGGGTAATGGAGAAGAAAATCAGCTGATGTGGACATAAATCAACATCTGCTGTACCCGTTTGTGGCATTTTATGGAGGAAAACTCCTTTTGGTGGTACACACTGAAAAAAGTTTCTAGAGCTTCTAAAATAATTTTTTCTAGAAAAGAACTGAAATGTGAGCAATTCTGCAACATGAAGGAACCATGCTCAATATGATGCTCAAGTTTTGCAGCTGGATTCTCCTCTGCTGTACCACACTAACTCAGCATGGCCATAGGCAATGGAACACTGCTGATTCCCTGGGGTATCCTGGATTCTCTGCTGATGCGTTGAATAATTATTTTTGCGTGAAGATCATGGTGGTAAAGCCAGCCTGCAATTCCCAAAATATTTGTATTTTTTTAATGTTTGAATCCAAATGGCATAAATTCATGGAATCACTGAATGGTTTGGCTTGGGAGGGACCTTTAATCTCATCCAGTTCCATGTCCTGCCATGGGCAGGGACACCTTCCACTATCCCAGGCTGCTCCAAGCCCTGTCCAACGTGGCCTTGGGCACTTCCAGGGATCCAGGAGCAGCCACAGCTTCTCTGGGAACCTGTGCCAAGCCCTCAGCACCCTCACAGGGAAGAATTCCTTCCATATACTGAAGTGAAATCTGCCATCTTTCAGTTTGAAATTTTTACTTCCCATCTCACCACTACAGCTCCTGATGAAGGATTGACTGAATAATAACTCAGTTCAGGAGGAATTGCTCTGGTGTGAATGGGAGAAGACTTGGCCTGGTCTGTTCATGGCTGAGCATCTGAGTTCTGCAATGTAAACTCTGGGTTGGCTTCCACTCTCCATGGAAGCTATCCCTCACTCCATGTTACCCATCCTTGATGGTGAAATTTGGCTTGGAATTTGCCTCCAATCCTCTAACTGTTCATTGCCTTCCATCCATTAAAACCACTGGGTTAAACATAGACACATAAGAGATATATGACATGGAAGACATGTATATGACATGGGAGACATAACTACATATAAAATCCATTAAAAATGTCTATCCCCACATGCATAGACCATCAAGGTACTGAGAACTCAACAAACATTGTCAACAACCTCAGGAGGACCCACCAAGGGCTTCACAACACCAATGAGAGAGGCAAAACAGAGCAAAAGGTAGCAAGATTCCCCCCCTGCTGTGGCCAAGCATGGGTGGCCCAGCCCAAACCCCTCCTGCAGTCTGCGCATCAGAGCCCAGAACCACGAAACCACTCTGGATTAGGAGTGTTTTGAAACATGGGCAGAATTTAATTCCTTCAAGCACTGTTAATTAATGAATTAATTTCCACTGCCCGCCTAAATGCTGCTTAATTGACTCTCCAAAATAACTCAGTCTCAATGGGATCTTTCAAGAAACTTGGTCTACATCTGCCTCCCTGATTTACGGTTGATTCATAAATTATGGGACTCTATTGTGTCAGCAGTTACTCCTGAGCTTGAGCAGGAGCTCAAGCCCTGATCTTGCAGGGCAGGAATTTAGGGTCAGGCTTTTGCTCACAAGGGTCACTGTGCATCTGTGTCACAGCTGAATCATTCCAGAGCACACAGCCCTGTGTGTCTGGTGCCTAATGAGGCAACAAAACTAAATTTACTGTAAAGTTATGCCTGGGATGCACAACTGGGCAGGGATGGTGTGCAAGCAGCACTGCCCTGAGGTCAAAGGTCTGCAGCACTGCAAATTAAAGGAATTATTGGTGCTCCCTTTGAACTGAGCTGTGGGAATGCCAGAGGGGTAAGACACAAGGAATAGAAGGGATAATGCAGACAGCTATTCTCCCTCCACACATCAAGCCCATATTCCCAATTCCTGGATGCTGCAGGCACAGCACATGGAGGATGAAAGGGCACAGGGATTGTTTTTAACATTTCTGAATGGGACAGACACATCACATCTGCCTCTAGAGCTAACGAGAAGTCAGGAGCACGAAGCATGGGAGAGTCCCTGCTCTGGAGTCACTGTCATTTATTATTCATCCCTCGGCCTTTAGCGGAGAATTCGGCACATCCCCATTCATTCCCACCTGGCTGCTTTTCATGGGAGCCACGAACAGGCTGTTACTCTCAAGGCAGCACACGGAGCACAACGTGTGAGCCTGCAGAGCCCAGCCTCCTCTTTCCGAGAGAACAATTAATGCTATTACAGATTTGCAGCGGCTCAAAGATGTATCAGAGATGCCTGTGGGAGAAGGCAAGGAGCACACGAGAGTGATTCCTGGCTGGGAAGACACACAATTCCAGCCCCGAGTTGCTGGAAAGCAGTTTTGCTTTGCATGCAGGCACTTCCGAATAGTTCAGGGCACAGAATCGCAGCTTGCTGTCACTGTCACTTCACTGTCACTGTCACCTCCAGCCTGTGACCTCCCCCAAAACACGGATGGTCCTTGCAGAATACACAGAAAAGGCCTCATCTACCAGGGCTGTCATCATCTAAGCGGGATGACAGAGCTTCCAACAGCGAGTAAGGAATGCCACGCTGCTACTACCGCTACTACGAGCGTGCCGAGGCAGGGCTTGCCCAGCTCCAGGGAGCTTTTAGGGCTCAAGCGAAGGAACGCCCGTAGTGAGACGGAGCTCACGTGCAGCCACACACACACAGAGCCCCTCCGGCACCGCCGCGCCGCCCTTTTCACAAGTTCACCCCTAAAGTTTCTAAAGGAAAACGCCTTACGGAGAGAGAAGGGAAAGGCCCGAGCCGAGCCGAGCGCTCCGGGTTTCTCCAAGTTTTTTAACCGAGCCCAACCGCTCCCGCAACGGCCCCGCCCGGCCCAACCCCGCGGGCACCCGCGACCCGCCGGCCCTGCGGGCTGGGCGCTCTGGGGACACCCGCTCGCCATGCGGGGGACACCCGTGCACCGAGCGAGCGGCCCGGGGGGACATCCACTCACCGAGCGGCTGCGGGGACGCTCAGCTCCCGAGCGGCTGCGGGGGACTCTCAGTCACCGAGCGGCTGCGGGGACTCTCACGCAGCGAGCGGCTGGGCGGACACTCACCCGCCGTGCGGGGACACTCACCGTGCGGGCGGAGGGGACGCTCCGTGCGGGTGTACGGGACGCTCCCCGCGCGGTGCCCGCGCCGCTCCAGCCGGGGCCGCCGCTGTCCGCGGCCGCGCTGGTGCTGAAGGGGCCGCCCCGCCCCGCCCCGCGCCCGCCCCCGCCCGCCCCCGCGGAGCGCAGCGCCATGGCCGCCATGGCAACGCCGTGAGGGGGCCCCGCCCGCCGCCGCCCGGCAGCCCCGGCACACCCGGTACCCCGGCGGCACTGGCACACCCGGTACCCCCGGCAGCACTGTCACACCCGGTACCCCCGGCACACCCGGTACCCCCGGCAGCACGGTCACACCCGGTACCCCCGGTACACCCGGTACCCCCTGCACACCCGGTACCCCGGCAGCACTGTCACACCCGGTACCCCCGGCACACCCGGTACCCCGGCGGCACTGGCACACCCGGTACCTCGGCACCACTGGCACACCCGGTACCCACGGCAGCACTGTCACACCCGGCACCCCGCAGCACGTTCACACCCGGTACCCCCGGCACACTCGGCAGCCCTGGCATCCCCGGCACAGCCGGTACCCCCAGCAGTGCTGGCACACCCGGTACCCTCGTCATTCCCGGTACCCCCGGTAGCACTGTCACACCCGGTGCCCCCTGCACACCCGCAGGCTCGGAGGGTCTGTATGCCGGCACCGCAGTCGTGCTCGCTCTGCCCCAACATGACATCGGCCACCATCACCTTGTCCACCTTCCCTGCCACACACTGCTGGTGGAGGGCACAGAAACATGGAACCGTGAAATCAAGCATAAAGTCTGGGAATTGCTTTGGTTGGAAATGCCCACTAAGGCCACCGAGGGACCTTAGCGCTGCCAAACCCAGGCAGTTTGTATGTGCTAACCCATGTCCCCAAGTGCCACATCTGCATGGCTGCTAAGTCCCTCCAGGGATGGGGACTGAGGTCCAGGAGCACTTGGACAACGCTCTCAGGAACAGGGTTGGATTGTTGGGATGCCTGTGCAGGGCCAGGAGCTGGACTTGATGATCTTGATGGGTTCCTTCCAACTCAGCATATTCCATGGTACTGTGATTCCACCTCTGCCCTGGGCAGTCCATTTCAATCTAATGCTTTAAAAACCCTTTCTGTGAAGAATTTTTTCCTAATATCCAACCCGACCCTCCCTGGTGCAATATGAGGTCCTGTCAGCCTATGGAAAGAAGGTCCCACTGACTTGTGGCAAACATTTTTATCCTGGTGATCCAGTTCTCAGATCATGAAACCCAAGAAAAGTCAGAACTAAACTGGTTTGGTTTCGAGGTCCTTCCTGCACAAATAGTCTGTGGGTTTGGCCTCACTATTTCATAAAATCCTGGAAGGTTTGGGTTTGAAGGGACCTTAAAGAGCATCCATGGGCAGGGACACCTTCCACTATCCCAGGTTGTTCCAAGCCCTGTCCATCCTGGCCTGGGACACTGCCAGGGATGGGGCAGCCACAGCTTCTCTGGGCAAGACACATGCACAGGATGTAATTGCCAAGGAAATCTAAGGAAACCTACGTTTCAGAAGCACAACTAGAAGGATTAAGATGACTGAGGAGGAATCAGTGATGTGAGCACCAGCACCTGCATTTGGCCACTCAGTCCCCCAAATTCTGCCTCACCTGCAGCTCAGCCCTTCCCGGAGTAGAAAAATTCTTGGCTGCTGTGTGATCCTCGGCTCTGGAACCAGGATCTCCTCCAGCGTGGCTCTGCCTGCAGATGATCCCACTGTAAACATTCCATATGCTCCTCTCTGTACAAGGTATGATGTCACAGACTCAGTTCTGGCTCTAAACACTCAATTTAAAATTCAAGCTTTCCAATGTGAGCCTCTAAAATTTATCATCTTTGATAATTACTTCACTGGATGGATGGGATAAAACCTGGCATGGGATGAGTTTATGGCATTTGTGCCATTTTTGGTAATTTCCGTTGCACTGTGACACCGAATACCTTTGCTGCTGTACAATGTTTAAGTTTGCTCAGACACAGACCTAAAATGAGAGATAATTTACTTAACTGTTCTGAGAAAATATGCCAAATGGGTAAGCCATGATTAGTTTCGAAAAAAGTGCAGGTTTAGTGCTACAGTGACTCATAACAATGAGCAAAAAAAGGTCATGAAAGTATTTTAAATTGCATTGTATCATAGGGAAATATAAAATTATCTCAAATAGCTGTGTCTGTACTTGACCTTCTAGCACCCAGGTACTTCTAGGCTGGCTCTTGGGTATTACACCAAAGCAGGATTTTAACCTTTTCTCCTAAAAGAATCCACAGCAAGGAAATACGACCCTTGTTGAACATAAAAGTCCCCAGACCAGCTGTTATTCTTTAGGGCCCTTAAAAACATCTTTCCTCTTGGGAATAGTTTTATGATGGAGCAATTGCAGCTATTACAAAGCACTTCACAATTAAAGCATCCCACTCCTGAGACAACTCCATTTGATGTCATAAAGTTAGTTTATAATATTTTATATTCCCAGCTCTGAAAAACATTTATATTTAAATTACTTTATATTATTGTACTAGTTTATTATTTATTTTCTTTGTTTATTATTATAATATTAATTTATATTCCTAGTTCACAAATTAGTGAAAAAGAGATGAGGAAACATTTGAAAATCCGAACACAAACCAAATCTCAGCCCCAAAAAGTCTCTTTTCCAGTTGCCTGGTCCTGGGCCACCAGAGCCAAGCTGGAGGGAGCCCAAAGGCTCTGGACAGGCAGCACTGCTGGAGAGAGAAATGGGATGGGAGAGCATCCTAACTCTTACCCTCTGCCAGGATGAAGCCCATGGCTTGCCCAGCCATTGTATGTAGCTATTGAGTGATTAATTTGGCAAATTAATTAGTTAATTGTCCTCCTGCACTTAGGAAAAGATACATAGCCTTTTTTTTCTCCGCTTTTTATCACTAGGAAGTTGCAGCACCACGGCAGGGCTGGGCAAGGGAATGGTGTTCAGTACACTGAGAAAAGTTTGAGTTCAATGGGCAATGAACCCAATTTAATGTCAGGCAGGGAGAGATGGATTCTCCTGGAATTGTGCCTTTACCTCTTTGCACATTTTCAGGGATGCAGATGTAGAAATGTGCCATGGTGATGTCACCAGGCTGCTGGGACTGGCCCCATGCAGGTCAGGAGTGCCACCACAGGGCTGGCAGCACCACATTCTCCAAGGGGAAAAGTGGCAGGAGACTTGGTGAAGGACAAGGACATTTCTCTGATGACATCCCAGGGCCACTGAGGTTGCTGGGACTGCTGCTCCTGAGTTCAGTAAAGCTGGGAATTCACCAAGCTCCTTTTGTTTGGTTTGGAAATGAGGATTTTAAAGGCCACCCCTGAGGCCAGGTCTCCTGTGCTGATGTACAAGAAACAATCCCTAAACCTGGACTCTTGCTGCCTGCTCTTGCTTTGGTGCTAATTCCAGAAAACACTTAATATATCCATAAATACATTTCTCACTGGCGAAGCTCTTGAGCAAACACCTAATTTAAAGATTTGCTTATCTCTTAATTCCTTGGTGAAGAAGTAAGGTATTACTCCAAAGGAGTAAAAAGGGATAATCAAGCTGTAAATCCTCACAGTTTCTATCATTTAGAACCAGAGCTTAGTCATCTTTTGACCAGTGACGCACAGCGCTGATTTCTTGCTGAATAAAATTGTAGAAGCACAGCCAGTTTTTCACAGAGCTTGGAACTGTGCCCTTTGTGGGGTTTTATGAATGCAGAGCTCAAGGTCCATAGTATGCCATGGATAACCTAATGCAAGGTCGTGTTTTGCTGGAATAACAGCACCTAAATCCTCCATGGCAACGATGGGGTCCAGCCCTACCTGGAGATTTTATCAAATTTCACAGGGATTTGGCTGTGCAGAACAAGTTCAAACTGTGAGAGCAATAAAGGCAGTTGTGAAACGCTGAAGATTGGAACTGTAAAGGTCAGAGCCTGCTCTGCACTCCCCCAATTCTCACATGTATTTAGGTCTGAGATACCCTGTGCTTTTCGCTCAGTACTCTGCAGTTCAGCAAGGTGGAAGAAAATCATCTTTACCTTTGGAAAATTCCATCACAGGGCTATGTTTTCCTTCTAAAACTCCAGAATTTCATGTCATGAATGATGCATATTCTGTCTCAAAGGAAATCACCCCAGAAAGAACATTCCCCATGGCCTTAACTTAAGGCAGATGCTGTTGAATGAGCATGGGCTTGCGTAAAAGTGCATTTCCCAGCTGAACTGGACATTCACTTCTGTACACACACACACCCAAAGAGAACAGAACCATGAGAAATTTTTCTTTCCAGCCTGACAGAGTGAAGCCAGATTGCACACAGGACTCTCAGAACCTCTTTCCTCTCATCCCCAAGCACCTTGGATTGAGCACTTGGCCAGGATTTGGAAGGAACTTATATTCAATTTAGTAGCCACTGAGTGGAAGTACTGAGAGCTCCTTGCTGTGTAAACTTCTCTTAAGAAAGTCCAAGAAGTGCATTGAGGTCAGGGGTTTTATAGCTCCTGCTCCTTTTTATGGAGTTTTACTCTTAAATGTGAAGTGACTTGTTAAGGTTTTGTATTGCCTAAACCCAGAAGTGGAGAATATTTTGATTCATCCAAAGAAACTCTCTGAAGGCCATCAATGCTCAGAATGAAAATGAATCAAAACAATCAACCCCCTGAGAATAGTCAGAATTAGCTCTTTTCCTGTACTGGTCTGTATGAAATAATTCCTTGACCTTTGACCAGGGAGGAAAAAGTTAAAAAGCACAAAATAAGCTATAAAAATGACCATTAAAAATTTCCTCAGGAAATCTATTTAAATGCTGATGTCATTTTCTCCAGTCACCACTTCAATTTTACTCTGTTTTAAACCAGAAAGGCACCGTCAGAGTCACAAGGAAGGCAAGGTTTGGCCAGGCAACAGTTGGCACATCCAAGGGGGAATGCACATGCAAGAGCTGCCAGGAAGACCCTGCTCCAAGATGAAAAAGAAATCTGAGGAAAGAGGTGTCTCCCTACTCTGGAATCTGAGGTGGATCCTGGGACATGAAGCACAGAATGGTTTGGGTTGGGAGGAATTTTGAAGATTTTCTTCTTCCAACCCCTCTGCCATGAGCACTCAGCCAGTCTTGCTCCAGATGTTGAGGTTTGGAGAAGCTCATGGAAGTGTTGAATTTAAACAGAGTTATAACAATCCAGCAGGTGAGAGGCTGCAGAAAATCCAGGCAGGATCATGACTCTATAATGGAGTGAAGAGGAAGACTCTAACTGAAGGCAAAGAGTGGTGAGTGCCAGTGTGTTGGAAAGTCAAGGGAAACAGGAGAAGATGTGGCCTCATAAATCTGGTTATTCTTCCAAAAATATACTGCAGGAACATGAGATGCTACTGGGAACACACACAGTGCAGCACAGTGTTCAGCAAAGCATGGTAACCTAATTTCCCTTTTACATGAAAGAAGAAAATCCTGACTCATATTTTATGAAAATTGTAATGGTGAATCAGCAAATTACTTCTGTTTATCTCCTCCAACGTCAGCACGCTGAAGTCTGGAGCAACCTGAACTAATCCCAGGGCACTTTTAAATAGAATATATTCAGGCCAGCTGAAGCTGGGCTAAATGGGAACAAGCAGGAATTCGTCATCAATGGACAGCTGGGAAGCTCAGAAAATGATGTTTCCTGCCTGTCCAGTCAGAAGGACAGACAAGCTCTGTGTGTGCCCTTCACCTCTGACTCCTGTATCAGATCCCAAATAAAAAATATTTACATTTCAGAAATGTGTGGCCCTTATAACACAATGTCCCTGGATGGCAAATGCTGGTGGCTTTGTATCTGTGCCTGTTGACACAAATCCCTGTGGTGGTAGGAAGAAAATAAAACTGCACAGAAATCTATAACCTGATCCGGTTTGTTTAGCTGCTAATCCAATCTTCTCTCCTAGTAGAGCTCCAATAATTTGATTGTGTTGTGTAGGGCACTCTGGAGCACCTGAGGGATGAGAATGAAATACTGTAGATGAGCAGAGAAACTGCTGAAATGCCTTCCTGCATCAGTGCTCTGAGTATGTCATGAGATTGCTGCTGCTCACCCTCAGACCCAGGTGAGGACACACAAATCCATGAAACATTCCATGACATTCCATAGGTGCTGTGTCAGGCATTGGAAGGGGCTGCCCAGGGAGGTGGCAGAGTCCCCATCCCTGGAGTTGCTCAAGGTGTCACTGGGGGTGGCACTCAGTGCTCTGGGCTGGTGACAAGGTGGGGATTGGTCACAAGCTGGACTCAATGGCCTTGGATGTCTTTTCCTGCCTCAGTGATCCTGTGTTTCTGATCTCCTGCTCCAGGGCTTTTCCAGCCCTCCCACGCCATTGAGGGGAGCACAGGGAGCACAGCAGGCCCATGTCCCTCCTTTGGGGCTGTCCCCACAGCCAGGACTGTGCCACAGCCTGGAACAGCAATGTCCCCAGTGGGTCACACCGGGCCTCACACCTCCCTGTAGGTTTGTTGCACTCACTGGTGCTGTAACAGCATTAACTGCCTGTAAATCCCCATTATCCCCCATTCTCCCCCTCGTGAGGAAGCTGTACCTGTGATGAGTCTCCCCTCAGGCTCCTCTTGTCCAGCTGTGCAGACCAAGTGATCTCAGCCACTCCTCGAGACCCTCCACCATCTTTTGCCCCCTTTGGACACTCTAATAGTTTAATTCTTTCTTATTTGTGGCGCCCAAAACTTCCCCCAGGACTGGAGGTGAGGCTGCCCCAGTGCAGGGCAGAGCAGGACAATCCCCTCCCCTGCCTTGTGTCCCCCTGGACAGGGATGTCCCTCCTGGCTGTCAGGACACGGCTGACTCAGATCCACCTTCCCATTGTCAGGAAAATTAATCCACAAACACCAGAGTTTTATGTCCAAAAAGGAGACAGGGGAGTCCTTTCTGGGTTTATCTGAATAAAGGGAGAGGCCATGGGGCATTCCTCTGGGATCTCTCAGATTTTTAGAGGATGCAGCCTCCTTTTTATCCCAATTTCTCGGCCGTATTTCCCTTCTCTCTTTCCCCATTTCTGAGGTACTTGAGAGGTTCAGACTCTCCAATACGCCTGATACCAAAGATTCCCTCTAATGTGTAACCCTCCCTTTTAATTTTCAATTCTTAAGGAATTTCGGGGTTTTTCTTCCCCATTGTTTCTTTCATCTTTCAATGTCTAATTCCGTTTATCAGCAAACCTGCAGTTTATTTCTAAAAGCAAATATCTTTTCCCATTCACCAATCACTGGAATCCTTCCCATTGTTTCTTTTATCTCCCAGTGCTAGTTTTATCTACCAGCTTGTTTGTAAAGACAAATCCGCTATTCCTCGCAGGGAAAAGAGCCGGGATGGCCCTTCCCGTCCAGCGGGGCACAGGCGGGACCTGTGTGTGTCCCGGTGCGGGGACAGAGCCCTGGTGGCAGCGGTGTCCCGGTGCGGGGACAGAGCCGGGTGGCAGCGGTGTCCCGGTGCGGGGACAGAGCAGGGTGGCAGCGGTGTCCCGGTGTGGGGATATAGCCGGGTGGCAGCGGTGTCCCGGCGGGGGCAGAGCAGGGTGGCAGCGGTGTCCCGGTGCGGGGGCAGAGCCGGGTGGCAGCGGTGTCCCGGTGCGGGGACAGAGCCGGGTGGCAGCGGTGTCCCGGCGGGGGCAGAGCAGGGTGGCAGCGGTGTCCCGGTGCCCGTTCCGTGCCAAGCCCCAGGCCAGGGCTGCCGCTGGGACTGACCTCAGCGTGACGGCAGCAGCGCTGAGTCACCGGGCGGCGCAGCAACAGCAGCGCTTTGCACATTTGCAAAGCGGGGAAGGCTCTGGTCAGCCTGGGATGGTTAAGGGAGGAACAGCCAGGCTCTGCAGTGGGATTCATGTGCGACAATACAAGGAACAGTTCCATGGGCTTTGTGTGAAAAGAGCTGCAGTGGAGCTCGGTGTTGTTATTTACTGAGTTGTGCAATATTGCAGCAATCCCAAAGAATGACAAGTGCTGAGCGATTCCTTCAGAGAATCAACAACGCTGATAAATGCTGCACTGAGAGGAAGGATTTGTTTTGATCATCATTGAGAAAACATGTTTGAAACGCTCGGCACAGCACAGACAGCCCTGGCAGCAGAAATCTGAATCCCTGGAGCACAGAGCAGTCACGTAGGCTGCTGGAGGTTCCCTCTCACATGATTGCAGCTGGGGACAAAAGAGGGAAAAGCCCTAAAAGTACTCAGGAGGATTATTTCTTAAACCCCCCAAAATAAAATGCAACAAAAGGTAAAGCAAGGACATAAAAATATCGTTTTAACTTGAAAAAAAAATTGCTATCTCATATAAAAGCTTTTGAAGTCTCTGAGCTTTTGGAGGTCCTTGTCTTCCTCCAAGGCGGGGCTGAGTTTAACCACAACCCCTAGTAGTGGCAGAGCCATTCCTGGCTGCTGTATTGATTTATTATTGAAAGGAGGTTAATTTTTAAAAATAAATAATTTTGATTTTTTAATCTTCAAGCTGGTTCTTTTAACTGCTTCTTTCCACCAGTCTTTTTCCAGAAGAAAAATCACTTCCCTGTCACATTAACTAAGTTTAATTTTCTCCTTAAATCTGTCCCAGGCTTCTCATTTGCTCAGTGGTTGACAGAGTATTTTCAAAGGCTAAATATTAATCTATTTAAGAACAGACAGAAAGCATTTTGGGGGGAAAAATAAACGTTCAAATCTTTTTCAGAACTAGCAGTTTCTTTCCCTCAATCTATTTTGAGTGAAACCCCACATCCCTATTTTAAATTGAACATCCACAAACCATTGCAGAACACAACCAGCACAGCTCAGTAGAAGGTTGTGCCAGTGCTCCTGGCAGAGATAAGCTGGAAATGAAGCTTATTCAGGAAATTCATGGTAATGGAATAGAGAAAAAACTTAGTAGTAAAAATAATTGAGCCCAGTGATATAGAGCCCTTTGGTTTTCCCTGTCCTACTGGCTTTCAAAAAGACCTAACTTAGATTTACACCAATTTTTCTGAAAATGACACAATCTGGGGGATGTCAGAGGTGGAGGATCAGATCATTAATGCTGCTATTGGAGAATTAAGTGGTTTTATTGAACTGATTCTTTCATGCCCTCTGGTTGCTGCCTTTCAGATCCTGGCAGGTTTGCTCTGAATTCCTAAACAGTTCATCCTGGGCTTTACAGTCCTGTTTGTCTTCATTGTTCTACAAAGAGACAGGAGAAATCCCTCTGCTGCTTCAGATAAATAATGCCCATGGTGGAAGAAGTTTTCTTGCCACGAAACTTTGAAGGAGATGGCAACATTTCAAAGGACAGCCAGAAGGTCTTAAAGGCAATGATGTTTTAAAGAACATGGAATATGACTAAGAGGAGGGTGAATAAAAAAAAAAAAAAAAACCAACAAAAAACTGCAACTAAAATTTGAAAATAAAATCAAAAAATGAGTTTTTTTCTAAAACAATAATTATTGGACTCTGCTTTCCTAGAAAATCGTATAATTTCTGGTGTGGACTCTAAATGAGAACAATTTTTGGTGAATTTTCTGTGGAACAGAAACTCAGTTTTGTCCACTTTCAGTGGCGGAACTATTGCAGGAGTGTCTCAGTGAAAAAACAACCAGCAGTTCAGTGCTGAACAAAACAACATTCCGTTGCCCAGAGCAGCTGTGGCTGCCCCATCCCTGGAAATGGCCAAGACCAGGTTGGGCAGGACTTGGGGCAACCTGGGATAGTGGAAGGTGGGGAAGAATGAGGTGGGGAAGGGGTTTAGGGTCCCTTCCAACCCAAACCACTCCATGGTTTTATGGTTACCTTACACTTGTAGTGATTTTATCAAGCCATGGAAATGCTAATTTGGGGATGTAGCCATGTTTGTGTGGTACAAACACTGTCAGGATCAGCAGGCCTTCTACAGCCACCAGAACATCCCTGTTGATCCAGACAGTGGCAGAGCTGCATTTTGCCATCATCTCCCTCCTGCAGAGCCAGGACTGATTTGTCCTTCCCTCTTTGAACCAGACTCGTGCAGTTGCCAACCACCTGCAGTGGAAATCTGGTGAGTCACCAGCACTTTGGGCCATCAGTGACTCTGAGCTGCAGAGCCCTCCTTCTGTGGGGAATCTGCTGCAAGCAGAAAAGCAAAGCAGCCAGTGGGCAACGCGTGCAGGTCCTGGTGCCAGCGCTGCTCCATCCAAGCTGCCTGGCTCATCCCAAGGGATAACATCATCCCTCCTCCCATGGCCAACTGCTTCTGCCTCAGAGATGCAGCCAAGATCCCACATCCCCCAATGTCTTTATCTCCTTAATTTCTTTTTGCTGTATGTAGACTTTAAATACGACTCTAATCCTTGTATTACTTTTATTTGCATCCCCTAAAAACACTGCATTTTAATGACAAGTGTTCTTGCAGGGTCAGAGTTCTCAGCAGTGCTGCATCACACCTGGATTTGCTCGTTCTGATGTTCTACCCCCTGAATTCCTATTTAACATTTGCTGCTTCTTGCGCCTCATGCGTGACTGACACCGGGAGTGACTAAGGGCCCAGATCAATTATTGTGATTAAAATTGATCCTCATCGCTCTTGGTGTCACAGTTCACAAGCCAGCTCTCATGAGCTCACTTGGCTTGGGCCTGTAACCATTGCACATGGTGAGAATCTCATTGAGCAGAGGAAAATCATCACTACGTCAAAATTAAAGGATTTGATCATCACAAGAATAAGAATCAAACTGTGTTTGTGGCCTTTATACCTAATGGCAAAGTCATATTTAGGTTTGGATGCATTTCAAAAATGACATTTTATAGTAAGAGCCACTCTTGGGAAGTTTATGCAATATAGGATCTCTTTTCATGAGAAAATGCACCATTGTTCCCTCTTGCAAAACATTAAGAGTATTCCTGTGGACTTGGCTGAAAGGCATCAAGGAAACGCCAAATGTTTGTAACACACTGCACTGAAAAGCTCATTACATTTAACAAATCCTGGATTGGTCAATTCCTGCATGTGAAAATACACAGGAAAGGGAAAAAAAGAGATTAAAAAGAACATGATGGAGGCAGAGTAAAAGAAACAGAAAGGCTGAGCTGAAACACCACAGGCAGAGAAGGAAAATTTTATTTAATGAATGTTTTCCACCTCATCACCTCCTTCCTGCCCTAAACACCATCACCACCTGTAAGTGCACTCATTAAACTGGCAAATCCATACACCTCCATCATGCCTGGAAACTCAATTCTGCTGAGTTTTCAGCACTTTTATTTAATAATTCTGATTTTTTTCATATTTTAAGTTTGCTTCTTCCCTAGCTCATCTTCTTGTGCAGCTCAGTTTGTCAGTTTTATTTCTCCAAAGTGCTACGGAGGGAGCAACATATAATTCATAACTCAATAAAATTTAAGGAAAATAAATATTTGCTGCATCCAAGATGAAGTGGAGGATGTGTAGGAGGGGAGGAGGCAGGAGGCAGACTTGAAATTGCTGCTTTTGGAAGAGATTTGAGAATTGAGTGTTGGTACCTTAGTGCAAAATGGCTGGGGCTCTAAAATGGATTTATCAAGAACTGAAATGAAAAATGCAGGAGGGAACTGTTCAGGAATCGTGTCTGTGCAAGGTGATTTTAGTCTTGATTTAGGTGATTTAGGTGATTTTAGTGAGCAGTACTGGACAGCCATGATTGTTTGAAGGTAAACCAATTTATTCACAATTTTATTGGCTGGAAAAAGCCACCAACAGCCCCTTCACCTTTGAAAACCTGAGAAACAGCAAACTCCTCATTTTAGAGGCAGAAGGGCTCTACCAAGAGATCAGGGATTAATCAACAGCTTTATTCCCTCCTAACCATTGGTGACTCAGATGTCAAAAAACAGGATTCCAATGTCAAAGTTGTTCTTTTTCTCCTGGGTGAGAGAGGCTGGAGGGTCTGGGCACTGAGCTCCCGTGAGCAAATCCTCACTCTGCACCCAAAGCACAGCTCAGGGTGGACCCTCCTATGCTTCCAGCTGTTATTATAATGCAAATATTTCTAAATTACTAAATTACATAGGTTTCATTGCAATCTGTGCCAACATCTTGGTGTGTCTCTACACCTGACCCACATTAGGTAACATATTTAATTCAGGTTGCTTGGTAATGTATTTCTTCCAAATTTGGAGGTTTTTTAATAATGAAAATTCAGTGATGATTATCAGGAAAAAACCCATACAAATAAAATACATTTCTTTTTAAACTTAGGCAGCTTTTTAAGGTATACCATCAGGATATTTCCTTAGCAGTCAAAAGGAAGGGGAGATTTCAGTTGGAATTTGTGAGCTAATGTCCTGAGCAGCTCTGAGGAAGCTGCAGCTCAGTGTGTTTCCTCCTGTGACACCTGTGTGACACTGATTGATGCTTCTCCAGGTTTAATTGAGGTAGAACATTGCATGCTCCTGTTTCTGAGCAGGTTTTGCTGCTTTGTTCTCTAACACTGTTGTGAGTAATTAGGCCAGGTTCAGTTCTCTTTGACAGCACTGAAATGAATCATTTTTTTCAGAGTAGATGATCACTCTAATACTTCCTATCTAATATCACTGCCACCTCCAAATCATGTCCTAATGAGAGAGTTCCAGGAATATTAGAGAAAAAGAGGTGGATATTCAATGATCTAGAGTCTGCTTCTAACCCTGGAAAACCTTATTCATTTAAAGAACTATTACTCATGAGAATTACAGTGCAAGCTTCCAGGAGGCTGAACACAGGATGGTTGTCCAAGCAGGAACAGACTCTTTTAAACAGAGAACTATTAAATATGTTAAATCTCTCCTACAGCCCTCCCAAGATGTGGTTTAAAACCATAGATAATAACACTTCTGTGAACTGGTGATACTGAGAATTATCAGATGCAGAAAATCTCATCTTTTCCCATCTCCTGGATAAAAAGGTCCTTCCTGCAGACCTCTCCTATTACACACATGGAGTCTGTCACTGCTGTGGTGTCACCAGCTCAGTTTCAAAGCTTTCACAGCCAGGACTGATCTTTATCACCATAAATTCAGACTCCTGAGACACCAGCAAGAATAAGTAGTTACTGGCTTTGCTCAAGTGTCTTCTGCCACACTCTTTGCAGTTCATTTGCCACGAGCACTCCTGCATTATTACCGTATCCACAACTCATACAGGCATTTCACCTGGGAAGAACTGCCAGCTCAGATGCATCACTCCTCTGGCAGGTTTTGTCTGAGAAACCTCAGCAGAAAATATTGTTAAATATAGATCCTGGTGGCTGAGAGGCTGGACATGGCCCAGCCCAGAGCCCCCAAGTGCTGGGCTCATCCCAGTGTGGGCAGCAGCACAGGGGGATGCTGCCCTGCAGAGCTGCCTCCAGCCCTGGGGTCCAGAAGGATGTGGAGCTGCTGGAGCCAGTCCAGAGGAGGCCACAAATGATTACAGGGGATGGGACAGCTCTGCTCTGGAGAAAAGCTGGGAGATCTGGAGTTGTCCACTGTGGAGAAGCTTTGGGGTGACTTAATTGTGGCCTCCCAGTACCTGAAGGAGCTGAAGAAAGATGAAGAAACACTATTTATTTACAAGGGCCTGGAGAGAAGGGACAACTTGGGGATGGATTCAAACTGAAGGAGAGGAGAGCTGTCCAAAGGAGGAGACATGAAGATGCTGAAGTGCCTTGAGGAGCAGCTGAGGGTACTTGGTTTGTTCAGCTGGAGACTGAGGGGACACTCAGCGAAGTTACAACTCCATCATGAGGGAAAGCAGAGGTTGATCTCTGTGGTGACAGGGACAGGACCCAGGGAATGGCTGGAGCTGTGCCAGGATCAGGCTGGAGCTCAGGGAAAGGTTCTGTCCCCAGAGGGTGTCAGGCACTGCCCAGGGCACAGCCCCAAGGCTGCCAGAGCTCCAGGAGCGTTTGGACAACGCTGCCAGGAATGCACAGGGTGGGATTGTTGGGGTGTCTGTGCAGGGCCAGGAGCAGGACTGGTGATCTTTGTGGATCCCTTCTAACTCTGGATATTCTGTGATTTAGATTGAATATTAGGAGGAAATTCTTCCCTGTGAGGGTGGTGAGGCTCTGGAATAGATTTCGCAGATAAACTCTGGCTCCCCCATCCCTGAAGCATCTAAAGCCAGGCTGGCTGGGATTTGGAGCACCCCAACCTATGGCTGTGCTCCTGCCCACAGCAGGGGAGGGCCGGGATGAGCTTCCCGGTCCCTCCCAGCCCGAAGCCGCAGGCGCGGCCCCGCCTCGGCTCGTCACGGGGCCGGAACCCGGAGCCGCCGGAGCCGCCGCCGCCCCGGGCCCAGCGCTGCCCCAGCCCGGTCCGGAGCCGCGCCGCTCCCCCCGGGGCCGCCAACATGTCCAACATGGAGAGTATCCTCGGGCGGGACCGCGGGGGGACGGGCCGGGAGCTGCCGGGCTGGGCTGGGCCGGGCCGGGGGAGGTGGCGGTGGCCGTGGGGAGCGAGGCCTCCCCGCCGGGCGGAGCCCCCGGGACGCGGGGAACGAGGGGATGCATCCCCCTCATGGTGGTGGTCGCGGGGACCGAGGGGCAGCAGCGGGAGGGCTGGGTGTGACACACGGGCAGCGGCTGAGATCGCTCAACCTCGGAATTCTCTTCTAAAGAGGAGAAAAGCGAGAAGCGATCTCATATTCCATACCAGTACCAGGGGGTGTCAGAGGATGGTGCCAGGCTCTGCTCAGTGGTGTCCAGCACCACGATGAGAAGCAGTGATCATAAACTAAAAACCAAGTGTTCAACCTCAACACGGGGAAGAACTTCTTTCCGTGGAGGGGGCAGAGCACTGGAACAGCTGCTATGGGGGTGTGGAATCTCTGGGGAAATCCCAAAGCCACCTGGACACGTTCCTGGGTTCCCTGCTCCAGGTGTTTTCTGAGGGTTGGACTGGGTGATCTCCAGAGGTCCCTTGTAACCTCAGTTACTCCGTGATTCTGTGGTTTCACCGTCCTGAAGGGACAAGGAAGTGGGTGGGAAGTTCGGTGTCTCTTCCCAAGCTGTGATGAGGCAGCCTGGGCTGGGAGTGAGGAGGAGGAGGCAGGGATGTGGTGGATGGAGGGACAGCCCAGTTCCTGAGGCAGAAAACACAGTTTATACTAAAAATAGTATAGATGGCACAGCAGGGACAGCCTACATGTGTGTAAACTAGGGTGATGTCAGCTGGGCTGTTCCCCAAACAGCCACTACGTCAGCTGTGCTTCCTGCTCTTGGAAAGAATTTACAGCAGAGCCCTGTGTGAGCTGACTGAAACTTTATGGCTGTATAAAACCATCTTAACACATAGGGGCAGAAAACTTACAGGTCTCAGTGTGGATTGCCGTGGTCTCAGTGTGGTTGGAATGTGCAGGCAGTGCTGGCATTGCCGGTTGTCCTGGTAGGGATTGCTGGGGCAGCTGACTGTGAGTCACAGACTGAGGTGGAAGTTGGGTCCCACTTGGTTTGTGGCACGTTGAGAAAGACACTTGAAGGGAGGAGCAGGAATGTGCTCCTCAGGGGTGGGTGAGCTGGTTTAATGTCAGGTAAATTCCCTAGCTGAGTAACTGAGGAAGTTACTTCAAAATAAACTGTTCTGGTTTTGGTAGCTACATTAATAGATACCCTATCCAAAGTCACGTTTGTTACCTGTTTGTAGCCTCCCTGTGATGTTCACAGGATAACAAAAGACATTCCTAATGTCTCCAGGTTCCTGTCAGAGTAAGGGGAATGGCTGTTCTTTAAAGCAGAAAACTGCTCTGGAATAATTTATGTGCTTGAAATATTGAAGAAACCTCAAGTACTCATAATGCTTAACTTTGTGTTTCCACTTAATTGGTAATCATCTTAGAGCCTGCTGGGATCTTCCTCTTAGGATACCACAGGTAGCAGGAAAGAAACCTACAAAGCTTTTTACTTACATATTGTTTGAGAAGGACTGATATTATTTGGAAGCTTTCATCAACAGTATTCTAAGAAGGTGTTTTTGATTGTTATTTGTACAGCACACACTCTGTTCTCTGTCAGCAATAGTTTAGTGCAGTCATTCCAAATCACTCTGAAGGCTTGTCTTGCTCTTTTCTTGGAGCTTTCAGTTTAAGCAGTTGAACTTTTGTTTTTAAAGTTTCTCTTCCTGACTGGAGTACTCTCTGCCCAAAGTCAGATGACAGAGCTCTCAGGGAGCCTGGGATCACTCACATGACCCAGGGCTGGGAAGGAGCTGGAAGAACAATTTAAATCCAGAATCCTGCTGGGTTGTAGCTGGCCGTGGCCAGCTGAGCCAGTTTGCTGTTACACAGTTAATTTGTTGTGTCTTTCAGTGGTTTTGGGGCTTTTTTGGATGGGGAGGTTCCAGGCAGGTCAGGAAACCATCATTCATCATTTCACTGGGAGTCACAGGCTTCTGGTGTGGGAGTGAAAGTAACCAGCAGAGAACCACTCACAACTTCTCTTGGGGGGTGTTTGGTGGTTGGATTTATCACTCTGAAATAGGTTTAGTCCCTTAACTTGCACTGCAGAACACCTGTTTAATTTGAAGTTTGCTGCAAAGGAGCTCAACAGAAACTCCAAAAAATGCGACAAAGAAGAAAAGGCTGAGAAAGCTAAAATTAAGAAGGTAAGTCTGAACCAAGTTTTTAGATCTGTTGCTTGCCTGTTAGGGCAGGAAGACCTCTGCTGTGTTGTCATTTCCCTGGTGTGCATGCTAGTAATCATGTGGTCAATGTTTGTGATTTAAAATATGTGACTATAAATATTGCTGTGTTTATTAATAAACATGAGGATAAATCCTCGTGGATGGCTCATGGCATTTGCTTCCCTGGAGGATTGTCTTGTGTGTGCTTTGGTAGGGACTGTTGTTCTCAGAGTTAAAACCACTTCATGTTTATCAGCTTGTATTACATGGGCTTGTGGAGAGGAACTTCAAAACAGCTTTTGAGTCCTTGAAGCGGTGAAGAGAGAGACTGAGTTGATTTGATGTGGTTTTTTTCCCATGAGATACAGCTGTACCACCTGTGCCTGTGTTTGTGTCTTGAGACTGAAACTGTTTTCAGGAACAGAAATTGTGTTTCTGTAGCTGTGCAAAACTGCCTATTTGAAGTGCATTCTTTCCAATGCCTTCCTTGGAAAGAAGTTGGGAGTTCTCATCTTGGAAACGTTTGTGATCTGTTGTGGGAGGAGGGAGTGATTTGTTTACTTTTTTAATAGAAAAAGATCCAGTAACTAATTAATGCTTTTTTCAAAGCCAAAAGAGACTACACAGCCATCCCATGTCCAGGAGCAGGGAAGGGTGTAAAAGGCTTTTCCTTTTGTCTCCCTCTTTGCCAAGGCCATCCAGAAGGGGAACATGGAGGTGGCGCGGATCCACGCCGAGAACGCCATCCGCCAGAAGAACCAGGCCATCAACTTCCTGCGCATGAGCGCCCGCGTGGACGCCGTGGCTGCCAGGGTCCAGACTGCCGTCACCATGGGCAAGGTGAGGCCTCCCCCTCCTGAGGGGCAAGGAGGAGATGGCTCATCTTCTCTGCAGTGGCTTCATCCTGCCTGCAATGAGCTGGGAGCTTTCACTTTCGGTTTTAGAGGCAGCCAAGAGTAAATCGGCTGCTGGAATTCCTCTGGCAGCTGCTCTTTGGGTTATTTCACAAAGGATCATCTCCTTAAAGTAAAGTCATGAGGTAGGAGTTGTGATTCCAACAGATAGTTGTTTAAGGTAAACTAATTCACTGTTCTTCACCTTGAAAGTTTATTGTGACCTGTGGACCCAATGCATCCCTTAACAGTGACAGGTCTCAATCTATAGAAATGAATTTCACATAAAGCTCATTTTTAGTGAATTTGGCCTCAGAATGTGTATTTCAAGTGGCTGAGTTAATTTCTAGAGCTGGATATGGTAGGAGCTGTTTAAAATATGACATTCCAGATGGCAATAGGATGTTGCCTCCTATTTGGTACTGTCAAAGCTCTGTGAACAGAGATAAGAGAGCTGGGTAGGAAATATCAGAATTCTATAATTTGGGTTGGAAGGAACCTTAAAGCCCATCCAGTGCCACCTCCTGCCTTAGGCAGGGTCACCTTCCACTATCCCAGGCTGTTCCAAGCTCTGCCCAGCCTGGCCTTGGACACTTCCAGGGATCCAGGGGCAACCACAGCTTCTCTGAGAAATCCATTCCAGGCCTCCCCACCTTCACAGGGAAGGATTTGTTCCTAAACTGCTCTTTTTTTCCTTGTAATAATTTTCTTCTCCTTGTTTCAGGTTACAAAGTCGATGGCAGGGGTGGTGAAGTCTATGGATGCCACCTTGAAGAGCATGAACTTGGAAAAGGTAAATAGACTTAATTTTCTTGGAGCTGACATCAAAAGCAGAAGGGACAAGTTTTAAAAAGGGAAATTCAATTAAGAGTTTTCCAGTTGAGATGTATTTTTACTGTTATCTGAAGATAAGTGATTTGATTCAAATTTTTCATAGATATCTGCATTAATGGACAAATTTGAGCATCAGTTTGAGACACTGGATGTTCAGACACAACAGATGGAAGACACAATGAGCAACACTACAACATTAACAACGCCACAAGTAAGAATGATAAAATATATTTTAGCAAGGTGATCTTAAATTATGTGTCTAAACTGTGAATTAACAGCACTTGAAACACTCAGGTATATGTTTGGGGTTTTTACTGATAAGTTCAATTCTGTAGAAGTATTATTTACAAGCCAGAATTCAATTAATGTAATTTTAACTGCTGAGCACCTCTGCTCCTTATTTTTGAGTCCATATCTTCTAGTGGTTAAGCACAAAATTATTCTGCCAAAGGCATTTACCTTTAAATCAGTTTTGTTAAAATAATTCCTGTTCTCTGAAAATCTAACAAGAGGTTGTCAGAAACTCCAAATGCAGCAATCCATTTTGTTTTCCTTTAGAACCAAGTGGACATGCTCCTGCAGGAAATGGCAGATGAAGCAGGGTAGGTGAAATTTCTATTTCTTTAGAACAAATCGTGGTTCCCACAGCCCTTGCTGATTATATCTAAGGTCAAATACCCTTGTTTTATAAGCTGTCTGTTGGAAGCAGAGAAAAAACACAATTTTCCTTTTACCTCTGGACATACCTGACTTGTCCTGGTAGTGAGTCAAAATTACTCACCAGCATGTGTAACTCTGGAGTGTTCAGGGGGTGCTGTCTCATTGTTCCTCTGCTGTTAATTATTGTGCTTCCCCCTTGATCCACGCATGCCTGACTTGGTGTTTGCTCTGCTTTCTCCTCTTAGCCTTGATCTGAACATGGAACTACCTCAAGGACAGACAGGTTCAGTTTCTACAAGTGTGGCCTCAGCAGAACAGGTAAATGTTGCATTTCAGTGAGGTCAGTGTTTTCTGGAGAAATGGGATGTGAGAATCAATGCTTCACTAAGTGAAAACAAAATGTTAAATTGTTAAATTCTATTTCAGCTCTTCCAAGGAAACTGTGTGGTTAAAAGTCTTGCTGTCAAAGTAATTTTAACAATGCATTTGTTGGATGTTAAAGGGAAGGGGCCTTAAAATGAATCCAGTGCCACCCCCTGCCATGGCAGGGACACCTTCCACTGTCCCAGGTTGCTCCAAACCCCATCCAGCCTGGCCTTGGACACTCCCAGGGATGGGGCAGTCACAGCTTCCCTGGGCACCTGTGCCAGACCCTCCCCACCCTCACAGGGAAGGATTTCAGCCCCCCTTGTCCTATCAGATATTCCACATTCTTTGAAACAATTCTTTCTCTGCTTAATTTTGTGTTCTGAAACTCCTCCCTCACAGCCAGGCTTGAGGTTTTAAGCAAATCTTGTTAAGCCATGAGGGAATTTCTCATCAGCTGGACACGAGCTGCTGTTCCTGTTGCTGATGGTTTTCCCTTTTTGTTTCCCAACTGTGCAGGATGAGCTGTCACAGAGACTGGCCCGCCTCCGTGATCAAGTGTAGCTGAGCAGAGCTGCAGTTCTCTGGACCTGCTTCCAAATTCCCTGTCTGGAACTAACCCTGCACTACACTTGAGGTGTAAAACAGTTCAGCTTAGGTGTTTGAATACTTGTAATATAGGGTACTTCACTCCCAGCTTGCTACTCTTTCTAAAATACATTAAGTGACCCAAAAATACCAGCTCTGATGTTCTTTTCTGTACATTTGGAAGTTGATCTATTTTTTGCAAGCTTTTTTCACAAATTCAAGTTGATGTTCTGAGTCCGCTACTAATGGTGGTATATTCTAGTTCCAAGCAAAGCAGAGTGTCAGTGAGATATATTTTAAATTATGAAGTGATTTTTTTAAAATGATGAGAACTGTTTCTGGTTGCAGAACTGATGTATCAGTTCAGATGATTGTTGCAGATCATTTTCCTACAGAGCCAAACTCCTGGAACACACAAGGATGGACAACGTGGACCTCCTGGAAAATGCACTTGTTGAAACAAATAAGTGGACTTTGAGTTTTTTAGTCTTTAAAATTTAGGATAAATGTGCTGAAATTAACAGTTTAGTTCAAAAATGAGTTACCAAAAGCTGATTTCATATAACTGGGGACTTGTATGGTGGCATCACTTCAGCACAGTAGGAATAAAATATATTTTTGGACTCTTTGCCAGATCTGTTGCTCTCTGCAGATAACATCCCATTGTTTTTAATATTCTGGTTGTATGGAGGAGCTAATTTTAGCAATCCCTTTATATCTCTGCATAGTAAGAGAGTCTGGCTGCTCTCAGTAGCTTCAACTCTTGTTGCAGTTGTAAAATAAGAAATGGTTGTAGAAATTTGTACCTGAGACCACTTGTGATGTGTTGTGATAAACAGTGACGTTCAAATTCTCTTCCTGATTTTTTTGGTCTCATTTTTATTTTTTGTCTTTGTAGGGGTGAGGGAAGGTGTGGAGCACCAGGCTTGGAATTGGTTCTTAATTGCCTGGTGTTCAGGGCCACTTGGGTTTTCCAGTGTTAGGGAATTGTTTAAGGAAAAAGCAAAAACTCACTTTTTTATTCAAGCAGGATTTTTTCAGTGAAAATGTGCAAAAATGATCAAAGGTTTCAGAGCAGTTTCAGATGTTATTTTGAATGTGTTACCCAGCTCACTCTGAGGGTTGAGCAGGATGTTATGTACTGAAGTAATCAAGGTTACTGTAAAAATAAAGTGAGGAAAATCAGATAGACAAAACAACCTGAAATGTTGTGGGATTCTCTCACGCTGGCAGCTGAACTAAAACCGTGAGTTTAAAATGGGATCTTTTCACTTGTTAGAAAGAAAGTGACATTTAAAATAAATGTAAACACCTTGAGTGTTCCTCCTGTAAACAGGAGAAATTGGAATGTGTTTAAAAACCACGTATTGACAGCTGTAGCCTGGCTATGATTCCTTCAAATGATTAATAAATCATCCTGGAAAGGAACTTTTTCCTTCATTTTCTTCCCTGGCTGCTTCTGAACATTGTAACCATGGTCATGGTGTATCTATGCAACCCAGTTACCCAGCTGGGGTGACTGTGTGTGTGCCTTTGCCTTGCTGGACTTCCTTCAGCTTTTTAATATTCTGTTACTTCATATCATGGGAGTGCTGGAAGCTTCCTGCTGCGGAATCACTCCACACCAGAGTTTACTCAGAGCTGTCCATGAACTGCTGAGGGTTCAGTGTCTGAAAGCAGACAGCTCCAGCTACTGTGTCTGGCTTCTCTAATGTTAAAAATGATGCTGCTGTTAGGCTGGTTTGGGCCATTCTGGAATTAGTTGAGGGTCAGACAGCAATTCTGAGCTCCCACATGGTTGATTTTCCCAGTCTGTTGCCTTGCTGTGAGCCTTGGAGGGATTTAAAAATAGACTGGGAGTGAGACTGCTGCGACAGGAAGGTTAAATAAGCTTCATTATTTTATTGATTGTTGTGGAGTTTTGATCTTATCCCAGGCTGGTGAACTCCAGAACCGGCACAGATTTCCAGTGTTGTCCCTTGAAAGGAATTAACAAATACAAACGTTTGACTGACATAATTAAGTTTATGTCTGGGGGACTGTGGTGCTAAAGGCTTAGGCAGAAATAGGTGTTTGAGACAGGGAATTTTTGCCCTGTGTTCTCCACTCCAGGAGCTGCTGTGTATTTCAGCCATGCCAGGGTTTGGGGCTGGCAGCTCCTGTGTACAGAACTCCTGCCCTCTCCTGGGGAAATGCTTTCACTCGTGGCTGGGAGCTGCATCCAGAAAGGTTGAAGTTATATTTTAAATACATTTTTCTCATGGCATTTGGAAATGCTTAAAGCTGAAAGTTGTTCTTAAAGCAATATTTGAGTTTCATTCTTCCTCCCTTCAGGCTCCCCAAAACATTTCTCTTCCGTGAGCAGCTCTGGCTCCTCACTCCGACCTTGTTTTGTCTCTGTAAGTTGACTGTTTGTAAAGTTCATTTCATGTTAAATCACTTGTTTGTGCTTTTCTGGAACCAGCTAAAATTTCAATATTTCTGCTGATGAGCAGGCGCATCTAAAGTGAAACATTGCTTGAAATGTTGCTGGATGGTTTTGCTCAGCATTTTTATCTTCTGTTTCTAAAACTGCTGGTTTGTGGTAGCTTTGTCTTCATTAGAATTCCAAAACAAAGCCATGCAAAGCTTCAGATGAAAGGAGAGGGAAGCAAAACAAAAACAAGAACTTTAATGTTATGATTGCAACGGGATAAAACTTATCAAGTTGCCTTTGTGGAGATCCTTGGAGCCAAAAAATAGTGAATTTTTGTTAAACATAATCAGCAGTTGTGTATAGACATAAATTCTGAAGCTGGTGCCATGTATAGAGAAGAGAATAATTTTTGTAGTTCTGGTTGAGTTCACTTTGAAAACTGCTTTACTTGTATGGGACAGTTTGTAAATGTAACTGCAGGTGGAAAATAAAATTGTACAGACAACTCATTCTGGGTGTGTGTGCAGGTTGTGTGGCTGCTAAGGTCTCTCTACATGGATGGACGAGCACATGGGATGTCTTTCCTATGGGCAGACATGCAGGAAATTCAATCTTTATGGGGAGAAAACAAGGAGAAAATAAAGTGGGTACTACTGAGAGAGATTTGGGACAATTAGGGAGTAAGTAATATTAAGTATAACAATATAAGCTCTGTTTTATGGGGTGTTTAAAAATGTTTAGTCTGATATGGAGAAAGCCCTGTGCTTAAACATCTCTGAGGGTTTTCTGTCCTTACACACAGAACAAGGGACCACTGGAAAACTGGCAAGGAGGTGGTGTGGGTTTGAGTGTGGGATTAGGTTTGGCTTTGCCACACCTGAAAATCTTCAATTTTAACATTTCTGTTCAGTCGTTCAAGAGCCAGCAGAGGGCACCTGAGGCTTTGCTTTTGTGGGTCCTGCAGAAATGGCTGGCTGGAGCAGCTAAAGGAAAGCTGCTTGGTTCAGGGAGCAGAGTCTCCCGTGGAACCTTTGTTTGGGCAGTATCCACCCGCTGCTGGATGTGCCCGTGCCGGGGCTCTGATCCCAAAATCCAGCTGGGCAGCACATCCACAGCGCCATCAGCTGAATGCGGTCAGTCTGCACTCAAAACACTTAAACATCCTTTGCTGCCTCAGGTCTCTGAGATCTGTTAGGAGGGGGGATGATAGTGAGTAACCTTGTGCTTAAAACTTGGGATTAAATTTCATTTTTAGTTAAATCTTGGGGGTTTTTAGCTGTTGTTGTTCTGTTTTTGACCTGTGATCATTTTTCTGTTTTATACATAAGGAAACACTCACTATGCACTGATGGAAATGGATTTTAGTGGTAAACTTTATTTTTTTTATCAGAACTTTGATGAGCTTTGCTTTGATGACGGATTGACTTTAATTTCAGGATTTTCTCTGCAGTTCTGCCTTCACCTCTTGCTCAGGCTGCTTTGAGATCACAACTTTCCTGTTTCAAACAGTATTTTTGCAGTGGAACCCTGAGCAGGGTCAGTGGCCTTGCTTGTTTCGGAAGCAGCTCCCTTCATTACCATTCCTTGAGGGAAAGGCCCCACGTGAACAATCTGTAACTAATTTCACGTGCCAGTGGAGCTGCTTTCACTGGGAGAAGATGCACTGAGAGAGTCTCCCAGGCTCCTGCTTCCCTTTGCTGCTCTTTATTAGAGAACTCAGCCTGGATCAGCTGCTTGACATGGGTCAAAAGGGAAAATCAAAGGGGCTGCAGGATCCACATTTTGGGAAAGCTTTCCAAGGTCTCCCAATGGTGCCAGTCACCATAAGGAGCTGCCAGACCCAGAGTCAGCACAGAGGCTGCTCACAGCCCTTACCTAAATAAAGGGGAATTTCAGAGAATAAAATATTTCATATTGCATATTTCTAATCTAAATATGCATATTTAATAACTGAAACAATGTAGAGAATTATATACATATGCTAATTATATCAAATAATAAAACAAAACAGAAAGAAAGAAAAATATCAAAATAAATAAAATTGAAATGTCTAAAAACAAAGATGTTTTACAGTCATGCCTGTGTGTATTGCTTAGGATATTCTAAATTTATTAAGCCTCAATGAAACAATCATTTTGCAAAAGTCTAGAGCAACGAACATGACATAACGTGTGTATCTGACAAGATAATAATCAGCCTAATTTAATTTCCCTGCTATCTGATTCATAATTCTTTATCACAATCAATTTCTGTCAAAATGAGCTGTCAGAGACAGGAAAGCATTTGAAAACTTCCTTTAAAGACTCTCAGTATTTTTTATTAAACCTTTTATGACTCCTTTATTTTTTCAAAGATTAGATAAACATAACCCTGGATTCTCTACAGGAGATATTTCCCTCTATTCTTATCGCAATCAGGGCTTTGTTTCTCGTGGTGCAAAATGGGTCATTACTGGAACCATCAAGCTGGATTTCTGTTGCTGGTGGGTTTTCAGTTCCAACTGAAGTAAGTCCCAATATTTGCCTGGAAATCCATTGGAGAAGCTGGCGGGCCTGTTCAGAGTGTTGTAAATTAGTTCCAGTCTCCACAAGCCTGCTGTGACTAATTGATGTGACCTGGAAGTGGATAAAGTCCATAACAGTAAGATCAACTTTTCCTCTGGTAATTTGACAAATAGAGCCCTTTTTAAAGTCCTGTGCAGGCTCCATTCCCCATTTGTTCTGTCGTGATGGGCATCGTTTCCGTGTTGGAGTGATAATGATTTTCCAGATTTCTGCTGATTTGTAGAGCAGGTGCCTTTATTTAATAATGCCAGAAGAAGGGAGAGATTCAACAGCACCAACAAAAAGAGAATTCCTGGCAGCAGCTCTGTATCAAAGCCATTCCTTATCCAGTTACCTCTCTGTAAGTATTTGACCACTGCTTGAAATCTTCATATTTCCATGTAAAATGTAAAATTACAACAATTTTTGCAGAGTAGTTTAGTGTGTACAGAGTAGAAGTAATAATTTATTAGTGGTAATTATTACATTTAACAATAGCACTGTTTTTTCATCCAAATATTTTAGAAATACAGAGATTAATACTCACCAAACCCCAAGCTGTCTGGTGTGTAGTGAGCTTAAAGCAGCAAATATGGAATATCCCAGGTTCTCTTCCAAATTTAATGCTTTTGCTGAAGTTTTTTTAGCCTGTGGTTGGAGTAATAAATAAACCAGATATTCCCAAGCTCTTCATTAATGTTTATGGGGATGTTTGGGAAATCTGGCTGTTTTCTCAGGGTACTCTTTACCACACAGGTTTTCCTCCTCCTGCACTACAGAGATGTGCAGGAAGGCCGCTGGTTTGCAGAGTCGTTCCAGCTCATTTATTTCCTACAGCCACAGGGAAATCAGGAAATCTCAGTGTTGTGTGGGCTTCTGCCCTTGCAGAAGGGGCTGCTGGAATGGGATCTGTGCAGTGGAAACTCCACTTTGCTGCCTAAATAATTTTTTAAGAAGAATTTTAGGAAGCCACTCTACTGTATTGACTGTAAGTAAATCCAAGTCACTTTCTGGATGGGCAGGGATTTAAGGAATTTCTCTGCTCCAAGCCCCTTCCAAGCCTGCATCCCATTCATCCTCTCCCATCCCCACCAACTCTGCTCCAGAACAGTCTCACCATGACTCTAACCCCCCCAGCAGTGAGCCAGGGGAGTCCAGTCCCTATTTATTTGTGCTCCAGTGGGATGTGAACCTTGGTCTTCCAGGGTGAAAGGTTGAGGGATGAGTGTCTTGTTTACCTGTGCTTTTCAGAGAATGTTTTCCTTTAATCTATTAAGCAGACACACCATTGTGGCCTGTGGTGTGCAATGGGATCGTTAACTATGCACTTAATTACTACCAAACCACATCTGAGTGCCCGATGGCAGCAGGCAGGAGACTCAAAGGCCCCTTGGTCAGGCAGAGGGTCCAGCAAGGTTCCCCCACCTCAGGGTTTAATAGAAACATCTTTCCATGAGCTCCTGTGGTGCATCCCTGATTTATACACGGCTTTGGTGATGGAAATAACCACACTGGATGGTTTCACATCAACTCTGAGTGATGGCTGAGGGCAAAGTGGGAATGAATGAGGAGAAACCAAACTGTCCATGGATTTTAAAATACAAATTGGATTTTTGGAAGTTATTTTCAAAACCAAAAATCCTAATCAAATTCCTTGGAAGGTTATTTTAAAAATGCCAAGACCTGAGTTAATTTAACCACTGTAGCACTGCTGCCTTGAACACACCTGAGGATTTGTCTTCTCTGAAACTCTTATGTTCAGATATTCACATCCCAAAGGTGGCATTTGTGCTTAATTTTTTGGCAGTGCTACAGATTTGTTGTATACATTAATCAGCCAAGGTACAGGGCTCGGGCACATCCTCCACCAGGCACAGACACAATAGGGAGGAGAAGGCCCAGCAAACACAGCTGGTGAACATATTTACCATCCACTGGTTAGTCACACTTGTGGAGTTTTAATTGAATTACCTTTGACAGTGAACAGCAAACCTGGTGGGTGATCTACTAAATTTAACTGATGAATGGGCTCCCTAAAATCAATTAGCATCCAGGGCTGGGAGCATGAACACATCCGTGGCTTGGCGGGGACCGGAGCGGGCTCGGAATGACAGCAGCAAATGTTGGCCAAGTGAGAGCACGGATCTCCTGCCGCCGCTGACCCCTGCTCCCCACATGAAAGAAAAACAGGAGCCTAACAGGAGCTGAAAGAATCCAACAGTAAATCATTTAAGCCCTGTTTTGCACAACTGATACAGGATGCTTCTAAACTGCTTGATTAATGCTGGGCAGTATATTAAATGCGGGACGTGGCAGAGCGAGGCTGTGGCCAAGCACCAGCTCCACAAACACCATCTGCTCGCTGAATTATTTTTGGGAGATTCAGGAGAGAGGGAAGCCAGGAAGAATTAGAAATGGCCTTTTTCTTTTGCTGCAGTGATCCTGCCCTGTCTGTGGGCACAGAGAAGAGCCGTCAGTCTTTAGGTTGTTTGTTATCTGAATAATCAAGCGATGGCAAAATGCAGGCTGGAGGTTCCTCTGACCTTTGCCTCGGCGCAACCCGACCCTGCGTGGGGCTCAGGCGGAGCATGTAATGAGGGACAGCTGGGATGGGCTGGAAAAGGGAGCACACACACACACCATGTCTGAGGGAGAAGGAGCACACACTCAATGTCTGAGGAAAGGAGCACACACACACCATGTCTGAGGGAGAAGGAGCGCACACACCCCATATCTGAGGGAGAAGGAGCACACACTCAATGTCTGAGGAAAGGAGCACACACATAACATGTCTGAGGGAGAAGGAGCACACACACACACACACACACACACACACACACACACACCATCTCTGAGGGAGAAGGGGCACACACACTCCATGTCTGAGAGGAGAAGGAGCACACACACACCATGTCTGAGGGAGAAGGAGCACACACACCCCATGTCTGAGAGGAGAAGGAGCACACACACACCATGTCTGAGGGAGAAGGAGCACACACACACCATGTCTGAGAGGAGAAGGAGCACACACACACACCATGTCTGAGAGGAGAAGGAGCACACACACACACCATGTCTGAGAGAAGGAGCACACACATTCAATGTCTGAGGGAGAAGAGCGCACACATCTATGTCTGAAGGAAAGGAGCAAACAAATCAATGTCTGAGGGAGAAGGAGCGACACATCATGTCTGAGGGAGAAGGAGCACACATACAACATGTCTGAGGGGAGAAGGAGCACACACTCAATGTCTGAGGAAAGGAGCACACACATAACATGTCTGAGGGAGAAGGAGCACACACACTCCATGTCTGAGGGAGAAGGAGCACACACACACCATGTCTGAGGGAGAAGGAGCACACACACAATGTCTGAGGGAGAAGGAGTCACACACACCATGTCTGAGGGAGAAGGAGCACACACACACATGTCTGAGGGAGAAGGAGCACACACACACCCCATGTCTGAGGGAGAAGGAGCACACACACACCCATGTCTGAGGGAGAAGGAGCACACAACACATGTCTGAGGGAGACACACACCATGTCTGAGGGAGAAGGAGCGCACACACTCAATGTCTGAGGGAGAAGGAGCACACACACACACCATGTCTGAGGGAGAAGGAGCACACACACACACCATGTCTGAGGGAGAAGGAGCACACACACACCATGTCTGAGAGGAGAAGGAGCACACACATTCAATGTCTGAGGGAGAAGGAGCGCACACACTCCATGTCTGAGGGAGACAGAGCACACACAGTGTGTGAGGAGAGGAAGGAACACACTCACGCACATCCTGGCTTTGCACAAACTGGAGAAAGCAGAGAATTCCCCATTGAGACTTTAGAGTTTGGAGGTGAGGAGAAGAGCAGCAAACAGGGTGATAGCCTTCCCTCCCTTCACCCAGTTTTGCTAGATCACCAGCTAACCCTTCCTCAGGAGAAAATCTGGACCAAACCTAATTTACTGGAATATCAACTTAAGCGAAGACTCAGTCTGGACTAGGCTACATGTGAATTTTATTAATTATTTTAAATTAATTTTTTACTAAAATGAAAATAAAATGCATCAATTTCAATTATGCTCAAACTGAAACCTGTCCAATGGCCCCTGGAGGTGCATTGGGACACAGCAACTGAAATCCTTCTTTTCTGTGGTGGTATCCTCCTTCCCAGGCTGGTGCATTGGTTACCACTCTATAGGATGTTCTGAAGTCCAGGGAAGGCACAGTGGGGCTTTTCTTTCCTTGCCTCCATAACTCATTGACTTTATGCATTGATTTCTAAGTTAATGTATGGAAAGTATTATTTATAATATTTTATTTTATTTTTTTTATTTTATTTTATTTTATTTTATTTTTAAACAAATGGTATAAAATACTACTTTTTTAGGAAAAATTTTCACCTTGCACAGAAAGTCCAAACCTCATGAGAGACTTTGGACTGTAATATCATCGAGTTATAGAATGAGATGAGCAGAGATGGGGTGGAGCAACACCAGCCTAACTCCAAATGTTTCATGGAGCCTGCTTTAAAAATGTGACATCTTAGCCTATAAAATAAAAAAAAGGGTGGGATCCAACACGCACTGACACCGTGCTCTGAAGTGCTGCATAAATTACATTGTACTTAACACAAACCTATTTTTAATGTAATTAATATATAAACCAGAGGCTCCTGCCCCTGCAGGACAGCCCAGAGGATCCAGAGCTTTCTCTTCTCCAGGCTTTGCTCCACTCCTGCTCTCAGAGCTGCCCCAAGGTCCCGCTCTGAGCCCCAGCTGCTGCTGCTGCTGTGCTGACAGCCCTGCTGCAGGGTGCACCCCCAAACACACCATTCCCTGCTCCATCCAAAACTTTGGCTTCCAGACAAACGCACGGGAACAAGGCTCCAAACACCCAGATCAATCCCTGCAATAAGATTTCATGCATTTTCAAACGGTATCTGTCTTGATTTGGAAAACAAAAAGCAAAGAAAAGACAACGGCAAAAAGCCTTCCCAGTGCACTAAGTGAGAAATGTGGCTTTAATTTAGACAACTAATTGCTTCCAGCTGAACCAGCCATTAAAAACAGTTGAAGAATTACAATGTAAATAGATTAATGCAGACAAAGCAACATGTGCACTATTCCATGTCTTCTTGTTACCTACAAAATACTTGGGCAGTGACACACTGTTAGTCTAAGCCACTTGTTAGGTTCTGTGCTAATCAGCTAAAATTAAATAAACATGACTGATAAAAATGACTGTTGTGTTTGAAAATTGATGCACCAACAGAATTTACTCCAGGAGATAATTACAGATGATTAAGTAACAAAGAAATAATTCCTCCGGCAGAGGGTGAGCGCCGGCGGCGCAGGGAAGGGGCACTCGCCAACGTGCCGGCCTTGTCCTTTGGAGGGATGAGCCAAAGCTGCAGCAAAGTCCACGGGGGGGGGAAAAAACTCTGAAGGAGCTTTTCTACCCCAGCAATTGCCAGTGACAGGATGCAAAAGGGCTGGAAAATCTGTATTTTGCTGTTGCAAAAACATGTATGTTTTCCCCCCCTCTTCCTACCCAAGGGATCAATCCCTTCATGCAACTCGGAATCAATCCCTTCATGCAACTCTTTTAAATGCTAAAAAGTGCTCATGGGTGAAGCATGTAAGTGAAAAATATGATATTTCCTAAATAATAATCTTAATTTGAATATTAAGGCTAATTTCCTTTGTTGTCAGAATGAAATCAGATTGAGACTCACCCTCTAAAATGCAAAATATTCTTCAGGCAATAATTTTAAAATGTTAATTCTTAGATGAATTTATTATTAGAATAATACTGATTGGAAGCCTTGGAAAAAGAATGTTTTCCAAAATAAAGAATAAATCTGGGAGGGTTTTTGCATTTTTTTCATTTCCATAAGGCTTGTCAGTGGGAGCTCTCCAGTAATAGGGACATCCAGAAAATAAATGAAAGGCTTTAAACTGAAAAAGGGAAGTTTTAGATGAGCTTTTGATAATAAAATAAATTCCTCCCTGTGAGGGTGGGGAGCCCCTGGCACAGGGTGCCCAGAGAAGCTGTGGCTGCCCCTGGATCCCTGGAAGTGTCCAAAGCCAGGCTGGACAGGGCTTGGATCAACCTGGGATAGTGGAACAAGATGGGCTTCACCATCCCTTCCAACCCAAACCATGATTCTGTGATTCCAAGGAGCTGACTCCTCCACAGAGCTTTGCACAGCCATTTCTACACAACTTTCCCCCATATTTTCTTTAGCACACTCATATCCTTGAGCATCTCACTGAAACACATGTTCGAGTCAAGATTAGCCCCTATGAAATGAAAATCGCTCGGGCTGCAGAGCGGGAAGTGGAATATTATTCTTCATCCTGAATTGAAATATTAGAAGCTGACTCCTGAATTATACTCCGGGGTTACCGAGCTCTAATTGAGATTGAAATTGGGCCGCTATTTTTGGTGCAGCCTGGAAAGCTCCGAGTCTTATTCCCATTTGTGCCGGTGGAAATCCCCACCCATCATCTCAAATTCTGCTCTGCCTGCACCTTCGGGGTGAGGAGAACCTTGCCGGCCCCTTCCCCCCCGAAATAATGATAAATGACAGCTCCTCCAAATTGGAGCTGGCTGCTGCTCCTCGCCCAAGGGCCGAGGGGCGGGTGGGAAGGGGCTTCTCCCCCAAAGCTGATTGACAGGCAGGGTCAGGGTGGGGGGAGTGTTTGCTGGACTCTGTCAGATCCCAGGGAGCTGCTGACAGCTCGTGCTGCCATTCCCTTCCTTCCCTCCCCGGCCAGATTTATGCTGCTGTACAGAGAGTGTGGGATAAACTCTGCCCAACCCAAAATGACAATGTGCTCCTATAAATCCAGTTGTTTTGTTCTGCCAGTGCTGTCTAGAGGGGTTGGGTTTCTCTGGAGGAACAATTAGGGATGATTCCCAATGATTTGAAATATTAAAACAAAGTTGATAGGATTTTCCAGTCCCCAAGTCAGGGTCATGCAGCAGAAACCATGTTTCTGAGCAGAGCTGAGGGTGGTGGGGCCCTGGCACAGGGTGCCCAGGGAAGCTGTGGCTGCCCCATCCCTGGAAGTGTTCAAGGCCAGGTTGGATGGGGTTTGGAGCAACCTGGGACAGTGGAAGCTGTCCCTGCCAGTGGCAGGGGATGAAACTGGATGGGCTTTATGGTTCAACCCAAACCATCCTGTGGTGGTGATTTTCAGGGAGCAGCAGGATGTGAAAATCCCATTGGTTGTGCTGGAAAAATTCCCCAGTTAAGGACAAACTCCTTCCTTCCCTTGTCGCTGACACAGTGTCTGGCTGTGGGACACAGAGGGACACATGACACAAGTGACCAGGGCACAGCTCTCACCTCCCCAGCCCCAGGCTCTCCATGCCCCCAGGACCCCTTGGCACACACATCAGGGAGTCACCTGGGAGCTGGGGACAGGTGACCCCTAGCAAGGAAAACATGGGGCAGGTGCAGGCCTTGGCAATCGAGCCCCTCAGAATGAATAACTGAAAGAATTTGATTCAGCCCAAAGTATTGATCGGAGCAAACAAGTAAAACGTATACTGGGCTGAGATGATTAAATAGGAGAGGCCTCCTTTTTTTTTTTTTTTTTTTTTTTTTTTTTTTTTTTTTTTTTTTTATTGTAAGCAGTGAAAAATTCCAAAGGCATGACTGAGGAATTAATATGCAGCTATAAACATGCTGCAGAGAAAAGGCCAGGGGAAGCAAACAGGACCCAAAATAGATTTATCTCCAAATGTCCCATGTAGCCAAGGAATCCACTGCTATAAACACAGGAATTGCAACAGGCCACATGAAACAAAGCCCTGCTTTCAGTGGCACCTGGGGATGGTGAGATGGAAGTAATTCCTCTTTAATGAAGATATTGTGATGTGTCCGAGGCTTTCTGCGGAGCAGCAATTTCTGCTGCCTGGGAAAAGGGGGATTAATTTACAGAGGGGCTCTGCTGGAGGAGAAACCCCTGTTTGAAGCAAACCCTTTGCTGGCATTATCTGTTTAATGTGTTGCACACCATTTGCAGCATAAACATTTCCAGTTCATTTTAATTTCATATCGGAGGAGAATCATAAAGACAGAGGATTATTGGTCGCAGCTGCGGGGATGTGGCAAATGCAACTTGAAGAATTATTCTGTCAGAGAGACAGAGCCAGATATTATTGTTTTTTCCCTTACAGCCTTGCCAGCAGTTAAAAAGGGGATTTTATTAAAAATATTCATGTAATTAAAATCTATAGCCTTAAAAGCCTTTAGAGGAGCTGAAGCTAAACCAGAATAACACGTTTACATTCAGATGTTGTAGGTTTGTAACAAAACAACTCTGCATTTGGTCAGGAAAGGGAAATAAAAGGGTTTTTAAGTTAAATCTTATATTTTAAAACATAGGCAGCTTTGAAGTGTGCAGTGATTGATGTAGCTGAGAAGTTCCCTCCTAGGAAATGCTAAATTTGGATGTAGAAATTAATCAGTGATGATCTGGGCCACCGGTGTGTCCTGAGAGGGAAAAATTACTTTTATTCCCCACACGTGTGGTTTTAACAGCCAGTGCCCGGCTTTTCAGCCGTTGTCCATCAGCGTGATGGATCATCCTTCCCTTCTCTCACTTCCCAAACCCAGCTGGAGCAGAGAAATATCCCAAAGCAAAGGAAATATCCCAGCGCAAACCAAACCCAACAGCCACCCCGAGCCGTTTCTTTTTTCAGCTCTTTTTTCTTAATTCCTTTTCTCCAAGCTTTGTCCAGTAATAAACAACTGCTCCAATCTGCTGCGCTGATCAAAAGAAATGTTTTAATCAGTCCCAGGCTAAATATCATGCTATTATGTTATCACTGGAGCAAATCATCCAAAATACAAAACAAAAATATCAGTTTAATATGCTCCAGATCAGGAATGTCTTGAAGAAACTCGCCTTCCTTACAGGTGTGTCCTATTTTAAGGGAAAAAGGGAAGAATTAAAATGTGGAGGCTGGTGCTGGGGCCACGTGGCTGCCGGCGCAGGAATGCCAGGATCCAAACTGGCCAAGCCCAATTTCTGCAAATAAAGCACTTTTCTCCACCCCGGTGAGGTTTTCATTAATTTTATTTTTCGGTTTTTAAAGCTGAGGAGCAAATCCCTGTTTTCACCTGCTGAGGGGCAAATCCACAGGGAGAGCACGGACCAATCCCTGCTACCTCCAAACCATCTGGTAAGGGGTGCAACCCCAAGGAGACACTGAAGCTTCCAAATTTTTGAGACAGTTTTCCCAGGAGCCTGAACTTGGTCTGGATCTGATGCAGGGTGATGGAAGAACTCAATGGATGCAGGAGCATCCCTGCCCCACGAGCCCCATGCAGGATGGCCAACAGAGACACTCGCCATCGCCTCCGGAAAGTTTTGGCTTGGGCAGAGCTGGATCTCATTTCCATCCTCTGCTCTGTTCTGTGTCCAGGAGACCTACCCAGCAAAATTCCTCCTTTTTATGGCTCGTTAAGGCTCATGGCTCCAGATGCATGAGTGATACTCCAAACCAGTTAAAAAGTAAGTGATATTTGGTCATTTGGGAGGCTCCAGTTTGGAGCGGGGTGCTCTGGCTGTCTCGCCAGCAGGACCTGGAAACAGAATCCCAGCGGTAGCAGCTAAGACTGTGCAAACCTTCAGACACGTGGGATTGAGGAAATCCTGACTCTCCACAGGATCCTCAAGGTGGCAAGAGGAGCTGGACATAGGGGAAGAATCCTCACTGGCACACACAGCTCAAACACCACCCAAACCCATTTCATGGAATCATGGAATGGTTTAAGGTGGAGGGACCTTAAAGCCCATGCAGTCCCCCCCATGCCATGGGCAGGGACACCTTCCACCATCCCAGGTTGCTCCAAGCTCCATCCAACATGGTCCTGGCCACCTCCAGGGATCCAGGGGCAGCCACAGCTTCTCTAGGAAATCCATTCCAGGGCCTCCCCACCCTCACAGGGAACAATTCCTTCCTAATTCTTTAACCAAAAATTTGACTAAAAACCACCTCAGAAAGAGCAGATATTTCCTTGGGAAGGAAGAACAGCAGCAGCAATGAAGTACCTGGACCTGACCAGATCCATATGAGCTCTTCCCTCTCCTTCCCATTCTGTCCCTCAAGAGCTCCTCATTTCCAAGGCCCAACATGGGAAATGTCAGCACTTTCAAAGCACGAAGGCTTTGGAAATCCCAGATTTTGTTTCAGCTGGGAATGAGGTTTGGGGCTCTGCTTTACATTGATTTGGCTTAATCTCGAAAATCTCCAGGACACAGAGTTGTATTTCTTCTACCAGACTAAATCCCCAAATTCTGGGAATTCTGAGAAGTAAAGCAAAGGGGGCTGATGTTATCCATTAGAAGAGCCCAGATAGAGACATTATCCTGCTTTTATGAAAGCCAAAGGCCAAATTCATATTTATTTGAGCTGCAGCAGGATCTGGCTTATATCCTGGACATTACAACATACTGTTCCAATCTCTATTTTTATTAGCAATATTGATAACGTTAGAAGAAATACGATACAGGAAATAGCATATCGACTTTGATTAATTTTACAGTATGACCTTTAACGAACATAAAGGAAGAATTCAGCAAAGGGCTGGAGCTAAAAGTGTTGCTGGTGAAGTGAGACATGTGGTACCTGCATGTCCTGAGAGGGGCAGCTGGATATTCAACATGTATTGGGCTCCATGGAAGAAATATTGTTGATAACCAAATTTTTTGAAGACTGTGCATTCTCATCTTTAAGTTTATTAACACTTCTAGACATAATGGTTTGCTGCAAGAAATGAAGGTATTGGTGTAAAATTAAATTTGTTTATTTTGCACAGGTAGTGGTGATAAAACCTTAGCTGAATATTTCTAGGGATAGACATGTGAAATGCTTTCATTGCAGGGAGAAAAATCCCTAATTGCAGCCCCAAATCTCAAGTCCTGTTAGAGGATGGGACCTTATTGGATTAACTTGAAGGTGCCTTTAATTGTCCCAACAGCTTTGGAGGGCACTGGAGCCTCCACTCCTTGCATTTCATTGTGTGATATTTAATAATAATAATAGTAATAGTAGTAGCAATAATAATAATTCACTATTATATGGGTATGAACCACTTAGCATTTGAAACATTGCTTTGTATCTGGATTTATGCTCTTTTTTAAGTTTAAAAGGCACTCAGCACAGAGGTAGTGATGTTGAAGATAAACCAGTCCAGCCTTTTGGATAGCACAGTTTTGTCCTGGGATTGAAAACTTGCATGAAACGCAGCCTCAGCCCCAAAAATTTATCAAACTGCCTTAAACCTACAGGGTAGCTAAAGCATTGTGTGATGGTTTAAACCACCGAGTTCTTGAGATGATGTGGGCACAGCAGGATCATGGTTCAGTGTTTAATATCCACCAAACCTGCCTAAAAAAAGGATATTTCTGCTGGTTTCAGGATGCAGGTCCAGGGGCAAGGGATGCAGCAGCTCATCTGATGGACCAGGAGCTGAGGGCAGAATCCATCCCTGAGCATCAGCTGAGTAATTTCAGCAGTAACTCCAAGTCACCACGCAGGTCCCTGACTCGTTCCTTCCCCTGGAGCCGAAGGTTTTATTCGGGGCCTGACTGGAAGCAGATGGACCTGTCAGGGCTCCTCAGGCAGGTGAGCAGAGCGGGTGGATGAGCTGTTAAGTGTTCCCAGCTGCTGGGCAGGGCCCCGAGGAAATTGTTGGAGCTGGGACCCAGCTCCGAGGTGAGATCTGGAGCCAGCGCCAAGAAGAAAAAAGTGAATTTCTCTAAAACGCCATTCTCTGAAAACCTGAAAGAGCAAGGCTTTTGAAATAAGAGAAAATAGCTGAAAATATCTGCAAAATGTATCCAATATAACTTCAGACTTCAGAGAGCCAGAAGCCATCCTCAGCTCCTGCCCCCATCTCTGGTTTTGTTCAGGATCTGCCTCCTTAGGCAGCAAAAATTATTTTTCTGAGTTTTCTCCCTATCGCTGGTGTTTCCCTCTCCAGAAAGGTCTTGACTTTTACTTGCTGCTTTGTGTTGTTTGATTTATAAGCTCAAGGGGTCCTTCTCAAAACCTGGACTCCTTCTTGTACCTAATTGCTACAATAAACTGAAAACTTGGTGCTTTAGGAGCAGCAGTCTGGGAGGAAATGGTTTGATGGATGGAAGTAGACGATAGGTCCTTCTTGGGAATGTCACCAAAAGGACACAGCGGAGAAACGGCTTTATAAATAACTGCAGAATTCAGAAAGTCCACGAGCTTGGGGAGACCAGAGCTCTATTAAGCGCAAACAGCTTGCAGGGCAATTCCCAACATCTGCAAAAGTCCTCTCAGCCCCTGTAATTCCCAGCAGCCTCGACTGCTGCATCCATCGGCATTCGCTCCCCAGGCCGGCAGTCTGGGATGCCGTGGAAAGGGATGCCTGGAGTTTGCATCCCAAAAAGCAAATAAACCAGTGAAAGAAAGGGTGATTAACAAGTCAAAGCTTTTATTCACATTGTGGGGAAGGTATTTTTCTTTCTCCTTTTGGAAATTAATTTATAAAAAATCATTCTTGATGCTTTAAAAGCTGTTTTTCCCGGTGGGTGCAGTGTTGGTGGAGCATGGAGTGGGCATGGATGGAGCATGTTCCAAGCAATCCCATGGTTCCTCTCATAGCTCCAAGTGATACAGCAGTAAAGAAAATTATAAAATTCATCCAGAAAATGCCAAGGAATTCACTTCACTTGTGGCACTGCAAAGTGCAGCTACAGTCACCAGGAGTTGTGAATGCATCCCCCTGCACCCAGAACCCAAAATCCATCTGGGATGGGCGAGTCACTGGGGCACCAGAGATTTTATAATTATCTGAACCTCTCCTTTAGCTTCCTGAGCTGAGTTTTATGAGTCACCACAGATGTTGTGTGTTCTGGGGGACAACCAGACACCCAAAACAAAGAGGAAAGGGCACGTAAATATTGTGGCTTCATCTGTTTCCAATAGGCTGTGTTTACATATTAATGTGCAATACAAATTTGTAAACATGAGCATTTGAAACTTTTGGAGGAACCGATCCCGGCCTTTTCCCTTTCTGCAGCTTTATTGGAACAACATGTCCCCGGCCCCAGCCACACATGGACATGGTTTCCATACTGGATGCATTTCAAATGGTCTGGGTGCTTATTTGTTCTGCTCTATCTTGCTATCCAATCCTCGTTTGCTTTGCATAATTGTGATACAAATTATCATCTAATTACAGCCCCAACCTCAGCAGATCAAATGTAAACCGAGGCACTTCCATCACAAAAAGGGACATCCGATGCTCCCTCTATGCCTTTGGCTTCTCCACTAGATGGATTAAATTTGGGTGAAACCAGAGAGTAAACTGCACTTTGATTAAAAATATTATTGCCAGATATTTTGTCCCCTTGGATTTTAAATCCACCCCCGTGTCTGAGCACCGAGCCCATCCCATGTCCCAGCGCTGGGCGCGGACACGGCACCTCTGGAGTGGCGGATTTTACGTGATGAGTGCTACAAACAAGCTCAGATATTCCCAAATAACTGCAAACTCCTCTTGTGAAAGGTCAAATGACTAATAGCTGAGATTGTTCAGCAAGTTTCGTCTTCTATAAAAACCCTTTTGTTTTTCTCCCTGTTCCCATTTAAAAATAGCACTGTAATCCTGAGGTGCTGCTTGTGTTTGCCCAGTAAGTCCAAAGAATTGTGAACTTTGAAATGGCCACGAGTTTTCCTGTAATATTTGTGGCAAGAAATACAAAGCAGTACGTGATGGAATTGTATTGACAGGCACATGGTCTTGCTTGAAATATCAACCTCAGTTTGCCCAGTTTCACATTTAATAAATCATATTGATTAATCTGATTTATTCTCTTGAGTTCTGCCACTCAACTCCTGCTAGCAGCTGTTTTACAAAGGACCCTGAGAGTGTAGAGTGCAAGTTAGCTACTTTTTGGTGCACATTTATTTTAATATCTAGGCAAAACCATCAATTTTATAGTGTGAGTGAATCAGCTGAGTCACTGTTATGGATATGGAAAATATTCCTATGCCAGAAGGGCCAGGGAGATCAGTCTGCTCCAAGGTGGCCTTGGTGGCACATGGCAGAGAGCTATGGCTGCTTGAAAACACCACCCAAATCCTTTTTATTTGTTAGACTTTATTTCTTTCCTTTTGGAAGGATAAAAGCAGGAGGTAAAGGCAAAGAAAATGGAAATAACCCTCAGATAACGCAGATCAAGCAGCTCCTCTCACGCCGTGCTGACCTCTCACACAGACAAATTGATATTTCTGGATCTGCCTGATGAGCACCCTCCCAAAGTGTGGCACCCCTGGGACACGCTCAGACCTTGCAGGGACCAGGCTCTGGGTGTGTTTTCCATGTGGCTGTGATGAGGGAGGATGGTGAAACCTGGGATCCTACGGGACCCAGGGAGGCGCTTTGAGATCCAGCTCAATTCCACTGGAATCTGCCGAGCATCATTCCTGGTGGAGCAAATCACTGCACCAAAAATATCTCTCCCGGTCATTATCAGTCACATTTTTAACCAGACACTGATTTACTGGATTACAGCTCATGGCCAGCAACTCTGGAATATCTTATGCAACCGCAAATATTTGGAAAATTGGAAGTTCCCCGTTGCACAAATCCGTGACTGATCAGGAAGAGCCTTCCAGCTCCCCAGGAGTGCAACCACATGTGGGGGCTGGGTTGTGGTCACTCAGCTGGACAGAGCCTGGCCAGGGCCAGCAGTGGACTCGCCACGGGAATTCAGTCACCACTACCAATGTTGGAAATAAGGACTCCCAAGGAAAAAAAAAGCTTTTTCTTTTTTAATAAAAATAGTGAGATAAACTGCTAAGAAACAGCTCGAGAAAGCAGGTTTGTTCATTTTTACAGTTGTACAGACCATTTATCACAGTCCCTCATTTCATACTGGAGTCACTGGGAGCCCTGTGAACACCCACATCAGGAAAATTAAGGAAACCAATGTTGTCTGAATTTTATCAAAGTCTCATGAAACTAAAAGTGTAATTTTTGTTAATTTAGCAGCTTTTGATATTGCTTGTTCTGGTCTGAAGTTGTTATCTGTTGAGGATGAAAATAAAATCAAAGCTCTGGTATCAGTTTTGATTCTTAAACCTGTGCCTAATTCCTCTATATTGTGTGTTGTGCTTGAAAATACAAGATTAATCCCAAAATAGGGCTGGTCCCAGCCAAGCCTAATTTTCCAATATCTGCTATCTCTCAAGTGATAAATTTGACTGTAGGTAGAGACTGAACATCAATCAAATAAAGAATAAAACCTGTGTCCTGATTTATTGTGAGTTACATGGCACCCTTGGGAGCTGGACATTATTTACAGGAATAACAAGAATATCCACAGGTTACAAGAAAACAAACAGGAATTTTGGAAGGAATGGAAAATCTCATGTTCCAGGGCCTGTAGAGTTGTAATTCTCCATAAAGGATCTGTGGTCTCTGTGGGACTGAGCCAGGAACATCCCTGCCCCTTCCTTTGGGCAAGGCTGGATGAGATCCCACGTGGATCTTCTGTGTCCCTTGGGGCTGAGAGCTCTGGGTCACAGGATTGTCCTGCAGGGCTCCTGGGGGTGTTTCATCCCACACAACTCTCTGAGATGTATCCTCCATGTCCCCAGCATGGATCCATCTCAATATGGGAGAGATGTGTGACCCCATCCTGTCCTTCCCACCACGCCATCGATGCTGGTGCCACCGGAGGGTAGGGCATGGAAAAGAGGGCTCTGGGCCACTCCTGCAGCTTCTCATCCCATCCATCTTTCATCCTGCCTTTCTTTAGCCTGGCAGCAGATACTTGGATTTAAGGTACTGGATTTATGTCCCCACCCTGATAACGGAGGCATCGGGGTCTTGGAGAATGAGGGACTTTTATGTCATTAATTAGGACCCATTAGAGCCAAGAGAACTTAAGAACAAGCTCAAGTGCTTGGCCAGATGTGGCTCCTTTGCCAAGTCCAGGTCCTGGAGAGTCCCTTTGAAATTAGGGATAAAACTTGAGTGGGTGAGCAGCAGCTCCCCAGGGCTCTGAGCTAACTAAAGGCAAGCAAGAGAGAGAAAACAGAGCTGTAGAAATACAGACATCAATGTCCCCACTTGAGAGTGCAAATAGTAAAAAGGTGACTGACAGTTTGCTCTTAACCTACAACTGTGACATAAATGTGGCCAAAAGGTATCACCTCAGGGTCATCTCAAACCCTCCACCCACCCAACAACACAACACTCCATCCACAAAACAAAAGGATTAAATGCCTGCCCATCCTGCTCCTGTACCATGCAGCGTTTCAGAGTCAATAACTAATGAGCCCCTGGCTATGAAAGAAGGAAGGACTTGCTTTACACAGCTCAGAAATATTCTCTGATCCCACTAAAGGCAGTGGTTAATTGTGGGGTGCCAGTTGGAGTGATTGCATCTGCCGTCCCTCAAAGCAGCCGGAATGCTGTCACTCACTTTGAAATGCCCTGCTGCATTCATCAGTCTGGATGGCACAGAGAAGTTATAACCATACAAGCCATATGGAGGATGTAAAGAACAATTAAGTGCTTCCCGAGCAATGGGACTTGATGGGAAAATGTTTCCAGATGCATGTAATCCATACAGCATTTGACCAGCAGGACCGGGGGCTTGTAGGCACTGAGCGTTTAAGTCTTCAGCTTTGGCGTTTTTCAGGGAAGACAGTTTGGGCACATCCACCATGAAGTGGGGTAAAAGGTGAGGGTTGGTGGCTCCCAGTTTTTCGTGGCTCGGAAGGAGGAGCGCCTGTTGTCTCAAGAAGCTCGTGGGGCAGATCTTGTAGTAGAGGGGCACGTTGAGGGGGTGCAGGAAGCTCTCGGGACACGACAAGCCCAGGCTGCTCGCGGGCAAGTGAAGCGTGGGAGGGGAGCACGATGGAGAGAGCAGGGGGTTCAGAGGAGAGGGGGTCCCACCGCTGGAGGCCACGGGAGAAGAGCTGGAGCTCCCACCTGGAAAGGAAAACAGAAATCATCCAGGCTGGGCTAACTGGTGTCCACAGCCAAGCAATCCTTGGAGGACTCCTGCTCCTGCTCCAGATCTCCCTGCTGCCGGTGTCCATCCAAACACGAACCCGCTCCAAAGACCAGCTCCTGGAAAACGGGAAGATCTATCCATAAATGGTTATTTCTAGCTGGTATTTGTCTAAAAACAATATTTACACATGTCCAATCCCATTCCTTGTACCGGGATCATGGTAAATGCAGCTCCACACACACCTGGATCCATACCTGGCTGCACGACCGATAACTCTCCTCGCTATACCCACACATTTCAGGTTCCCTATTTTTCATGCAAATTCCAGACCGTTTTTTCCCTTGGATATAAGAACAAAAAAGCATATTCAGCCTAATGGAGAATTTTTTGTACCTTCCTGCTCACAGGAATTGACTCATTTCACTTGGCTTCCCAAGCAATTTGAAACATTCCCCTGAATGCTATCGGTGTCTCCAGAAATTCAAACTCACAAGTCATGTGAACGTCCTCCTTTCTGGAAGGGATGAATGAACACTTTCAGAATTTGGGAGAAAAGCAACCCCAAGGAGTAAAAATGAAGCAGGGATGGGATGGCTGCTCGGAGGTGGGAATGGTGCTGGGAGCAGCCGGCCCTGGTGCTGCACAGATGCTGGTTTCATCTCCCGCCTGCGGAGAGCCAAATGTCTGCTGCACACTCATTACCAAATTCTTCCAGAGGGTTTCCCCCTCCCCCCACTTTATTTTAATTTCTTACCAAAATCACAGGGAAAGGACGTAAGGGAATGTCGATCCATTTGTGCTACTATTTACATTCAATTCCTACCAATACAATTCCTGGCTGGGATCTGATCTGACTTGACATGCAACCAGCGACCCGAAATCAACTGTAAAGCTGAACCATGGCTGCTGGTGTAGCAAATCTTAAAAAAAACCTTAAAAACACAAAGATTTTTGAATGTGATGCAAATTAATTTCCAAACCTGCAACAAGCAGAGCCTCTCACAGGCCAGCTCTTGATCACAGTAATCCGGGAAGGTTTTGTGGCGTGAAAATCTCACCCTTCCCCTGCTGATGTCAGTGGCTGCTTCAGTCCTGACTTCAGCAGGGCAGGGTCCAGTCCTCTCTCCATGGACATTTCCTGATGTCCTCCAGGGCTCAGGGACTTTGGGTCACATAAAATACAGGATTGAGCTGATATTTGTGTGTGAGGCAGCGAGGGAACCCCTACGTGGCTGGATACAGCAGAGCAAAGCAGGGTCAGTATCTGCTGCACTGAGCAATAATATCACACCCCGAGCAACAATCTCACCCAAATTCCACAGCAAGTTTGGGAATGGGGATTTCAGCAGGAGCAGATCAATGAGCAGGTGTTTTCTGCCCTTCCTATTAGGCTTAAAATAAAAATTCTATGGCCAATTTTTTCTTCAGCATGTTAATCATAATTGCTTTTAATTTACCTCCTGGTTTTAGAGCTTTGGGATTTCAGTTTTACGGCTTTTCTTCAGAAAAATATTTTATTAGTAGTAGAACTGCAGATTTTGTTATATTTATATCAGTCTAGGAATTCCATCCTGAAGAAAAATACCAAATAGATTAAACAAGAAAAAAAAATCCAAAAATCCCAGGCAGCTGTAATATTATATCATATATGTACAATAATATTTTAGTGTCCTTAACATTGCAGTTGTTGTTGTTTCATTCCTCACGCAGCTCATCCACCACCTCCTCTCCCCCGGCAAACAGGCTCAAAAGGAGCTTTTTGCCTAAGATATTTTCTAAAAAACAATTTAATAAAAAACCTATTCATAATACTAATAAAGCTGCTACTACTACCACCACCAATAATGATAATAATTTTAGTTCTTTTTACAACTGATAAACCTCTTAATTTCTCCGAATCGGATTTCTTTGTGCTCTCATTTCTACGCCTGCAGAAAATGAATTTTTGCTGTGATTTTTGCAGCATTTCCCGGCAGACCCAGGGGTGACTTGGTGCGTCCCAAAACTTTGAAGAGTTCCTTACGTAAACGAGAATTTAACTCGCGACTTTAAACCCAACTTGGAGGAGTCCAATGTGCAAACGAGCTGTTAGTTTTTCCCCTTCGGCGCTATGAACAATCTGTTTTCAAATATTACTTTCTGAAGCCGTTTTTCTGGGAAAGGGCTGTAAAGGACCGGTTGCTCTTGTCAGGATGAAGGAGAGCATTTTCCCAGAAAATTTGTCCTCCTCTTCTCTGTATTTCTGTGCGACTGCTGCATCCTAAATACCAGATAATTTTATTTTCTGTTGCATAACGCGTTTGTCGGCGCAGAAGCTGCCGCTGCAGAAAGCACGGGCGGTCACCACCACCACGTTTGTAGTTGATATTCCCAACCCGGTTGGAAGCAATTAGTGTGACAGGATCAAAGCCGGAACAACCCGACTCCAAATTAGCCTCCTGCACACTCAGATATTTTTTTTTCTGCCCATCCAACTCTGATTTCAGCCGGGGGCTGGAACAGCCCGCGCCCTCATCCTGTTCTTCCCGGCTTCTCGCATCCACTTTCACAGGAGTTTTATCCAAACCAACCCGGAATTAACTCCCCCAAAAGCGGGGATTCGTTTTCTGGGCGCGCCTCGTTATCTGCGATGGTTCGAGCCGCCCGAGGGGGCTCCGGGAGCGGCAGCGAGCGGGGTTCACTTACCCTGGCTGTCTGCGCCGAAAGCCTTGAAGTCCAGGGCGAGGGGGGCTCTCCACGGGTAGGTCTCCAGGAGCCCGTCCAGGACCCCCCTGCGGGGCGAGAGCGCCTTGAGCGCGGCCGCGGGGCCGGGGGCGCGGGGGGCGGCGGGGGCGGCCCCGGCCCTTACCTGTTCCTGCCGGGGTCCCGAAAGCCTTTGGCGAAGGGATTCCTGTCGATCTTCAGCTTCGTGATCTGCAGGGTGAAATCGAGGGGCCATTGGGGAGCGGGGCGGGCTGGGAGCGGCGGCCGCGGCCATCGGGGCTCTCCATCCCTCCCCGGATCCCGGTACCACCGGGGCTCTCTCTATCCCCCCGGCTTTCGGTGCCATCGGGGCTCTCCATCCCCGCCCCTGCTCCTGGTACCTGCTGGTTCTGGTAGGCCGTGACGGTGGTGAATTCGGTCTCCTGGAAGGAGAAGGTCTGCACCCCCTCGGCCGGCAGCGACTGGATCTGCGCTAGATCGAAGCGAGAATCCTGGGCGATAACGTGGACGCGGGGCTTGTACTTGTGCATGGACTGCAGGATGATCTGTGCGGGGGAACAGGCGGCTGAGCCCCGTCCCTCTCCGGAGGGAGAAGGGCAGGAGGAAAACCCGAGGCGAGGCTCAGGAAGGTCCCAGGCCCGAGCCCCAAGGCAGGAGGGACCGGCACCCGCCCTCCCCGTGCTGCCCCCCGATGATGCTCCGCACCCCGGGGCGCTGCTCTGGCCCTGCCCGGCCCCCCCGGCGGGGCTGCCCCACACCTACGTGCCCCTTGTCGTCCATCTCGTTGTTGGTGAGCTTCACGCGGTCGAAGCTGATGATCTGCCTCATCCAGGTCTCCCCCGAGCAGGGCGAGTCGGGGTGGATGTAGAGGCGCGGGGTGATGCACGAGTGGTCCGTGTTCCCCGCCACCATCCACTGCGAGCTGTGATAGACGTACCTGGCCCGGCCCGGGCCGCGTCAGCCGCCGGGAGCCCGTCCCCACCTGCCCCCACACCTATAGATTCTATAGGTGAGTGAGGCCCCCAGCATCCCTGCGTGTCCCGCTCGGGTCGCAGATCGCGGCCATCAGCGCAGGACGGGTCCGGAGTGGGTGTGGGGGTCCCGCCCGTCCCCCCGTACCTGTACCCGTACCTGTATCGCTTGGAGTCCACGGGCACGACGTCGATGGCGATGTAATATTGCTGCAGCGGCTCCAGCCCCTTCACCTTCACCCGGACCGACGGGAACATCCTCCTGCGGGCACAGGGACAGCGGCTGAGCGAGAGCCGAGAGCGGCTGCGGAACTGGGAACGGGCGTCGGGAGAAGGGAAAATCGAACTCAACGAAAATAGCGGGAAAAGGGGCGAAAAAAGTGAAATACCTGAACAGAACAGAGAAACTCGAGACAACGAAACAAAATAAAATAAAAAGCCCAAGAAATAACACCGTCCCCCACCAGAAAAAAAAAAAAGAAAAAAAAAGAAAAAAAAAGAGAAAAATAAAGAAAACCAAAACGGGAAAGCAAAGCCCGAGCGAGGCGGCGGGGCCGGTACCTGCCGGCCTTGGTGATGATCATCTCGGTGCCGATGTCGTGGAACCTCCTCCAGAGCTCGGAGCCCTGCAGCTCCACCTGCACCCCGCCCGCCCGGCTCTCGGCACCGGCCTTGGGCCGCTTCTCTGCGGGGAACACAAAGGGCAGGAGGGGCTCGGGAGCTGCCGGGGCCGGGGGCCGCCCTCGCCGCCCGCCGTGCCGGGCTCCCTCCGCTACCCACCCGCCTCCGGCGCTCTGCGGGCCGGCCGGCAGCCGGGGCCGGGCTCCTCATCGCGACCCTCCGGCACCTTCCTCTTGGCCGAGCGTCCCACCAGGGCTTCCACCGAGAAGGCGTGAGCCCGGGAGCTGAGCGCCATCCCCCGCGGGCTGCCGGGGGTCCCCCCGGGCGGCAGCGCGGCTCAGGCGGGCGGCGGCGGCTCCATCCCGGCCGGCACCCGGCGCCCCTCGCCCGGCACGGCTCCCGTCGGGGGGCAGCGGCCACGGCGAGATCCTCTTGCATCCAACTGAGTCAATAGACGGCTGCAGCCTCCTCTGTTTGTTTTGGAAACTGGTGGGAGCATAAGAAACATTGAGTGACATTTCATGGGAGTAACGGGGGGGGGGGGTTGGAGGGGGAGGGAGGGGAGAGCCGCAGGGGTGGGGGGGAGAGGGGGAAGAGGAGCCGGCCCCGTCTAGGATCAATAAAAGAGTTACTGTTCTCCATTAAATTGTAAAACTCAAAGAAATTTGACATAATTGCACACTAGGGGCCACTTTTCCAACAAAAGTGCAAATAACGTTTAACCAGAACCAGCGCAAAAGGGGAAAAGAAAAAAAGGAAAAGAAAGGAGGAAAAGAGAGAGAAAGGAGGAAGATTAACAGAAAAGAAGGAGAAAAAGGAGAAAAGGGTAGAAAAAGAAGGAAAAAGGCAGGAAAAGATAAATAAAGGGGGCAGAGAAATAAAAGGGGGATACAAGAGAAGGGAGCCGTGCCCCGCTCCGGCCCCGCCGCGCTGCCCCCACGGGCCGGTCACGCGTGGCCCCTCCGGTGTCCCCGGCACGACAAACCCGGTGCCACCCCCGGGCTGCGACAGCGCCGGGCAGCAGTTCCGGGTCTGTGTCCCGTTTTTCCTTTGCTTTTTGTTTGTTTGGTTGTTTTTGGGGTGTTTTTTAAGGCAGCCCCGCCCGCTCCGCCACCCCCCCACCCCCGTCCCCGGCTCCGCTTCAAAGCGCGGCCCCGCCGCCCGCAGCAGCTGCGCTGAATTAGGGGCAGAAATCCCCGTTTTCCAGCCGGAGAGTCCCGGGAAACTCCTGCGCGGCCGGGCAGGGCAGGGTCGGGGCCGGGGGGCTCCGTTCGGGACTCTCAGGTGCGCAGGGAAAGCGCTGCGCGGGGTCTGCGCGGGATCTGCGCGGCATTTCCACCCCCGCCCTGCCCGGGCTGGAACCCCCGCGCTGATTTATTTTCCATGCGGGAACCCTCCCCAGAGCCGGCAGCAAGGGGATGCCGGGGCTCAGGTGGGTTCTGGGGAGGGGAGAGCGGTGTCCCCGCTGAGCTGGGGGTGTCCAGCCCCCCTGGCCCCGCAGCCTTTCCCGGCACCGGGGAGGTCAGCAGGGATAAATGAGCCTTAACGGGAAAAAAATGTGGGAAGGGATAAAATTCACAGGCCAGCTGAGAAAGCAGGTTGAGGAGAGGGGAGCTGGCTTTGGGACAGGCAGGGGAGGTGCAGCGTTCCATTCTCTGCTCCCAGGTGCTCCTGGAGTGGCAGGGACACCCTGGTGCATCCAAAGGTTTCACTTTTCAGAATTTCTTGCTCTGTTTGTTAGAGCTGCTGTCCTGTGCACACATTCCCGAAGTTTGGGCTGGCAGCAGGTTGTCTTTGCGGAGAACATGGAATGGTTTGAGTGGGACTTTAAATCTCATCTCAACCCATCTCCTGCCATGGCAGGGACACCTTCCCCTATCCCAGGCTGCTCCAAGCCCCATCCAGCCTGGTCTTGGACACTTCCAGGGACCCAGGGGCTGCTCAGCTTCTCTGTGCCAGAATTTGTTCTCAGATGTGTATTTAAATTGCCCCAGACTCACATTCTTGTTCCCAAGTCCCCATCCCAAGGACGCTCCTTACTCAGCTCAGGGTGGGCATTGCTCATTGATATTAATACACATTTATAATTACCTGTACCTTTCTTAGCACACATTTACACACCAAACTCCTGGCATATCTCACTGGGACACGGATTTGACCAGGGAAAAGATCTCAGAAGAAATGAAGGGGTGCAGATACAGCTGCCAAAAGCCCAAGCTCTGCATCCAGCCTGGACACCTGGTTGGAAGCCACCTCCTTCTCCAGCTGCTGACCTTTCTCCAGTGCCAGTTCTGGTGTGGGCAACACCTGCAGCCTGACTGGGGAGTGGAAAGTGGCTATCCCAACTTCCAAAGTCTGATAGCTGTAATCTGAATTGTAGGTGTTACTCCATCCTTGTGTTATTCCATCCTTCTCTGGATCTCCATCAGCAGTGGCCTCTGGTGTGGTTTTGTTTTGTTTCCTACAGGAATGTCCAGGTGCTCCTGCCTGTGGGACAATGTCCAGCCTGCTGCCCATCCTCTGGAATGTCATTGCACAGGATGATGGTTCACTGTCCATGGCAGGAGGGCTGGAACTAGATGTTCTGTCAGGTGCCTTCAAACCCAAAGCCTTCCATGATCCCTTGTGGCAAGAAATGGACGGAGAACCGGGCAGGGGAAAGAAATTTGGGGTTGTCTCTTGCTCCTAGGCAGGATCAGCCCCACCTCTGCAGGTTTAATTCTCCTTACAAAGAGAAATTAATCAAATTTTATGAACATGTTCATAATCAGAAGAGCATAAGCTCATGGTTTCGAGGTGACTGGCAGGTCCTGGCCAGCATTGATGGAAGCCAGCTGAGGGCATGGAGTGTGAACCTTTATCTCTGCTGACATGACATATTATTAAAAAGTATTTCGAGTAATCTTTGATTTCCTCAGCATTGCAACACATTTCAAGAACTTGGCCGGGGATCAACTGAGCCTTTTTAATTTCCTACACTGAAAAATAAAACAAAAACCAAGCCCGATTGAGATGATATAATCAGGAACATTTTGAGGGTTTAGGTCAAATTAATGTGTCAGAGAAGGGTTTTCAGGGGACTTGGGGAGCTTTAATCTGTCAAAGGCTGACTCAGAGCCTGCTTGGGCTTTGTAATCTTATTGTCTTTATGGAATTATGGGATGGAATGTCCTGAATTACCATCATCAGAGAGTCTAGCAAATAATCAGTTGGCATAAAGTTCAGAATAACTAAGTTAATTTTAAAGCAAGTGTTGCACAATATGCCAGAAATGTTTGCTTAACTTGGAAATGATCTTTTAATGCTGTCCCTTAATGTGTGAAAGCACTCAGGTAACCTCCAACCCCAGCCTGGTCCAGCCACTTTTGGGGCAGATTTTAGGAGATGGAACTCTTTTCAAGCCGTGCTCAATTTTGCCAAGATTTGTTTTGCATTTACCAAAACAAAAGAAAAAAAAATAAACAAAGCAAACCAAATCTGCTTTTTGGCTTAGGGGGGTAATATTTTAATATCACCTGAACTCAATTATGCATCTAATACTTGTCTCTTTTATATCTCTGTCCATCATGAATTTATATAGAGCTGCAATTATAAATTTGGTATGTGGATATATTTGGTTCTAATGGATACATTCAAGGATTGTTCAGGCTAAACTCAAGGGTGATTCATTCTTTGCTCCACAAATTATTAGGAAGAAAATATTTATGCATTTAATATTTGGGAAAATCCTGATTTCCAGCCCTGCAGTCTCTGATCAGAGAGGTGCAGCCCCATTACTCAAACCTGGCTCCCAGGAGAGCCTCAGCCCCTGCTTCTCCAGGGTTAATGAAGTGATGAGTAGTCGAGTTTACAACTGGGTGTGCATGCATCTCCCTTCCCACCGGGTGTGTGTGAGGTGGGACACTCTGAGCAGTATTTTGGGTGGTGTAGCTCCTCTCCTCTTGCAGGGAGCAAAGCAGAGGATCCTGGGCTGTTCCCATGTTCCTGAGTGCTCTTCCCATCCCAGCCTTGGTGGCACCAACAACATCACCCCTTTAAAACTCTTTCCTCTGCTGTAAAAAAGCATTTTAGGATTGATTTAACCCTTTTTGCACATGCTGCTAGCTTGTTACTCCAGGGCTCACATTCAAGTTTCCTTTTTTTCCTAGATTCCCACCCTTATTGCTACCAGTCAATAAAATTGGGATTTTTTTAGATCCAAATCCATTTGCTTGTAAATGGAACAATGCCAGAACAGTTTGGGTTGGAGGGGACCTTAAAGCCCATCCAGTGCCACCCCCTGCCATGGGCAGGGACACCTCCCACTGTCCCAGGGGGCTCCAAGCCCTGTCCTGACACTTCCAAGGCTCCAGGGGCAGCCACAGCTGCTCTGGGCACCCAAAATCTAACATATAAATATGTAATAAATATAACTGAACATGCTGCCTCACATCTGCCAGGGGCACACCTGCACTGGGAAATGCAAGTGAATATTCCATTGTGCCAATAATGCCCTTTCCTTGGAGGGAACAAAATAAATTTATGGATGAGACTGTGCCACAAAGAGCTGCCATGAGCCACGAGGGAAAGGGATGGGAGGTTTGTTATGGGAGGGTGCAAGAGCTGGAATTAAACAGTTTCGGAATGCCCTGGAGAGGCTGCAATGGAGAGGTCCTGAGGCAGCTGAATGACCCTTCTGGGGGCTGGAAAAACACTGGGTTGTGTTCTACAGGAGCTGCAAGTGCCAATATTCAGCTTGAAATTTTGTAAACGAAACCTCCATTTCACAGGAGTCATTAACTAATTAGTCATTAACAGATTAACAAATATTTCTTTTTCCTAAAAACCTTTCAAACAGAAACTGCTGAAGACTGAGGGATTCTTGGCAGAAAACACCCGTGGTGGTGTGAAACACTGCTCAGGAGATTGTTTTCCCTGACATTCTCAAATATCCCATTCCCCAGCACAGCTTTAATTTCATTCCATCATTATTTTGCCCCTCATGAACTTTGAGGAGCCTCTGTTCTTCTGTGGCTGTGTCTTCTCCCCATCCCTGCTGGGCCTCTGGGCTGACTCCATCCAAACCAGGAGGGGATGGCAGGGTATCCTTGTCCACAGGACAATCCTGAATTCATTCCATGGCCAAAATGACAGATCTGAGCAAGAAATGAGCAGTTTATGGTGGTGGCCAACCAGTGCTGAAGTTTCTTGGTTGACCTCCTGAACAGGTCCTTCACCTCCGCGTGCGCCGCATTAGTTAAAGATAAATTAAAATAAATCTCTGTTATGTTATTTTATACATAACCCCCCCCCCTTGAGTGTGCACAGGGAATAGGATTAAACCTTAAGGAAATGATTCAGTGAAGTAAAAACAATACAGACAGCATTTGGGGAGAGTTAAATCAAATTAGGGCACTCGGATCCCTTCAGGATGAGAGAGGGGTGGGCGGCATTCACCTCCCATGCAGGGAAGTCAAGGAAGGGTCAATAAAGCCCTTGTGGGGTGGGTAAGGATGGGACACAACGGGACCTGTCCCCACAGGAACCTCCTCCAGCTGTGGCTGCTGCCCTGCTGAGTTCCTGCAGGACCTCCAGTGTGATGTAACGGGACCTTCTGTGAGACATCTCGCTGCAATCTCTGAATATTGTCTGGAAAAGCAGATTTCTCATCTCTGTGCTGCGAGGAAAGTTTTTAGTGTGGCTTTTCCCAGCCCAGCTCCTGGTTTTTGTTTGTGGTTGTGCGGGAGAATGAGGAGAAGCTGCTCCATCCCCTCTCCAGCCACCAGCCTTCCATCCCTCCAAGCAGCTCTCCCACCACTTTTCCTTCACCATGGCTTCTCCACAGCTGAGAAACAAACCCAAGATCTGTCTCCTTCCCCCTCTAAGTAACAGGGGAAATTCCTGATGCACTGAACTTTTCTCATAACACTTAAGGAAAATACTTAAAGAATGTATAATAAGGGGGGATTTAGAGAGGTCAAAACTCAGCACGTGGATGAAGTAGAAAACGTTTAGAATTGCACCAAAATGAATCCTGTCTGTCTTTACCTCAGGGAATGGCTCCAGAGAGCCTTCCACAGAGTGGACACGAGCCGCTTTTGGAGTTTGGCTTAAAAATCACAGAATCTTTGAGGCTGGAGAAGATCTTCAAGATCATCAAGAGCAGCTTTTGACTGATCACTCCCACGCCCATCACATCATGAAGCGCCACATTCACATGGTTTTTGAACACCTCCACTTCCCTGGGGTGCCTCTTCCAAAGCTTAACCACTCTTAGAGTGCAGAGAACGCCAGGGATGGGCAGGTTTATTCCTGCTGCAATTGCAGGTTCCTGGGGCTTGTTCTGCCACCACATCCCCATGCCTGTGCTAACTTTGCTCCCCCTCACTTCGGTGAGTCCAAACACAGCGTGCTGATTTATCCCAGTCCCTCTATCTCCAGTGAAAAGTGCTTTTCCAAGGGCTTTGTTTCCACTCATTTCTCTCCATTGCTGCTGTCTCTGCCCCACCAGCTCTTTTCTGGCCCCAGGACATGCTGAAGGCATCCTCCCTGTGTGCAGAGATAAACTCAAACTCTGTCCTTAAACCAAGGCCACACCTGGGTGAGACAGCTCCTCTTTGTTTTGCTATTCTATCCTTGGTTAATGCAGCTAATTATGGCCCTAAATGCAAATATAGAGGGATGAGAATGAAACCTTGGAAGGGCTGAGGCACTGGGGAGAAAACACAATAAATTAAGAGGTTTGCAAGGAAGCTTTCACTCATCCTCATGGTTTGGAGTTGTGAGCTTGCACTCAGGCTAGGAAGCGCCTTTTGAAATTAAACAGAAAAGATACAATCTTAATATTCCATGAGATGTGCCAATACAAATATCTGTCGGCAGAGATGTAAAATAATAGCTTTAAAAGCAAGGAAGAGAACCACATGAAGTGTTGGGAGCAGGGTGATGTCAGCCCCCAGCCCAGCGAGATATTCTTTGTGTTGGAAATTAAAGCCGCATGAACTCCCTGTGCAAAGCTGGGTGAGACTCTGCTTTCTCAGCCACCCCCTCGGGGAGGATGAGTATTATTTTCTGGTTTTAATTTTAAATTCATAAATAAATGAGATTGACTTGCCACCTAATAGCACTGAGTTGTGCAAAATAAGGGTAAAGTCTGTCAATTAAGTCCGTCAGTGGCTGGTGTTGCCGCAGCAGAAGAGAATCAGAATTAGCTGTACTGGTCAACAAAATTCAGCTTCATGAGGAAGAGGAATTCAGCTCAGGGAAGAGGAAAATCTGCCTCCATGGTATTATCTCCCCTTCCAAAGTTTCTTCCTGGCTGCACTGGGTCACAAGCTATGGAGTGTAAATTATACAGCCCAAATCAAACTCTTTTCTGCAATAAAGAGAGAAGAAAACCATGCAATGATTTAATGTAAGAAACAGCTCAAGCTACGGCTTTCTCTTGTTTGGGAATGTGGACAGTTGTGCTGAGATCCCCAAACCACTCCAAGCCATGGAAATTAGCACATAACCATCTGGCCTGGTGGCTCAACACCTCCCATGGCCGTAAATTCAAATCCCAGCAACCTTAGCAGGGGATTTGCTCCGAGAAAAGAGCTGAGTCCTCGAGTAATGGAAAAACAAGGTGAGCTGGGGAGGCATCAGGAGAATGGTGGTTCCAGGAGGGAGCCAGCTCCAGGCAAGCATCCCTTGGCTTTCAGCAGGGACAGGGCTTTGCAGGAGCAGCTCCTCTTTGACTCTTGGTGTCCCATCCATGGCTGAGCTCCCCAGACCCTTCCCTGGGACCCACCAGCTCACCCAGCTCTGTTCCCTTGGTGTTTCTCCATCCACCAGGATGCTCTGTCCCAGCTCCAAGACTCTGTGCTCAGTTTTGGGGGTCACAGAGCCACTGTGGACGTGAGCAGTGCTGCCAGCTGTGGTTTCCCATCCAGGGTCTCCAGGACCCAGGTGTGTGGGTGTTTGAGGAGAGATCCTCCTGTGTGAAATGTGAAATCCTCCACTGGGAACTGCAGGGCTTTCCCACCCTTGGTTGGAGCCCACACTGCAGAGTGGGAAGGTTCAGAGGGCACAAAATCATTTTCCTTGCTGTGTGGAATACACTGATCTTAGTTCCTTGCCTTGTGTGGGTTTTTAGCTAAGCTGCAATTAAAGATCAGGAATACGGATTTAATATCTCCAGCTGAGAGCATCTGCCTCACCAATGAATACTCTGCCCTGCCAGCCGTGGCCAGAAGGCTGAGCCATGGTTGTGGCTCACCCACAAAAAAAAAAATTGCTTTTTCCTAACCTTCAAGACCTGGAAGTAGCAGCTGAGTCTAATTTGGGCTCTGCAGCAGGTTTTACCCATGGAAGGCCGTGTATTCCTTGCACATCTGGTTGTGCTCAGGGGGATGTTGCCTTTCAGTGCTGCTCAAGTCTAGCTGTGCCCCTTTAGTTCCTGGGTAAATTGTCCCTTTCCCTATGGGAAAGCCAGTGGAACTGTTTGGAATAGAATCATTAATTCATTAGCATTCCTGTGGGTGAAGGTTTAGGATGAGCTCAGCATTAAACCAAGCACCAGGACAGGTTTGGCTTCTCCTCCAGCAGTGCCACCAAAGGCAGGAGGTTGGATGACTCCAATGCTGCCAGGAGAAGTTGTCTGGATTTAAAAAATCCCATTTGGACCTCAGTCTGCCCTCTCCTTCCCCTTTCTCCTGGGACAGCAGAGCCCAAGTAGGGCAAGGGGAGTTCCCATAAACTGTAGGGAGATGAACTCTGCTTTTCCCTGGATTTCTGCCTGCACTTGTGCATCTGCTCAGAGTTATTGTCCCATGTTCCACAAACTTAAAGCACTTCCATACTGAACAGAATTCCTCCAGTTCACTGCAAAACACAACAAAACTCAGCCCCGAGGATGCCAAAGGTTCCTGCTCTGCACATCCTCCAATTCCCAGCCCCAGCAACAGCAAACTCAGGGAATCACTGTGGGATTCTGAAAGCTCCAGCTGCAGCTCTGCCTTGTGCTGGAGGGCAGGGGAGAACCCCAGGCTTTCCCTGGCTGTGCTTTCCTGAGGGATTTTGCTGGCGTGGCTCACACCCTGAGCTGTGGGATGGAGCAGGACCAGGGATGCTCTCCCGGCATCTCTGGGGTCAGGGCTGCTCAGAGCTGGAGATTCCCACTGGACATGGGGCTGGAGCTGCTGCCAGAGCTCTTTGCCTGCTGGAGAAACCCAGCAGGGTTCAGTGGGCAGCGCCTGATGGATCCCAGCTGGCTCAGGGTGATCCTTTCTCCATCTAAAGGAGCATCCATCCCTCCCTCCTTCCCACAGCATCCCCTGGCCCGAGGTGCTTTGTGTTCCAGCTCAGAGTGGAGGTCAGAGCACTGAAAAACGGGTTTTCCTCAAATTGTTACAATTCAGCTCAGAGCAGGGTGGTGGTGCTGGGTTGACAGTTGGATTTGATGATTTTTCAGCTCTTTTCCAACCTTAATGATCCCAGGATTCTGGGAGATATGGAGTGGATCTGCCCTCCTCTAAGTCATAGAGAATAAATACACAAAACACAACCCTGGATTTTTTTTTTCCTCTGTAATATACAACAAGATTAAAATGCAACCAAGAGAATTAGTAAAAAATTAATAATTAAAAAACTCCTGTGTCCACGGGTGGCAAATAGAGTTGGGTGACAGAAAAAGGGGTTCCCTGGATCTGTGGGTTTTCCTTCCCAAGCTCCCACAAACCCTCCCCCAGATCCCTGCAGTTGTTATGTGTGTGAACAACCCCGAGTTTGAAAACTCTGTTTGTTTGCCTTCCCCCAAATCAAGAACACATTGAGGATGATTTGCAAGACAGAAAAGAAAAGCTTTAATTTATCAAGGTTTCCACTCAACAAATAACATGGGATCCCTTTTCCTATCAGGACACCTGCAAAGCTCCTGCTGGGATCCCAGCTGGGATCGGGATCTCTCTCTCTTGGGCATTTTCTAAGTCCTAAAATTCCATAAAATTTAAAGAGAGAAAGTTAAATTCAAACCTGTTACACTTTCCAGCTCGGGGTCTGTGCCTCCAGTTGGAGCTGAGATCTCTGTAATCGAGTGGGGTTGAAGGAAAAATGATACTTTTAAGAATTTTAGTGTTTTCCTTCTCGGTATCCCAGCTTTGCATCTGTCAGCTGGGTCCTCCATCCCTGGAGGAGGGGGAAACAGGATGGGTGATTCTTATTAAAGGCAAAAGGAACTGGGGGGGAAAAAATCAAGGGGAAAGTGTAACTTAGACTTTTTAAATTTAGATTTCAATTGTCAAGAATTTCAATTAAGTTTTTTCAATTAAGATTTTTTTATGTATTAATTTGAAAACTAAAATGAGTGGAATTAAGCCTCTCCATGAATCCACTTCCTCACATCATCAGAACAGTTCCACAGACAGTTAAAGAAATCAAACTACAAAATATAATTAGTGAAGATCCCACTGTTCATTATTTGTCATGTTTTTGGTTCAGTTCTGGCTTTGATTTGTGCCAAATTTGGACTGGCACAACCCCAGCACCCAGGCATTTGTTCAGCTCTGGCTGGCAAAACCCATCCCAGGGATTTTGCACCACTATGGGAGGGAATTCCCTGAGCTCAGGGATGGAAATTTGGAGTTCCCCCTTCTCCAGCCACCTCCTGGCCTGTCTGGGATATTCCTGCAAATAATTCAGGGAAAACTTAAACCCAGCATCTCCTACAAAATAATTTTGCTGTTGTATTTCAATCAGGAAAAGCATCAATCCTATGGAATATTGTGTTATATCCCACTGGATGACACATAAATATTTACAATAAACAGGTTCTGATGGCAACTTCTACCCCTCTGACTTGTGTTGGGTGGAAGATTCCCTGAAATCCAGGAAATTTTTCCACCAACAAATCTAAATGTACCCGAGTGTTCTAGTACCTTTGAAATCCATGGGGCACTCAGGATTTTGCATTCCATGAACAAAGGTACTGAAACCTGGCAGAGCACAGATGATCCTGCAATCCTTTGTTTGAGGAGGGAATATTTCTTTCCCCACTCAGAAAAGCCCTACAGCCACAAAACAGGAGGAAGAAAGAATTCACAATTAACCCTGGCTCAAATGAAGAAGGATTTTAAGTTCATTTAGGTCCCTTTTTTTTTCCCAAAAAAAGCCATATCACTTTACATTTATAATGTTGGTATCATCCAGTACTTTAAATCAAATTATAGCTGTATCAGGCTGCTTAACAATGTTTCTTTTTAATTAAGTTTACCAGTCCCAGATGCATTTTTTTTTAAAGAAAGAAATTAAACAAACGTAATTAAATTACATGACAGGGGTTAGGTAAGACAGCAAACAGCCCAGCAAAAAATACAAGGATTGATAAATCCTTTTGGATACTCACATTTTGCACTTTCCCTACACCCTGTAGTATTCCAAGGAGCATCCTGGAATATCCACAGCAGTGTCCAGAGCCCTCTCCCTTACTTAAGGATCACAGATATTTTAAAATCTTGCTGCCACAGAGATTTTAAACGGCTCAGGAAGCTGCTCAGAAAGCTGAGTATCCATGAATTCCCATTAATTTCCCTGTGCTGCAGAGCATCAGATCTGCCTGATTTGGGGACTCTCCTGCTGGGGACTCTCCCCAGAGCATCCCCTGACATCTCAGGAGGATAATAATTTTCCTCCATCCTCCAGCAGCATATGGAGCAAGGGAGAGCTTGGACAGGCAGGATCCATCCCCATGGGATTTCAGCTTCATGGGATTGCTGGAACAGCACCAAACTCAGGGTTTGGGGTGGTGCTCATTCTCACTTAGATAAAGGAGTGAGCACTGCCCAGGAAAAGGCAGCTGCATTTTCACTGAGAAAATGGCACTGAAAATAGGGATGAAGGGAAAGGAAGGGGAGCAGGGCTGGGCAGTGGGTTGCACATGCAGACCTGGAGGGATCTGTGTTTTCCTCAGCTCCTCTGAGCCCACACCCTGGAGCTGGGCTGAGCTCCCAGGAGGGCACTCACACCCAGGACACCCCATCACTTGAATTTCTGTGGTTGAAACAGCACAAAAATGCCCAGAGTGTCCATTTTTAAAGGACACAAAGATTGCCAGGATGAGGGCAGGAGGGTTTATGGCAGTGAGGAAAGCCCTGTGCTTGCATACCCTTTTCCAAGGAAGCTCTGGGCATAACCCATTGCATCGGCTGGAATTTGCACCCTGGACAAGCCGTGGTCACACTGAGATTACTGGGATTTTTATAGGGGTTAAAATGGAATAATCTCATGGAGGGAGCAGCAAATCCCTGTCTCCAGCCCTGCAGGAAGCAGAGGCACTGGAGCAGATGAGCAGAGCCCTGAGAAGCTCGTGGAGCTGGGAGATCCAGGTGATGCCAGGACAATGTGCCATCCCCACGGAGCCCTGGGCGCGCACGGGGAGCAGCTCCCCATCCTCTCCCTGATCTCCCCGACTCCTGGATCTGCATCTGGGGCTGCAAGGATGAAGTCAGCCCCGGAGCTGCTACGGGCTGGAAGTGATTTCACCGAGCTGCAATGCACATGGATTAATTCCAGTACTGTAAAGTCAACATGGGTGAACACTGGCTACATCACAGCCTTCATTACTGGGGTCTGGAGCGGCTTTGGATGAAGTAATTTCCCTGGGGTTTAGCACTTCCAAAACATATAGGGCGTCCTTCTTGGATTGGCCTGGAGAGGGGTGCCCCCCCCTCACAGCCACCCCAAATTGGCCTTTATCAGTTGCACATGGACCCCTGTGACTGCGAGGGGCTTCAAACGAGGCCCAGATGGGCCGTGGCACACGATGCCCAAACACCGGACACATGGAATGAGGCTCAGCTCGAGTGCACACCATGGATGTTATTAATAACAAATGAGACAACACTCCCAAATGGGCCTTCAAGTGGGAGAGGATGTGGGATGAGTGGGGATCAGCGATTCCTCCATCCTGCATGGTCAAATCCGCTCCTGGAGGGTTCAGCGCTGGGATTTTGGACACCGGGAAGCCAACGCTCATCAGGCTGCTCAGTTTGGAGTTTTCCAGATTTGAAGTGAACCCTTCCCGTGCAGGAGGTGTTTATTTTGTCTTTTTCCACCTCAGTTATAAACTGGAACCAAATCCTTGTCATGTGCAATTTGCTTCCTTAGCAAACAGTTGTGCAAATGTGACTCAGTTTTGCCTGGGCATCACAATCTGCTCCCAGATAGAATCCCAGGATGGTTTGGGCTGGGAATGACTGTAAATCCCATCCAGTTCCAAATTCTGGACAGCTTCCACTATCCCAGGGTGCTCCAAGCCCCATCCAAGCCAGCCTTACACAATTCCAGGGATGGGGCAGCCACAGCTTCTCTGGGCACCCTGTGCCACGGCCTCCCCACCCTCACAGGCAGGAATTTCATCCCAATATCCCAATATACGATCTAAACCCAACCTCTGCCAATTTAAATTCAAGTTCAGCTTCCTGCATGAACCCCTCCACAAAAAGCAGCTTCAAAGCTTCATTTGGCATCAGGGGCTGGGTGAAAGAGGCTTTTAAGGGTTAATAATGGGGTTCCCCTCATCCCCTATTAATCCATTCTCTCCCAAAAATTCATTCACTTCTTCCTTTCACAGCTTGATATTCAGCATCAGCATCCAGGTCCTGGTTCCCTGGAAAGGGACAGAGATTTAGAATGGATATTAGAAAAATTTCTTCAGGAAAAGGGTTGTGGAGTCCCCATCTCTGGAGGGATTTAAAATCCTTGTGGATGTGGCACTTGGGGACATGGGCCAGTGGTGGCCCTGGCAGTGGATGGGCTCTGGGGATCTCAGGGGGCTTTTCCAGGCTGTGGGTGCTGGGATTTGGGGATGGTAATACAGGAACTTTGAGGTGCTAACACTGGGATTTTGAGGTGCTCGCACTGGGGGTTGGGGCATGGTGGTTCAGGGGTTTGAGGGTGATGGCACAGGGATTTGGGGGTGCTGGCACGGGGATTTGGAGGTGGTAACACAGGTTTGGAGGGTATTTACACTGAAATTTGGGGAATTTTAACACTGGGATTTGGGGAATTTTAACACTGGAATTTGGAGGTGCTGACTTTGAGATTTGAGGGATATTAACGCGGGGATTTGGGGGATTTTAACACTGGGATTTGGGGGATTTTAACACTGGGATTTGGGTGATATTGACATCGGGATTTGGGGGACATTAACCCCGGGATTTGGGGGATTTTAACACCGGGATTTGGGTGATATTAATGCTGGAATTTGGGGGACATTAACCCTGGGATTTGGGGGATTTTAACCCTGGGATGTGGGGGTGCTGACCCCAGGCTATCGGGTGGTACCAGCCCCGCTCACATCTTGGGAGCGCGGAGTTTCCCGCACAGCCCGGGCCGATCCGAGCCTCCCTCCTGCCATCTGCAGGCGAGTCCCCGCTGTTCCTCAGCTCCCGATTTCACTCCCTGCAGCATCCCACACATTTCCCTGCATCTGACGCGACGGAAATATAAAACCCTCTGGTTTTCGAGTAAATGCAATTTTCCAGTGAATCCCAAAGGGAGCATGTGCAGCCCATCCCATCCCATCCCATCCCATCCCATCCCATCCCATCCCATCCCATCCCATCCCATCCCATCCCATCCCATCCCATCCCATCCCATCCCATCCCATCCCATCCCATCCCGCTCAGCCCAGGGGAGGCAACACCACCTCGGGATTATTTTCATGATCGGAAACAAGGATTTCTCCCTCCCTGTTTTCTCTTGTGGATGCCTTCGAGTTGGAACATGGAATTTCCTCTGAAACTCCAGCAGGGTGAAGGGGATTGATTTTCTCTCTCTTTTCCAATAAAGAAAATATTTTATACAAAATAGACGCATAAATTCTAATCTTAAAATAAATAATTCCCAGCAGTGCCAATGGCATCGCTGGCATTGGGATTGGGATGGGACTGGAGCTGCCGACTCCTCTCATGGTGACAAAAAGCAGGGACAGACCTCAGGCTCCTTCCCAGTTTCTGTGCTGTGTTTTACTGGAAAATGTAGAAAATTAATTAATTTTCATGGAGTATGGAGGAGCAAATTTCACCTCGAAGAGCTGCTGACTCCCAGGGTTTATTTCACTGTGGTTATTATTTAATTCACGTTTTAGAAAATCATCAATAATATTATCCCGCTCTTTAATTACATATTTGAAGCCGTGTAATAGAAAATCAAAGGGAAGGGAAATATTCTGATTTAGTTCCTAAGTGAATGGTTTAGCAGTTTTGCAGTCACAGGGAATGATGATCCCGGGGGATGAGTGAAGCCGCAGCAGCCAAGGGAGCTCGGATGGGGCTGGGAGAGCTCAGTTCTCCCCTTACCCCCCCTTCCCTCAATCAAAATTCAATAAAATAATTATTTTTAAATCACCCGGGAAATTTTTAAACATTAATTTTCATTGGTTTTATGTTAAGGCACAATATTTGCATAAAATTCCTTTTTCATCCAATTCCACTAGCAATAATTACCAGGAATATCCTGGGATAAAAATGGTCATTGTTGCTTCCTAAATGATTCCTAAAGATTTTTCCTAAAATGCATCCACATTATAGGAGCTTTTTTGTATAATTCTTGTCTTTTAAAATAAAATTATTACACTTTTCTCCCTCTCCTCACTTCTTTTTCTTCCTGACTCTGGACTTCCCAGTGTGAATCTGAATTAACTCCATTAAATATAATAATTCAGACAAAAATTACCCTGGAAAGAACCTGGGATCACCCTGGGCTTTCTCTGTCTATTCCTCTACATTTCCTCTAAATTTTCATTATTATTTTTTCTGATTATTTTATTGGCTATTTTCTGATCATTTTATTGATTGTTTTGCTGATTGGAATTGAAGATGCTCATTGCAATAGGCTGGAGGAGGGGAAGGAACTTAAGTTTTGGTTAGACCTGGCCCAAATCAGCCCTAAATCTTAATATTACATTTTTAGGATCTGTCTGACCAGCAAAACCCATCTCCTGCTCCTTGATTCAATAATTAATTGCATTTTTATTTAATGTTATTTTAGTCTAGTCTAATGTACTTTATTTATTTTTATTTTACTCATCTATTTTTATTATTTTATTTCCTTGCATTTTTCCCTTTTGTTTTCCGTTAGATATTTTGTTTGGCTCTGTTTTATTTTATTGCATTGTGTTTTATTTTCTTATTGATCTATTTTGCTTTATTACTTTTAATTTTAATTTTATTACTTTATTGCTTTAAATTTTTTTCTATTTTATTTTATTTTATTTTATTTTATTTTATTTTATTTTATTTTATTTTATTTTATTTTATTTTATTTTATTTTATTTTATTTTATTTTATTTTATTTTAATATATTTCCCTTACTCTGCAGCTGATTCTCCCCCCATCCTGGCAGGAATTGCTTCATCCACTGCAAAACCATTTCCCAGCCTCCTGGAGCTGCACAGAGCCAGGAGGGACAAAGTTTTGGAAAACTCTGATTTTCTTCTTCTTGTTTTCCTAATGGATTCAAATCCCTGCTCTGAAGGGCAGAAGAATAGGGAACTCCCTCTGCCCTCTCCCAAACAGCCCCAGCTGAGTAAAATATTCCTGTGAAATATTCCCATGTAAAATACTCCTGTAAAATCCCCCCCTTCTCTTTCCCAGCTTCTCCTTCCAATGATGGTTTGTGGCTGATCCTGAGGAAACTGAAATAATTTCCCCTTATTCCTATATTTAAGAAAAAAAGAAACTAAAATAAAATATTGTTTTTATCCAATCCCTGACCTGACCCAGCCTATCCTGGAGGAATTTAGAAATCCATTTTTTATTTTTTATTTTCCAGGGATCTCACACCCATGAGCTGCTGGCCAGGGATGCTCCAACAGCTTCCCCCTAGGAAAATAATCCCAAAATTAGACTATTCCAATATTCCAATAATCCAATAATCCAATATTCCAACTCCTATTATCTCTCTGAGTTTGAAGCAGCATCTTTTGGGAACTTCAGGCTCTTCATTCCCACATTTGCATCTCTGGGACTGCGGAGCAGGAATGCTCCAGGCACGGGCAGGATAATGGCTCAAAAACATGGAAAATGGTCAGGATGGGAGATGTGGAGCTGGAGCAGTTCCCTTGGCTTCCTGCCCCAGTATAAAGGTTTTTCCTTTCATGGACTTTCCCAACACCACAGATTTTTTTCTCCTGAACGGAGCCCTGGAAGGAGCAGCTCCAGAGAGAGCGAGATTTTCTGATCCCAGAGTCCTTTCCCTGCGCTTTTCCAGCTTCCCTGCTCATTTTGCTCCGTGACAAATTATTTTGGAGCTGATAAGAATAGAAACCTGGCTTTTGTGGGATCTAAAAAATATCAGATATTGGAGTTCTGGACCCAAAATCCAGGGAGGAACAGGAGCATTGGGCTCCCTCCTTGTGCCAATAATTGAGGATAAAAATCCACCTTCTGGGAAAACAAGGATCACCACAGGGCTGCCGATAAAAAGTATCAGCTTTTCCAAAATTTCTGGGCTGAAACAAAGGTTTCCAACACTTGGAATGTGAAATCATTCCCCTCTTTGCCGAAATGTGTTTTTGGCAACAGGAAAACCAATTTGGAAAATATTAACAGAATGGAAACCGAGATCGTAAAGAATTCCGGGCTGGAGCCGTTTGCAGCTTCCAAGATGCGACTGTGGCAGAAGCAGAACCCTAAACCAATTAAAGGCAATTTAATTTGGGAGGCTTCTCACGGAGGGAAGGGATCTGGCGAGGATTTGGGATGCAGGGAGACGTCCCAGCCCCAGCACCTGCGAGGTTATTGCTCCCAGAGCCAGAGCCAGGATTCGATGCAGATGTGCCCCGGAATCCACTCCCTGCTCCAGCTGCAGATCCCAAAGATGGGCTGCTCATGTCTTGTTCTTCCCTAATTATTAGGGAATTTGAGGGTTTTAATTGTGCTGGCAGATATTTTGGAAAGGTTTGGGTTTAAGGCTGGGTCCTGCTGGGCTGAGCTGGGAATTTGTGCCTGGTGTGGTCCATGGGAACACAGGGAATGCACTCCAGTGGGAAATATTCCTAGAGAAATCCTATAGAAGGTTAATTTAAAGGATAGAAATGAAGAACAAAGGGAGTCTCTGGGTTTGTTCCATTCACGGGTGCTGGGGAGCCTTCTCAGCATAACCCACAGTGCCAGACTGGTGTTCCTCAGGATCAGCAGCCTGGAAAACATCCCTCCCTCATGTGCCTCCCCTCTTCCCTGATTTTCTGCTGATTGAAACACACTCAAAAAAAACCCCCAAAACCTCCCGTTCCTGGCCTCTGCTGGGCATTTGCACTCTGGGCTTTGCCTTCCCCACATCCAGAGCTGCCTGAGGGATTTACTGCTCATCCCACACCTTCAGGAACATTCCCTGCACCCAAACACCCTTCAGCTGGGATATTGTCCCATTCTCTTGGAATTCTTCCTGCTGAACAGCTCCCACAGGGAAACTTCTCTGTCCTAAGTCTTTTTTTCCCCCTTTGCAGGGACTCCTTTCCCTGGTGAGAACTTCCAGCCTGCTCTGCATCCCAAGAACTCCCCAACAAATTGCTTCCACACTCCAGCCCGACTCCAAGCCCGGTGCAATCCAAGGGTTAACCAAGTGAAACGTTTAAGGAGTCATGAAATGACTGTTTCCGCTTCCCATCTGGCTTTTATCAATTTTCAGTCGCTTTCCGAAGTGCAGCGACACAATCAAAACCCCCGATCTCCCGAGGCAGATAATTCAATTTGGGAAATGAATTTCTTATGTGCCCAGGAGTAAATACATTCCTGGCCAGGGAGATATGGACTGCTGTCAATGGGATAATGAGGTCCAGGGGAGCAGCCGTGGCCCCCCCAGAGTCCTTTGGGGTGATGGGAGCGGTGGGATGAGGGTGGGAAAGTGCCAGAGGGATGGGACAGCTCCAGGGACAAGTGTGGAGCATCAGTTATGTCATGGACATGAAGAGGGGATGGATTTTGTCTTCTGGATGTGGCACTCAGGGCTCTGGGCTGCTTGGTTGGACTCAGTCTTGGAGGTCTTTTCCAGCCTCAGTGGTTTTGGGATTCTGGGATCTCCACAGCCTCCAGCTGGGTGTTGGCCTCTTCTCCCAGGTAACGTCAAAGACAGGAGGAAATGGTCTCAAGTCACCCCCGGGGAGGTTTAGCTGGATGTGAGGGAAAATTTCTCCACCCAAAGGATTGTCCTGCCCTGGCACAGGCTCCCAGGGCAGTGGTGGTGTCACCAGCTGTCCCCCAGCCCTGCCAAGGCCACCACTAATCCACATCTCCAAGTGACACCTCTGCATGGCCTTAAATCCCTCCCGGCTCCACCACAAATGGAAGCAGCCAGAGGGATCCAAGCTGGAGAGGTGCTGGATGAGCTGGATAATAGAACTGCCTGGGATTGGCAGCAGTTGAATTTTATTGCTTTTTTAAACCTGTTCACGTCATGGTGCTGTGTAGCAAAATCCATACAGAGAGGTTACTGAATAAATTAAAAGTCAAAATGGACTGAATAAAAAAAATAAAAGGAATTCAAAGAAAAAGTAATTAGCTAACAAATGACATAAAAATTAAAATAGATAGAATAAAAATAAAAATTACAATTTGATTAAATTAAAAGAGATTGAAGTAAGAGAAAATAAGAAGAAAATAAAAGAAGCAGTTTGGTCTTCAATCCTAATTCCATGTTTAGCCCTTCCTATCCTAGTCCTGCTTTCCCTCATCATGATTAACCTGCCAGAACACACCAAATCCCCCCTGTGCTGGGTTTGGAAAGGGACTTTTTCCTCCTCATCTCAGCAATGCCAAACAAACAGGGTCCATTTCCTCTTTTGCTCCTTCTGTTGGCACTGCCCCATTCTGATTTTCCCGCCTGGTGGGGCCGGTGGGTGCTGACAGGACCATCCCCTCACACTTTGGGAGGGAAATATCCCTCTTTTAGCACTTTCCCTGAGGGGGATGAAGCCAGGAGCCCACTAAATTCCACCTCTGGAGGGAATTTTCCTTCTTTTTCCAAGGTGTTTGGGACAAACTGGGCACATCCCAGCTTGGAGAGCAATCAGCCCTCGGCCGAGTTCAGGAGGTCCCGATTTTCCTGAGGGAAGTGCTTTAATCAAGATTAATTTTTTCCAGTTTTCAGTAATCTGAGCTCTTCCTGAGTTTTCCTCAGCTCTGCTTTAGGATGAAATTATCGAATTTCCATGGCAATTAACGGAGGAAGGCTGAGCACAAGGATCGTTCTGTGGGAAGGGTGGCAGGGAACAAGTGACACTGGGCTGGGTGAGCCGTAGGGATGGGCTCTGTGGGATGTTTTCCCATAAAATCCTCCACCCTGGAGCAGTTTTTACCTGAGGCATCCCTGATGCTCACCAGCACCTGAATCCCACCCTAAGGCGCCGTGATCTGGGGATAAGACTGAGAGGGATTAGCAGAAGGAGGAACTTTGACCTGGATTTAGGATTTAGCTGAATATCCCCCAAATCCCCTTTACCTTAAAGCCACCCCGTGGCAAAGCCCTGGCACAAGGGGGTGGGACAAGCCTGGGGACACATCCCAACCTCGGCCACAGGGCAGGGACCACCCTGGCATCAGCTGATCCAACCTCGCTGCTCCCTCCCTGAGAGGGAAGGGGGGAAAAAGGAAGGGAAGTGAGGAAAGGGAAACAGGGGGGGAAAGAAAGGGATTGGGGACAGGGAAAAGGGGGGAAAAAAAGGAAGTGGGCAGAGGAAAGTGGAGAAAAAGAAACTGGGGTAAGGGAAATGGGGAAAAAGGAAGGAATTGGGGAAAGGGAAGCAACGGGAGAAGAAAGGAAATGAGGAAAAGGAAGCAGGGAAAAAGGAAGGAATCAGGGAAAGGGAAGGAACGGGAGAAGAAAGGACATGAGGAAAAGGAAGCAGGGAAAAAAGAAACGAAATTGTGAAAGGGAAAAGTGGGGAAAGAAAAGAATTGAGATGAAAGTGGAAGAAAAAGAACGGAAGTGGGGAAAGCAAAACGGGGAAAGGGAAATGAGGAAAAAGGGAAGTAAGCAGGGAAAGATGAAAGAAAATGGGAAATAGAGACTGCCCCTGCCCCGAGCAGCCCCGTCCTCCCTGGCAGATGGGATGGGATTTACAAGGCACGGCTGCATCCAGGGAACCCCCGCTGGCTCGGCTCCGTGGCTCAGCTGAACCACAATATCCATGTTCAAGCAGAGGCAGCCGGGGGAGCCGGGCTTTCCAAAACACACATTTCCGTGGGATTTGGATGCTGCCGTGTCCCCCGAGCCGGCCAGGGCTGCCCCAGCCCCGCATCTCTGGCAGGGAAGCAGGAGGAGCGCTGGAGGCAGCAGCTGGAGAGGAGGGAATCGCTGTGATGGAGAGCGGCTTAGGAGCCAAGGGGGAGGGCAAAGAGCAGGAAAACGCAGCTTCCAAGGAGAGATCTATGAGGGAAAAGCTCCGCAGCATCTGCTCAGGACATCGGGCATTTCCCTCGGAAAGGCATTCCTAAATAATCGCCCTCCTCTTTTAACGCGAGTTGCATTGAGCGTGATTTAAACCTCCGCAAAAGGGAGCACCTGCGGACACAGCCCCGGCCCTGGATCATTCCTGCCGGCATCTCCCGGGGTTGGGTTACCCCGAGTAATTCACTTACAGCTCACAAACGATAAATCCTGGCGCAGTTGGTCGAGGAATCCGGGCTGAGGAGCGATGGAAGTGAATGATTGAATCCAAATGGCTCCACAGCCCCGGCCTGCCCGACTCACTAAACACAGAAATTAACAATATCTCAGGCCATGATGAACTGCAGCCCTGGAAAACTGCTCCCCAAGTGCACCTTAAACACAGCAAGAGCTTTTTTTCAGGGAGGCTTTTAGATAAATATTAGAAGAAAAGAGAGGGTTTCATCATTTTTCTTCCATTTGGTGGAATTCCTGTAAGTCCTGTCCTTTTCTGCTGAGGTGGCTGTGGCAGGATGGTGGCACCAGAGTGAGACTGGGGCTGCCCTGGGCACAGATCAGTTTGACAGAGAAATGTAGAGGGGTCTGCTGCAAAAAAAATCCTCTAAAAGGTGAATTCAGACACAGCACTAACTCTGAGATACTCTCAACAGGCATCAGGTACCCTGACAATCCTTGGATGATCCAAGGTGCCACCTGCACATCTCCTGGCCAGCAGGGAAGGTGGGAGCTGTCCCATGGCTGGGCTCCTCAGCCAGGGTCACACTCCATGAGCTGCTGCTTCAGGGATTTAGGACAGAGCAGAAAAGAGCAGGAAGGCACTAAATGCTGATATTTGTCCCGTATCATCAGACATTTGGGCTGGCTTTGGGATTTCTGTGTCCCTCCCAGCTGTGCCATTGAGCAAGCACATTCTCTGTTCAGCCTTCCCAGAAATAATCAGGGTTCAGGTCAGCACCAAGACAAGGATCTGGGACTTTGCTTCAGAGGGAGATGAAGATTCAAGGATGAAAACTCAGTGACTGTGGTGGGTCTGCCTTGCAGGATAATAGGTATTTGATTTGTTCATCCATGTCTATGCCCACATTTCAGTCATTCCAGGAGAATCTGTTCTCTACACTGGATGATTTCTTTGGGGACTGATGATCTGCCAGGGGCCCAGTGCAGACCCCAAAAGCACCAGAGGGCCACCAGACCAGGGTGCTCCAAGTTCTCCAGCCTGGCCTGGGACACTTCCAGGGCTGGGGCAGCCCCAGCTGCTCTGGGCACCCTGTGCCAGGGCCTGCCCACCCTCCCAGGGAGGGAATCCTCCCCAGAATCCCATCTCTCCCTGCCCTCTGGCAGCGGGCAGCCATTCCCTGTGTCCTTTCCCTGTTTCTGGGTATCAGGTTCAGTCCTGGTGTGGTGACATTTGCACTGACAGAGTCACAGAACGGCTGATGCCACTCCGGGGTATTTTCCCTATAAATAATCCACACTCGGGGTCGATGCCAACATGAGGGATTTCCTCCCTGTAAATCTCTGCCCTGCTCAGCTCCATTCCACGAGCCCCTGGCCCACACCTGGCCAAGCCCCTGAGCCCAGGGGTTGCTTGAAACATCTGGGAAAATCCATCTACTGCAGCAAATCCATAATTTTTAGCTTAAATTCACAGGGCTGCATCTTAACTTAAAGGGACAATCAATCAATGGGATTTTTCCCTTTGTAAAGACTCTGGGGCCAGAATTTAATGCAGAAAGTCAAGGGGGTTTCTCCTGAAGATGAAGTTTCTAAAAATGAATATTACAGCATTGTTTTCACCCTTATTGACTGTGTCATGCTGTTATTGCCTCCAGTCATTTTTTTAGGAAACAAATAAACAGCCAGGATTTGTCAGTCTAAGCAATAACCTATAGTGGCAGCAAACTTAATCTGGTGTTAATTAGGCTTGTGGAAAACTAAATCAAGCATCAGAAACCACAGATTATTTTAGGCTTCCTCTAGCATAAACACAAAGGCTTGAGGATCCATAACATATTATTTTTGTTGACAGTTTTCCACTTTTCCCCCAATTTATTTCATGGATCTGATAGGCTGCTCCTTGATTGCTTTTAGCTCTGTCTTCTTTTGGCCTCAGCGTGGCAGTTTGTTAATCCTTCCTATTTTTGTGTGTTTAAGCAGGATTACAAACTTCAAATACATTGTAAAAGGAACCTGTATACAATCTTTCAAAACCACTTAAGTGGGCCAATGACAGAAGTCCCAGCCCTGCAAGGAAATACAGAACATTTCGGAAATCATCCCCGCTGTTTATTTAGAAGCCATTTTTAATTACTCAGCAGGAATGAATGAAAGAACTGGAAAATGGAGAGAGACAGAGGGGTTTGCATTGAGTTACAGCTCGTGGAGAACAAGGGAGGGACGGTCAGGCTTTCAAGTCCGGGGAATTTTGGGGTGTAATTAGGTCCTGTGGGTTTATGGACAATCAGACAAAATTCAGCTGCACATGTATTGCAAAGGGCAGAGGGATCTCTTGCAAGGCTCAGTGCAGCATCCTCTGGGACATCAGCAGGAATTTCTCCATGGAAAGGGTGGCCAGGCATGGCAAGGGGCTGCCCAGGGATGTGGTGGAGGTGGAAGGGAGGAGTGAATGTGGCAACCTCCTGGTCAACCTCCTCATCTGCCCAAACTGCTTCCCAAACCTCAGCTCCAGAGCAATCCTGGCACCCCTGGCTGGGATTTCTCACAGAAGGCCCATCCTGCCAATGAGTGCTGATTTTTCCTGGAGTTTCTCTTCCCTTAAAAGCCAATATTAGCCTGCCTGAGAAAGAACCGAGTGTTCATTTATTGGGACAAGATGATTTTCAAGCTGATTTGCATTAATTTTGGAAGTAGGAATTTTTCTTTGTTCCTGTTTCTTTCCAGGAAAAACTGAAGTCATAGGAGAGCAAGCCATGCCTTGCCTGGTTTTGATCACTTGGAGGACTTAGAAGCAAACTCCTCAAAGTAAATATTTCCTAGGAAGATCATTAAGGGTGCGACCAACATGTAGGGAACAGCAACAGGAAAATGCTGCTTTAAACCTAATCCCAGCCCATGCTGCATTCATTAGTGAATGACATTGTATCTGGAACAGGAAAAAATAAAAAGCCACGGAGCAGAATGATATTCCAATTGTTAAATGCTTCTGGATCACTCCGATTATCCCCCATCAAATGGCAATTGTTCTCCATGTGTTTAGCAAAGGCAGAAGTTCTCACAGACACCAGTTCAGGTGGGCACAGAAGGCAGGAATGGTGGTGCTCTGCTGATAAGCAGCCTGGGAGCTGTTACCAGTGAGATATCCAACGTGGGGACCTGGGACATTACTTGGGAGGTGATGCCTTGCCCCCTGTGACACTAAGGAGAAATAATCATTTTCATAGAATCGTGGAATCATAGGAAAGTTTGGGTTGGAGGGACCTCAAAGATCATCTCATTCCACACTTTCCACTATCCCAGGTTGCCCCAAGCCCCATCCAACCTGGCCTTGGATGCTTCCAGGGGCCACCACAGCTTCTCTGGGCACCCCTTGCCAGGGCCTCCCCACCCTCACTGGGAAGGATTCCTTCCCCATATCCCACCTAACCCTGAACCTTGTCAGTGTGAAGCCATTGCCCCTGTCCTGTCATTCCTTGGCCTTGTTAAAAAAGGCAGGAAAAATCTACCAGGAGAAAATTACCAGGAGAAAACTGCCAAGATAGAAGTACCAGCTGGAACAGGCCAGCCCAGGAGCTGCTCCCTGTGCCCAGAGCTCCCGGAGATCCATGGCTGGAGGAGGTGGAAGAGCAGGCAGGGAGCACCCATGGGTGCTATCTCTGCTGCCCAGGACACCCTCCTGGAAGCCTGACAGCTCCTGCTTGCTAAAACCCAGCTTTATTATTAGCAAAAAAAAAAAAAAAAAAAAGAAAAAGAAAAAGTGTCGCTGCTGGGGGAGCTGCAGGAAGGGAGATAAGGAGCAGCTGCTCCCCTTCCTGCCCGCCCCCCCGGGCTTTATCTGGCCAGGCCACGCTGCCTGTCCCCTCCAGGGCCAGGGCCAGGCTTGGGGACAGAGGGATTGAGGGGCTGGAGCGCATTCAGAGAAGGGAACGGAGCTGGGAAGGGGCTGGAGCAGCAGGAGAGGCTGGGGGAGCTGGGAAAGGGCTCAGGCTGGAGAAAAAGGGGGTTCAGGGGGGACCTTGTGGCTCTGCACAGCTCCTGACAGAGGGGACAGCCAGCTCTGCTCCCAGGGAACAGGGACAGCAGAGGGAACGGCCTCAAGTTGCACCGGAGGAGGTTCAGGCTGGAGATCAGGAAGAATTTCATCCCTGGAAGAGTGGTCAGGCTCTGGAAGGGCTGCCCAGGGAGGTGGTCGAGTCTCCACCCTGGAAGTGTTCAAAAATCAAGCAGGTGTGGCCCTTGGTGGGGTTTAGTGGTGGGATTTGATTTGGTTCAAGGTTGGACTTGATGATCTCGGAGGTCTTTCCTGACGTTAATGATTCTATCATTTTTAATTACCTGATCAAACAGCTGATCAAACACCTGATCAAAGGGGCAGGTGACCCCTTGCCCCTTTTAAACCATTTTTTTACTCTGAATTTCTAACTGATGAAAGATCCTTCTTGGTAATCATAAAAGTTTTTCTCTGCTTTGTACCATTGGTGCAATTCAAAATGAAGAAGTTAAAGAAGCTCCATGAGAGATCTCAGCCAAAAATTAATGTCAAATCCTACAGTTTGACAAGAATTTTTTGATACAGATTCACCCAAGCATGATCATACTGGACATGGACATCAGAAATTTGGGAATCTCAGGATATTTCAGAATTACCACAGCTCTGAGTACTGCCCTAAGTTTTCAAGGTTATTAAATTAAATTTTCCCTAGACATGAGCAAATATCCATAAGGTTATTAAAGAAGAAGCAGGGAAAATTAAGGAATAACAAATATTAATGAAAAAACAAATATTAAGGAAGAACAAATATTCATTTCTCAATCAGTGACTTTGCTTTACTTTGCCACAAGATGGAGCCTTGAGATTAAATCATTTGTTTGAGGTTTGATGGGTATTTAAGAAAATCCAGCCCCATTTGAAGACAGAGGTTGGATTTGCTCAGATGATTATCTGTGTTTTTTTAATGAATCATGGCTTTCATCATCTCTAATTAGTCAGATATGAGGAACTATGAAGACTCTGTCAAAATAGGTGCCACTGGCATAACTCAGAGGAGGAAGATATTGAACAATGCAGCTTTTCTTCTGTAATAAGGATTCATGCTCCAAACCAGGTGATATTACTGGCAGGGAGGAAAGGGAGAAGAAAGGGCACTTTGTGGGGAAGCTGAGGCATGAATGGGGACAAGAGAAGGGTATTTGGGAAGCCATAGCCTCTTTTTCTTCTTATTCACCTCCTGGTTCACGTTTACTTCTGCAAAATCCCCTAATTTTGTATCCCACAATTATTTCTGAGGTACAGTGGGTAATGATCCATGTGAATGTTGTGCTGAGTTCCAGGATTCAATATCAGCAGCTGAATTTGAGTCACCCCTCCCAACAAGATCCTTCTCCCTACCCCTTGTCATCAAGCACTTCCCCAAAATATAAAGCCTGAGTGCACAAATTTCATCTCTCTTTTGATTTCACTTCCCTTTGGCCTTTTTGTTTCACACAGTACTTTCCTGGTGGGTAGTTTTCATTTTCTAGTTGAAATTATTCTAGAAAGACTGGGAAAACAAGTGAGGTTTGGATTTTTTGATGAGGGCATTTGAGCTCTAGAGAATTCGCCTCTAGAGAATTCTCTGAAAGGGGGTTTACAGGAAAAAACCCCACAAATGTGTGTATTTAGGCTCATTCCTGCAAGAAGATTTGGCATCCCTATTCCTCTGGCCTTGTGTCTCCTCTGGGTCATGGATCCCAAAGGAATGGTCCTCTCATGGATCAAGAGTGTCCCTGCAGAATTTCGCATTTGGCATCACTTAAAATTAAATATTAGGAGGAATTTTTTCCCTGTGGAGGTGGGGAGGCCCTGGCACAGTTTGCCCAGAGAAGCTGTGGCTGGCCCTGAATCCCTGGCAGTGTCCAAGGCCAGGCTGGACAGGGCTTGGAGCAGCCTGGGACAGTGGAAGATGTCCCTGCCCAGGTGGATGAGATGCTCTATAAGGTCCCCTTGAATCCAAACCAGTCTGGGATTATTTTTGTCTCAGAGGGGAGCAACAAAGGCTTGAAATCCAGTGTGAGCAGAGAGAAGGAGGGGTTGGATCAGCACATCCACTGCCAGGGTCAGCCTGACCTGGCTGTCAGCACTCTGAGCTTCCAGCCCTCTGGAGCTGCCACATCCTTGCAGCAGCCCGACAGCTGCTGTCTCCCTGGCCAGGATTTTGTGTGGAATATTCCCCAGTCCCTGCCCATCCCCAGCCAAGAGCACAAGTGCAGGAGCCTGTGGAGGCTGGGAAGCACATGGACAGGCAGGATTGGGCAGGCTTCCTGCAGCCTCTCCAGCCCTCGGCAGCTCCAGGGCTGAGCAATCCCTCTCTTGGGAACCCCACCCTTGGAGAGGTCTTTGCCTTTCCCAGATAAAGGCCAACACCCTTTCATGTGCTTTCTTGTACCAGCTCCTTTAAAAAAAAACAACAAAAAAAAAAGAAGCTGTAAATTGTGACTCTGCTGTGCCCAAACCTTAATTTCCAGGCACGGCAAAGGATTTTGCTCCTTTATTCTAAGTGAAAATGTCAGTGTTCCTCAGAGAGACAGGGATGGGCTCAGCTTGAGGATACAATTTCTGAGAATAAACAGAGCTGTGCAATTGCCCTCAGACCAGGGCTCCCACATGGCTGCAGTGACTTGCCCAGAATGGAGCTCTGAATCATGGAATGGTTGCTCAAAACCCCACCCAACCTGGCCTTGGACATTTCCAGGGATGGGGCAGACAGAGCTTCTCTGGTACCCTGTGCCAGGGCCTCACCACCAACACAGGGAAGAATTCTTCCCCAATATCCCATCTAAGGGAAGCCACTCCCCCTTGTTCTGTCCCTCCATCCTTTGTCCCAAGTCCCTCTCCTGGAGCCCTTTAGGCTCTGGAAGGGGCTCTGAGCTCTCCAGAGTACTCTGAAGAGTAGAATGCTTTGAAGGAACACTGGATTTTAAATTATGCCAATATTTCCTTCTGGCTTTTCCCAGCACTGCCCTGCATCACTTTGCCTCCCATGCCAGCTGTTTTCCTGGTCTCCCCAGCTCCATCTCGTGCCTTCCAACCCTTCCTATCTCACTGCCCAGACTAATTAAAACCCAGGGAGCCACTTCATTAGGAAAGACCAGCGTAGTGGAAAGACCAATTCTAACATCTCCATGATGGAAACCAGGACTGGGGATGCACCTTGGCCTTTAATGCAGGAATTGAACAGTAACTACCTCAGCTCAGATTAATTTTCAATAAGCCTTGAAAGGAACCAGATTCAGCTGTGCTAATTAAGTTGAAAAAGCAGCTCATCCAAGAAACTGAAGCAGGCAATTCCAAGGCTGTATCTTCTACACTGTGTATTTATTATTCCCTGTTGGAATACACCACATGAGTGGAAGAATTTCTAGTGCTGTATCAATTTCAGTGGCATCTTTTCCTATCAGAAAATACCACCCAACTCTGCTGAATGCAAACAGGTGAATTTTAGGAGAATGGTTAAATTTGGGTTCAAGGTGGCATCATCTCCAGGGCTCCAGTGTGACACTGAGTAAGGAGGGCACAGGAGGGGAGGTCACATCCTCCACTAATGGGAATATCCCCTTGGGAAGAAGGAGAAGAAAATAACCCAGAAATAAGGTCACTGTTCCCCTGGCAGCCCCAGGGGACACTCAAGCAGTGCTGAGACTGAACTCGTTTTCCTGCTGAGCCTGACAAGGATGAGGATCCCACTTCACACAGCAGCACAGGCAGCAGTGGAAGCAGCTCTAGCTTCTATGGAAATGTCAGAAATCCCAAGAGGAGAGCCTGTAAAGCATCTCTAGGGAAAATGATCTTGTGGGAATTCCCAACACAAAGATTCTGAGATTACTGTCACATGGGCCATTCTAGGTTATCAAAGCTGGGCCATAATTCGGTTTTGATTTATCCAAGTGTTATCAGGACATGAAACACTGCACCAGAACTGCCCAGAACTGTTTTTCTATGGGATGCAATCCTTGGAGAAGTGGAAGTAAACACTTCATCCTGCCTCTTGGCAAGGTTCTTCCCTTGGGATGACCGCGTTGCCACCTCAAACAGCTCTGAGCATGAAAACTGCGGACACTTAGAAAGAAATGCCAAATTGTAAAGAAATTTCTAAATTGCAGAAAACAGGGATTTGTTTACTTGGCCAAAGGCCACATTGCTGGGAGCCCTTCATCCTGTACCCTCATTTGAGTGATAGGGGAACAGCCAGGGGTTAGAAATGGGGCAGTGGGAACATGATTTCCTCCACTACATTGGAGACTGGAATGTTCTTAAGGAAGGGAAATGGTGTCAGAGAGCAGAGCCCCCAGTGCCCCTCTTTGGGGCTGGCAGTGGAGCAGCCATCCTGCCTCTCTGTCCCAAAGCTGCTCCCACTCATCCCAGAGCTGTGCCCAAGAGCTGCATCCTCCCAGCATCCCAACACAGGGCTGTGGGTGTGAATATTCCCATCAGTCCATAATACAGTTGATTTTTAATTTTTAAATATTAATTATATGAAGCAAAGAGACCCAGAACATTTTATTTAACCACTGTTCCTTGAAGAAGTGGTGGCCAAAGGGTGAAAATGGACTCAGATTGTGGCTTGGGAGACACAGGTTGGACCTCAAGGAAAATAAAACCAGTAGGAAGGGAGTGTAGTGCTGGAGAAGGTTACCTAGGGAGGTTGGGGACTCTCCATCCTTGGTGTTTTCCAAGATTCAGCTGCACAAAACCAAATCTAATGTTGGTGATAGTTCTGCTTTGAGTGGGAGGTTGGGCTAAAAACCAAAAGAATTCTCTTCCAACAAACATTCCCATGTTTCTGTGATCTTAAATTCAGGCCAATGCATGTCTTTAATGTTAACTTGGGGAGATTTCAATATGCCCCAAATTGCTTTCCTTAAACATTCTTTTGAACTGGGAGCTTTCATACTAAAATGCAATGGAAGAAAGCCACTGATTTTTGGGGGATTTCTTAATTCCAGTTCTTCAAAACACAAATGTTGTTCGCTCTGCTGTCTGCTGGAGAGTCAACGCGTTCAAATGCAGCAGCACAGGTCCCATCAAAGCCGTGTAACATCACCAGGTGTCTCCTCACTATGAAGAGATTTTTTGGAACAGGAAAAGAAAGAACCACAAATTATTTCCCATATCATGCTGCGATATCTGTGCTACAAACAAAAAACACCTCCTGCACTGAAACCTATGCTCTGGAAAAACGATGTGGGCAGTAGATTTGCTTTTGCTTCAAATCGAAAGGCATCTTCTCCAAAGTAGGACATAAAAAATTAACGAGTTTTCTTTAGGTCTGTTTCAACAGCCGTTTTCATACATGGAGTAAACATGGTTTTCTGAGCGTGTGTGTGACCACGTTTGTTCCTGCCTGTGCTGCACGGAGGAAACTCGTGGCTCACATCAGAGGCTTCCTGCTCTCTGTGTGGAGAAGAGGAAGCACAGCCAGGCTTGGCAGTGTCACCCCGCAGCTGGCACCGTCCCCAGCAGCAGACACCACACTCTGCTGGGGCTCTGCCTCTCAGGGCTGGCAGACCCTGGCTCACAGATAAACATCAGCACAGGAGACCACTGCCACTTCTGGTGCTCAACAGAAACCCTGCTCAACTTCACAAAACCCCATAAATCTCTTTAACTGACAAGATTTGTACTCTGGCTCTGTTAGCACAGGTGTTCTGTGGGATTGCTATTTTTGACAGGCTTTGCACAGATGAAAAGGGACACCTGTATGCTAAAAAAAAGCACCCACAGGAGTAGATGAGGGTGAAGTAGATGAAGTTAATTTTCCATCAGTAATTTTTATTTTTAAAGTTTGTATTATTTCTTCTAGTAAAAGCCAGCTACAAAAATTGGTAACGTGCTCTTACTCACAGTTCAGGGCTGATTTCTATTCGTGTTAATGAAGTTTGTAGAAAAGGTGTCTCTGTAATTTAGTTATGCCTTTTTTAATCTCTGGATATTCCCAATTCCAGTTTGGATCCAGCTCTGGATGATGCTCAGAGCTCTGTTAAAGCCCTTGAAAGATTCACCTGTGACTTTTCACCCTTGCTCCAAAACCATCTACAGTCTCTTAGAGGTGCCTAATTACAGCATCTTGTACATAAGAAAATCCTCCAGCTGGAATGTGGTGAGGCCATAAATCCTTCATTAATGTCACATGAACAGATGGAGCTGCTCCATATGCAGGTGGTATGCATGGAACACTCACAGATGTAAACAGACCGAGGGCTTGTGTTTCCTTGGTTGTTTCCAGAGCTGCATCTTTGGGTGACAGAGCTGGGGCAGGAGCTGGAGCTCCAGGAGTGGCTGAGGGAGCTGGTGGGGCTCAGCCTGGAGAAAGGGAGGCTCAGGGGGGACCTTCTGACTTTCCACAGCTCCCTGACAGGAGTGGGCAGCCAGGTGAAAGTTGCGCTCTTCTCCCAGGGAACAAGGACAAGAGGAAATGGCCTCAACCTGTGCCAGGTTGGACATCAGGGGGAATTTCTTCATGGAAAGGGTGGTGAAGCATTGGAAGGGGCTGCCCAGAGAGGTGCTGGGGTCCCCATCCCTGGAGGTCTTCAGAGAAACGATTGCACGTGGCACTCAGTGCTATTGTTTATTTGACATGATGGTGTTTGGTCAAAGGTTGGACTTAATGATCTTGGAGGTCTTGATGATCTTAATGATCACCAAGATCAATGGTTGGACTTGATGATCTTGGAGGTCTTCCCAACCTTAATGATTCTGTGACTCACTGGAAGACTTAATGAATGTTAAATTGATGATGTGAGCTCCCAGCAATTCTTCCTGAGTCCAGGAGCACCAGCTCTGTGGGTGCTGCTTCCATTAAGGCGGGAAAGATCTGTCCCTGTGTGCACGGCCCTATTGACAGGCACAGAGCAAACCCACAGGGAACAAGTCAAACAAGTTCACCACCCACTGCAGAGTTCTGCCAGGGCACTGGGGGCTCTGCCAGCACAGCCCTGTGCATCTGGGAACATCCCCATCCAGCCCAGGCAAGGACAGCATTGAGTTATGGACAGCACAGCCAACAAGACATTCCCGTGTCCACACTCATGGTAAACTGAGCTCAAACATGACTTGGGCACAGCAGGACCAAGCCTGGCTTGTTTGAGAAGAGGCTGCCCCTTGCAGCAACATCTGCATGTGTAGGTGTGGGCTCTCCTGATGTGCAGCATTCCAGCAGGATGGCAGAGCCACTAAAGCTCCTGCTCGAGCAGGGATCAGCACACAGGGAGAATGCTGAGGATGAAGGGGTGGCTTTTCTTCAGCACTTTTCCATTTAGGGTGTCCAAAAAGCAACAGCCCCCGCTCAAACAAAAACAAACCCAGCCTGGGGCTCCTCCCCTACAGCAGCCCCTGGAAGAGCTGAGCCTCTGCCAGCCCACCTGGTCAGAGGGAGAACTCCTGGAGTGGGTTTGAGGGAAAGCGTGCCTGAAAGGAAAGAGGGGGAATCCCGAATGCCACCTCTCAGTGCCAAGGCAAACACAAACCTCTGTCCAAAAATGTCTATTTGGCCGGTTCAGTAGAAGACACTCTGAGCTTTGAGCCATTGTTGGGCTTCCTCCAGCAGCAGAGTGTGGCAATGCTGTTACAGACCTGCCAGGACTCCGGGTTCCTGACAGATCTCTGCTTGCCTCACTGCAGTTACACCACAGGCACATTTGGCCCTTCCATCCTTTGGGGCTGCTGATCACCCTGGGCACGCTGCTGGCTTGGCAGATGCTCCAGAGGACTGGAATTTCTTGTGGAATTCTGCTCTGTGAGGCAATGGCTGTGTGGGCAGTGAGGTCTCTTCAACACTGACCTGACCACATCAACAGAATCTCTGTGTCTTCCAGGCTCCCTCTTCTCATTCCTCCCACAGCTGGACTCTGCAGAGAAAAGGGACTCCCGACTTCTCCCTGCATGGAAATAGGCAACTTTCCACGTAGCCAACATTCCTGTTGTAGTGTTTTGTAACAAGGCATCAGTAGAAGTGAGTAATGTGTGTTTTCCTTGCCACAGATCCTAATCTAACACTGCTGCAGCAGAGAGAAGCCTGCCAGGCAGTAGGGGAAGGCAGTGGAGCAAACAACATTTCCTCTCCAGACACACAGATCCTCACTCAAGGGCCCAAATTTAGTGGGAAAAACTTCCCTCCACAAAAGTCTAAACTGGCAGCTCTGAGTTTTGCAGTTTTGAATGGATTCAGTATCAACAGCCTTAGGAACAGGTAGAAAGGTGAAAGCGGTCCCAGGTCACTGATTAGGGAAGGAATGGAGATGGAACATCAGAGCTGCAGAGTGAGGGAAAACAGGAGGAGGTGCTGAGGGCGGAATGCTTTGCAAGAGAGTTGTGAAAGGACTGGAGGCAAAAAGCAGAACTTCAGACATCTGGATAAATATAAAATGTCAAACTGGGAGAAGGCCTTTTGGAAAGGAGAGAGTGTGTAGTTTCACTTTAATTTTTAACAGCCCTGCACGACATACTTGTTTACTTTAATGGCATTTCTGTCAGTAATTACACTGTTCATAAAAAACCCAACTGCTGGATGTAGTGTATACTTAAAACAGTTAATTATTACTTGTATTAATTGCTGTTTCTTTACACCTTGAGTCCAGGTTGTGGCTCTGAGAGTCGTTGTCCCTGTGAGCTCTGCAGTACCAGTGAGAGTGTGAGGCTCAGCTGAGCAAATTTACACTTCAGTGCTGAACTCTGTGCATGGATTTAGGGCTAACAAAACATCATTCAGGTTTAGGGAGTGTGAGTGACCACTGAAATGCAGAACATGTGCTCACATGTCCTGCCAGCCTGCAGCCTCCTCCTCCTCCCAGCTGTGTCTGAGCCAGGACAAGATACACGAGTCAGGATTCTGCATATACACAGCGCCTTCTACTTCAAAGTGTGAGAATACTTCAAAAACTAGGATAAATAGAACATCCCATTGTTCCCAGAAAGTAAGGAAGGGTTCTCCTGGCATAAACAAAAAGAGGAGATAGAACAAATGTGAACACATTTTATGGCTGGAGTTTTTTAAAAGTGTATTAGAAGAGCTAAAAACCCTCCTACACGTTGAAAATTAATTCAGGATTGCTCAAAAAGGAGCTTCCAGTGGGATTATCTGCTGAGTCACTGCCTGGTGCAATACAAGGTACAACCTCACCTTCCAAAGCCTGGTCTTTAATATTCTTAGACTGTCTGGGCTCCTTATGTCATCACTGCTGCTAAAAGGGAGGCATTGGGGTTTAGTGGCACTTCTAAGAAATTCAGTTCTCTTCTCTGGGAGCAGAGGTAACAGCATCACAGCCACCACAGCATTGCAGTTCTCCTTTTCCCTGGCCAAATTTCTCTAAAACAACTTACTCCATGTGTTTGTTATTTTTTAAAGGAATGTTGCTTTAAATTTACAGACACCAGAAGGATTGAAAAGATAATGAAGTATCAGCAGATAATCTCTTCCCTGCCAAGGTGATAAAGACAACCTCAGAATAAATACAGGAAATTAACCCCAGGGTATTTTAATAGTAAAGAAAAGCAGAAATATTGCAGAATTCAAAAGAAGTGAGATGACTTCTTTAGATGGCTTGGGATTTCCAGGCCTAACTGCAAACACTATATGGCAAAAGTCTGAAAGAAAACTGGGCCAGGACTAAGTTGAAAAAGCATTTTAGGGGTGAAGTGGGGGAGTCACCCATGGGGTTCTCTAGTATTTATTCAGTCAAACAGCCTGATGATTTCTAGAAGGGAAAAAAAATAAAATCTGAGTTTTCTTATGCCTTTCCAACCTGGTATTCTACAAAACAGATTATTGTAGGAGATGTGTGTGGAAGGAGGTGCTGCTGACTGAACTGAGAGTATCAGCTGTGCAAAACTGTTTGATGATGCTGGAATTACTTTCTCCCAGACACTGCACATTTTAAATAAGTTTTGAACATGTTAAGATAAATTATTGTCACATACACTACAGTAATGCACAAAAAAAATAATCTATAACAAATCATAAGAAAGTTCCAGTTTTGCAAATTTGAGTGCACATAAATGTAAAAGACCCCTTCTATTCTTTAACTTTTTGTTTTTCTCTGAGCAGAATATTTCCAGGTGTGTCCACCACTTGCAACAGAACATAGGGAGTGAGGCTGGGATGCACAGACACCAGCCTTGATAAAAAACAGGGGTTTATTTGTGTTCTATTCTAGTTTTATTTCTGCCTCCTCTTTCAAATAAAGGTGTTGGGTAATTGGAAGACAAAGTCAATTTGTTTAAGCATGAAGTAATTACATTAGATTAGGATACCAAGAATTATTCACAGCATTTATCAACCGCCAGTTTGGGGAGCACAGGTATTGCATTGGCCATACAGGAAACTTCTCAATCTGTCCTAAATCTGTGTTCCAGGGACTTTGAGAGTAGAGCTTGACTTATTCCCAACACACTAAGCTAGGAAATATGAAAATTTATTTTTCACTAGTTTCATGGTAAAACGAGGTTAAAGTGTTTTCTGTTACTAGATCAAGTCAGACTAAATAGACATAAACCAGTTTGTTCTTCCCTGACTGAAGTCAAAATCAAAACTCTTATGGAGATAAAAGGCAGCAATATCAAACCTATGATCTTGAAAGGAAACACAGTGAATTCCATCTGTGGAATAACAGGAACATGCTTTGAATGCTGGAATACACACTGCATGTTGTTTACACTTAGAAGAATTACTTATTGCAATATTTGCATAAGTGTTCAGCTCTGTTTAATTACAGCTGTCTGTGAGGGAGGGTTCCATGGTGTGGGCACCAGATTCAAACCAGATTTCTTTGTAGAGCTGTAAAGTCAAATTCTAGAGAGACTGACACAGATTTCCATCCATATGAAGGAGCAGATTGTTTCAGACAGTCTAATGCATGAAGTGTTTTATTCTCCCTTCTGAGGCACTTCTGGAGGGCTGTGCCCAGGTCTGGGTTTCTTGAGGACAAAAAGGACAAGGAGCTTAGCTGGAGAGGGTTCAGCAGAGGCCACAAAGAGGATGAGGGATCTGGAGCATCTCTCTGATGAGGAGAGGCTGTGGGAGCTGGGCTTGGTTAGTCTGGAGAAGAGAAGGTTGCAAGGGATCTCATCAATCCACACCAATATCTCTGAGGGGTGCCAGGGGATGCTGCCAGGCTCTGCTCAGCGGTGCCAGTGACAGGACAAGGAGCAACAGCCATTAACTAAACCACAAGAAGTTCCACCTCAACGTGAGGAAGAAATCCTTTCCATGGCAGGGGCAGAGCAGGAGTCCAAGGAGCCCCAGGAGGGGCTGAGGGGGCTCAGCCTGGAGAAAAGGAGGCTCGGGGGGTACCTTGTAGCTCTGCACAGCTCCTGATAGGAGGGGATAGCCAGGGGGTCGGGCTGTGCTCCCAGGGAACAGGGGCAGGAGAGGAAATGGTCTCAGGCTGGGCCAGGGGAGGTTCAGGTTGGAGAGCAGCAGGAATTTCTCCATGGGAAGGACCTTGGAAGGGGCTGCCCAGGGGGGTGGTGGATGCCTCATCCCTGGAGGGGCCCGAGGAAGGACTGGAAGTGGCACTCAGTGCTCTGGGCTGGGGACAAGGTGGGGATCGGTCACAGGCTGGACTTCATGGTTTCGGAAGCCTTTCCCAGCCTCCCTAATCCCGACTCTCCATGTTGGAACCCGCTCCCGGCGCCTGAGGGGAGCTACGGGGGAACGGAGCCGTGTGAGGGCGCGGCCGGCAGGGGGCGCTCCCGGCGGTGCCCGCGGGCGGGGCTGGGGGCGTGGCCACTGCAAACCCCGCCCCACCCTCCGCGCTGTCCCCGCTGCCGCTCCGGGACGCGGCAGCAGCACTGGCGCCATGGTGAAGATCGCCTTCAACTCGCCCTTCGCTCTCAAGGATGAGCCCAAAAAGGAGGCGGCCGAGGCGCTTGTGGCCGACAAGGTGCGGGCACAGGGGTGTCCCGGCCGGCGGCGGCGGCGGGAGGAGCGGGGCGGTGTGAGGGGGGGCGCGAGCAGACGGAGCCGCCGCCATTTTCTCGCGGCCGGGGGAGACGGCGGCGGCCGCGGGGCTCTCGCTCGTGTGGCGGCCGCCCCGCCGCGCTCTCCCCGCGGCTGAGGGACCGACTGCCCTGAGCCTTGAGCGGCCGCGGGGCCCTGGTGCCGCGGTGCCGTCCCGCTCCGCAGCCGTGTCGCGGTGCGATGTCCCGTGACACCCCCGGGCCAGCGCCGGCACCGGGTGTTTATGTCGAGCTGGGCCCGTGCCAGCGCCGCGTTTCCTGACGGCGCTTTAAAGCTCCCGGCTCGGCCCTGGGCCGGCCGGGGAAGCGCAGGCAGAGCCCCCCCGGCGCGGGCAGCGCTCGCTGGGCCGGCGCCTCCCAGGCAAACAAAGCGGGCTGAGGCTCGTCCTCCGCTCCCGGCGGCGCTCGGAGCCTCCCGGCAGCTGCGGTGAGGCGTCGGTGTCGCGCTTAAATTAAGAAACCTGCCATAAAGGGTTTTAAATAGAAACCCAGGCGAGCACCCTGTGGTTGGCTTTTCCTTCCCAGCGAGCTGCGCGTCGCTGGCTCGAGTGGAACTTTCCCAATTTGTGGGAATTTTGTTTTGAAGGTGTCCTGCGTTTTAGGCAGATGGAGAAGAAGCTCAGCCTGTAGGTAAATACATCAGTGGCTCTAGACGGGGAAAATGGCATGGGCTGAGTTTATTTGTAATAGGAGAGTAAGAAAATTTTAGAAACAACAAGACTTGTGGAGTTGGACTGTCGTTCTATTTTTTTTTATTTTTCCCTTCTAAGCTGTAATCAGGAAAGCAGCTTCCCTCCCAGCCTACACAGGCTCACCTGAAATAGCCTTCCTTTGGAAGGGGAAGGGATGCAGAGTGATTTTCTTGCTCAGTGCACTCGTCTGAGCTGTCAGTTTGATGCGTGCACATTTAATACAGTAGCATTCAATTACAGGATCAAAAGGAGAGAAAGTGGGAAAACAAGGTAGATAAAGGATTTAAAATTTGGAGATGTCATTAGCCTGGCCAGTTTCTTGAGGACAAACTCCTCAGCTATTCCCGAGGCAACTGGTTATACATATATTTACTAGCCCTGTACTGTGAAAGTTCTGACTGGAATAGTTCTAATAAGCACACCCCTTTTTTCTGTTCTCATGAGAGCTGCTCCTCTCAATTTGGAATATTCTCTGTGTGTGCACACACATACGTGGGTTTTTAACAACTCTTCACTCTGACTTCAGGGCTTGGAGTTGCATATAAACATCAAGTTCATCATTTTACTCCAAGACAAACTTGTTGGAGTGGTTGTTAATGTCTTCTTTAGCTGGAATATTTGTGCAGAGCAAACAAGCTTAAAGGTTAATGTTGGCTGAAACAGCACAATAAAAGTCCCCTGGAGTATCTGCAGCAAACCCTTGAGCTTGCAGGATATTCTCCCTGCAGTTTCTTCGGGGCTGTCAGCAGGGTTGAAACAAGTGATTTTTCTCCTTGTCTCTTATCCCTCATTTGCTTTGCTTGTTCCAGCTTTGAGCTGCATTTTCTTTGTAGGTTTTTGATGACTTTTGCTTGTTACTTTTGTGCAGAGGTTTTGTAACCTGCTCGAGCAAAATCTTGCTATTGTGTTCTCTCAGCAGCTCTGACAACTCTTCCCTCTCAGGTTCAGCTGCCCACATTGCTGCTTAATATGCTGAAGTGCCTTTGCTTTGTTTGAAATAGGTGTAGTGCAAGTGTAGCTAATTAGATGTCGACATCAGCCCTGCGCTGGGATGGCTGCAGTGCCAGAACTGGTGCAGACTGGTGTGTTCAAGTAGGGACAGGCTGGATGAGTAAGGTGCTCCAAGGTGGAGGTGAGGGTGGGAGAACGTGGAGAGAACAGAATTAATCTCCATCTTACAGCTGCTTAACCCTGAAAAGGGATTTTCACGCAGTGCCACAGCAATGTGGCATCACTCTGACTTGAAACCAGGGTTTGGCTTTGGTTTCTGTAGTTGGTTTCTTTTTTAACAAATGCTTCACATGCCAATTGTAGCAGCTTGTGTCCTGCTGAACCAACATTTTTGTGTTTGGAGGATGCGCGAGCGGAATGTGGGAGTATTGACTTTCACAAAACAGCTTGGGGTTTGTTTCAGCACTTGCATAACTGATGGCTTTGACTTTTATGCTGCTGCATCTTGCTGAGCTTGGGAATATTGCAGCCCTGGTGATAATGCTGGCGCTTGTTGGGAACACAGGTCACTAAATGTGTTGTGTTCTGCAGGACCCAAATAAAGAAAGGCCATGGAAGCTGCTGTGCCCAGCCCAGCCACTGATTCTGGGAACACCTCAAAGGAAAAGATCTTTTACTGTGAAACCCGATTTTCTTCCTTCCTGGCTGGGACAAAGAGCAGATCTTGAAAGCAAGCTATTAAATCCTGGAGTCAGGAATCATTAAAGGGACATTCTTGACCAAATATAGGGGTTATCTAAACATTTTGGGTTTGGTGGTTGTTTTTGTGTTTTGTTTTTTCCTTTTAAAGACTCAAGCCCAGTGTGTGGTTCCAGGAGGGAATGTCTCTTCTGATTGTTTGCTATTTGACAGCACTTCTGCTGTTCTCTTCACTTTGCTTGCAGCTGGAAGTCTGGGAAGGTGCTGCAGGAGCTCTGGAAGGTTAAATTTTCCTTTCAGACACCACCTCTGCCTTTGCAGTGAGGATTGCACAACTTCCCACCACCGGGAGAGTAGTTTCCTATGGGTGCAGTCATCTTTTGTTTGAGAGAACATTGGGTGGGGGAAAACAAGCTGCTGAGCTAAAGAGAGAAGTTCCAGGCTGTTAGAAACAAAACTTCCTGAGATTTGGGTAGGAGAAAAGTTATTTTGAGGCTGCAAGGTAGGATGTGCCACGGGGACTTGTTTTTATTTGGCATAACTGGAAGCTGTGTTTAAGCTGACGAGTCGTTTTCCTTCATAATGGACTTGGCTTGTGCATATTAGAAGTTCCAAAAGCTGGTGACTCGTGTCAGTTGTCTGTTCCCCAGCCAAGAGCCAAAGTTGCATCTTGGCTTCTTCTGCTAATCCAGCTTTGGGAGGAAAAGTGATGTTAATGCACGTGACAGCGAGAGGAGGAGGGGAAGAGGCTTTTGGGAAGAGGCCTGAAGACACTGTGTGCCTTTAATGACCTTGATGTACAAATCCTGCCTTTTGTACTACAGTGTGGCTGCAGCACAGGGTCTTTTGTTACAGTTATTTGAGTTTTGTGCATCTCAAATAGTTTCTGGACAAAGGCTTGTCTAGAAAACATCCTCTAACTCAGAAAATACTCTTGGTGCTGTTTGAAAACTTATCTTAATCTGATGCAGTAATGTTTCATGTGAGTGTTTTATTTTATGATGCTGACCTGTAATTCCCACACCTAGAAGAAATAGGAGACAGTGGATCAAAGTGAAACAGTTGATAAGAACTTTCTTTAAATCCAGAGCAGCTGCCCTTTCTCAGTTCTCCCCTTCTTTATTTAAAGGACCCAGAAGTTGCCACACACAGGGGTGAAAACTCATCTGGAAGATGTCTCTTGACTCTGCTGGGCCTGGCCTTCATCTTGGCAGGAGTTGTTGTGGGTGGAGCCTGCATCTACAAGTACTTCATGCCAAAGGTAATCTGAGAGTTCCTTTTTATTTAAACAGCATTGGTTAAAAGAAGTATAAATGGATTATCACTAGACTGGAAAGATGAGGGGAAAGAAGGATGATGAGGACACGCCGAGTGCGTGTCCTTTGGGTGTGCCAGAGCTGCGCTCAGTCTCAGCAGCAAGGTGAATGTTGGCTGTGTGGTGCTGGAGCTGCTGTGTGATTCCCTGCCCTTGCTGTGTCCCAGCACAAGGTGTACCGTGGGGAGATGTGCTACTTTGAGAACGAGGCGCGGGAGCGTGCGGTGGAGCCGTACTTCCTGCCCATCGCCGAGGAGGCCGACATCCGCGAGGACGACAACATCGCCATCATCGACGTGCCCGTGCCCAAGTTCTCCGACAGCGACCCGGCCGCCATCGTGCACGACTTCGACAGGGTCAGTGCGGGGGCGCCCGCGGCTCCGGGCTCGGCTCCGGGCTCGGCTCGGGGCTGCAGAGCTCGCGGCAGCACAGGCTGCTCCTTGGGGTTAAGCGTGGCAGAGCTGTGACCCTGTGACCTCTGCAACAGAGGGATTAACTCTGCACGGGTGCTGCAGTCACTGTGGGCAGGAGCTCTGAGTTGTTTCCCAGAAAATGCATCTCAGTGCTGTGCAGCGCTGTTGTTGCCCATGGGATATCTGAAAGTGCCACTTGCTGTTGGATAAAGAATCCCATGTCAATGGAGAACATCATAAATGTGAGTTAAGGGACTAAGGACTCAGTACAACATCACAGCAAAATGTAGAATTGCAGACATGTGTCAGTCTTGGAGAAGGGCATTGAAAAATCACTTCAAGCAGCTGAAACCTAGAACCTGACAGTGCTGTGGTAATTTCTGTATGGAGTTGCATGGAGTTCCTTTAAAGCAAAAAGGAGAGGGTGGCTTTCATTTGACTTTTCTATCAAAGCTGTGTTGATAGTGTTAACATTATCCCCAGTCAGCTGTAAAAGCTCTTGGAGGTTGGTTGTAAATCCAGCCTTGGCAATGCAGATAGAATAAACAGATAATTCTACTTGCTACAGTTCTTGTGCTCAGTGGCAATGCTGATGAGATTTTTGTAGGGACTAAGACTTTTCCTGAAGAACTATTTAAAGGGAATCATTGTTTATCAGCAGCTGGATACCTTTTGTTTGCACTGTGCTTAATTAGACCTTTTCAATTATGAGATCATACTCCTAAATACTTCCTCTGTGTTAGTACAAACTGTACTCCTTTACAATTATGGCAGAAGCTGCTTTTATATTCAACTTTCTCTTATCTAGGAAAGTTTAAGCTATTGCTGGTTTGCCAAAGTGGTATCAGTTCAGTTCTTACACTGGGCACTTCCTGAATGCATCACTTTTGTAGTAGCTGTGAGTGATCTCCAACCTTTTTAGGTTGCCTTGCTCCTGGTGGAATTGTGTTCTAATCAAAGGCCCCCTGACTAATTAAAAACTTGTTTTTAAAACAGCTTTTGACAGCGTATCTGGACCTGCAGCTGGGGAACTGCTACGTGATCCCGCTGAACACTTCCATAGTCATGCCTCCAAGGAATCTGATGGATCTCTTTGCCAAGCTGGCGGTATGTGGGAGCTTTGCTGCTGGGTTCTGCTGACAGCCTGCCTTTGCTGAGAGTGCTGGGTGCTGCTCCTGAACTCCAGGCCCTTGCTAGAACAGTCCTCCCTCCATCAAAGTCCATAATCCCCCGGCTCAGTCACTGCACTGAAGTTAAGGCCAGCTGTCAGTGTATATTATGTTGAGTAGATTCATGCCTAATGCTCTTATTAATACCTGGCTTTATGAGAGCTGAAAGCAACCAGCAGATAAGGTTAAATTTAGCTGTTAGAAAGGAATTTGATAAAGCTCCAAATATGATTGAAAGCCTAAACCTGAGAGTTACTCTGGGCAAGCTCACTCGCCCCGTGAGGGTTTTGCTGAAAAGAACAATGTGAACTTGTTCCCCAGTTATTGGCACTGCAGTTATGAGATCACCACAAGCATTTGACTCTTCAGTGACTAAAACTGGTGTTTTTCCAAGATGATTTATGGGTCAAGTTGATAGAGCTGGCTGCCGCTTCCCAGTTAAATGCAATACTTGGCTATCATGCATCAAATGGACTTTAAGAAAAAATTATTGGCTCTCTTAACACCTGGTTCTAGAAGCTCCTGGTCTAGTTTTCTTGTTGCATTATTTTTTTATAGCTCCACGAAGATGAGTTTTAAGTGTATGTCCCTGCCACTGTTTTTAGGAGTTGGGGGGTAGGAAGCTGTCTCAGCAGTGCTGGGAGCATCTGGTGAAGCCTTTTGTAGTTGCCTTGCATTTTTTATATCAGAATTACATTGCCTCAAACCTGGAGTCTTTCACAATATTTTGCTTCTCTTTAGCTGCAAACTTTGTGTACAGATAAACCTGACCAGGTTCTATTTACATTTGCTTCACATGAGGCTTGCAGAGTTGAGGTTAATTGTGCTTTGTTTGAATGTGACTGCAGCTGTTGGAAATGGCCTCTGTCAGTTTTTAACTTCCCTGGTTGAGCTCAGTGTATGTTGGTATTGAAACTCTGCTGCTTGAATCCCTTCCAAAGCAGAGAGTGAAATGTGTGGTTTGTCCCTTGGTAGCAGCAGTCTGTCCCTTCAGGCTTTGTCTCTTCCAGACTGGCTCCTACCTGCCCCAGACGTACCTGGTGCGTGAGGAGATGGTGGTGACCGAGGAGATCGATAACGTGTCTGACCTGGGCATCTTCATCTACCAGCTCTGTGTGGGCAAAGAGACCTTCAGGCTCCAGCGCAGAGACCAAACCGTGGGTAAGTTCCCCTCAGGAAAAAGCAAGGTATTGTTTAGCTGGGGAAGGGATAAATACTTGAACCTGGGGAGTTTTTCATCTGGGGAATCTCAGTGTTCAGCAGAAGCTGAGGTTACTCCTGGCCCTGCTGGGTATTTCCCTTCCCTTCCTGTCTGTGAACTGTCATTTGAACATGCTGAGAAAGTTTCAGTTACACAATTACAGGTTACATGCCCAAACCAAATTTAAGTCTGTTTCTGTTCTAATTTTTGGTTGAAGTTATAGGTTAGTTTGACCCTAAAATTCATATAATCCATCAGATAATTTGAGTCTCTGTAGGCACAGCTTATTCTGTCCTTGCCCTATCTAAAACTGGGTTACAGGAGCACCAAATAAAAACATTTTCTTCTGCTTTACTTGCTCTGAAAAAAAAAGTAATTGAGCAGTGAACTCCGGGCATGCCAGACTTCCTCTCTGAAAGAGGAAGAACACTCCAGAGGAACTGCTGAGCTCTGGTTCTTTATTGCCTGTGTGCTCCTGCCACCCCCTGCCAGGGACTGAGCTGAGGTGTCTGCTCTGACTGCTGGGACAAGGCCTGGGGGGCAGAAATCTGACATCATGAATTTTGTTTCACTGTAGCTCAAAGCATTTCATATTTGCTGCTCCCACCAAACACAGTGAGCTAACCCTTTGTCAGTTAGAGCCTTTCAGAATGCAAATGTTTGGTTTGTCAGGACTCTGTGCTCTGGTTTGGCTGCCAAGCTCTTAGGCAAGAGTTTCCTCAGCCCAGTTGCAGCATCGGGAGCTGCATCTGCTGCTTGCTGCACACAACATCCTGTTGTGGATGGAGGCAAGGCTCCCTCTGAGGGAGCAGCAGAGGGGTTCTGTGCAGGGCACATGAAGGAACACTAAACACCCTGCCCTCATGGGAGGCAGAGGCGTGTGACTGCTGTTGTGAGAATGATTTTGGGAACAAGGCTAAATTGACAGCTCTGTGAAGAGTGTTTATGATGTTCCCTGAAATCATCCTGCTCTAACATGTTGTTGACATCTTTGCTGCAGAGTAAAAGATTCCTGCAGAGAACTAGTACAAAAGGATTCTGGTAAATGGAAAACGTTTCCTGGTACAGCTGCTGTGCTGTAACTCTCCTTGTTTGCCTGTGGAGGGGAGAGGGTGGGAAATCTGATCCAACTGAGGAGAAAATTGTTCAGGGTCAAGTCTTGCCTTGCCTTCCCCATCTCATTTCCAGCACACAGTGTACGAGCCGTGTCACAGAAATGAGACTGCAATGGATGAACTCCTGGAACTTCCCTGAAAAAGTCTTTTTATTCTCATTTAGCTAGTGCTGCCTTGGCTCTCAGCTCTTGTGGAGTTTTTGTGTTCTCTTAGATCAAACTGACCTCGGGTGCTGTGTCAGTTCCCTGGAGTTGTAACTTGGAGGTGTGGGAGAAACCCAGGTCAGGCTGTTGGGTGGGCTCTGGAAACTTCACCTGCATCCTGATGCCTTGGCATTGAAGGACAGCCTGGATTTTAGGTGTTTATAAACCAAAGCAGTGCCCTGCTGGGGTTGGGTTAAGAGCTGGTGCTTCTCTTGCTTCATCTGAACAATTCTCTGCTTATTAAACAAACCAAATCCTTCTGAATTATTGCAAATGGAAGGGTTGAGGAGAGCAGCTCTTTGATGGTGAGACTGATGTGTTCCTGTCTCTTACTGAGCCCCAGCTGATACAGGTAAACTGCCTGGGTCAGACCCAGTGCTGGCAGGTCCCAAAATAGAGAAAATCACTTTAGTAGTGTTAGGAAGAACCAGAGTGAGGTAAATCCTCCCAGGGTGAAGTGCTCTGCAAATGCACACTGGGTGAGGGATTTGGGGTGGAAAACAGCCCCAGAGCAGGCTCTGGTGGAATTGCTGGCTGGAGGAGCTCAGTGCACTGAATGGTTGTTGTGTCTTGCAGTGGTGGGAGGCTGGGCTGGGGATCCCTTCCCTCACTGAGCCTCTGTCCCCTCTCGTCCCCAGGTGTGCAGAAACGGGCAGCGGAGAACTGTCACTCAATCAGACACTTCGAAAACTCCTTCGTGGTTGAGACAAAGATCTGTCAGCAGTGAAAGGTGACAGATGACAGATGGGAGGTGACCAGGTCACACCTTCTTGGAGAAGTCAGCATTAGACAACGACTTCTGCAGTTAAACCGTGCAGTGATAATCAAAAGCCTTATGCATTTTCTGTGTATTGCTTGTATTTCAGAAGACAAAGTCACCATTTCAGCTTTTGTTGATCCTTGGTATAACTTTTTAGTTGTCTCATGTAAAACTTAAATTTGAGTAAGATTTTTTTAGAAGGCTAATATCAGTTTATCTGTTGAATGTGTTTGATTTAGTGTAATCTGGGAATGGCAGAAAAATATATATATATAAAAATGTTAACCAGTTCCTTGGCTGGAACCAGTTATGTTCACCTTAACTTTCACAGAATGATTAATATTAATAATCTGTGGTTTGCACATCTTGTGTAGTTCTGTAGAATAGCTCTGCACTCCGTATCCTGGCTCAAAAACCTTCCTGATCTGGCTCATTAAAGGTTTATTTTAACGACCATGTGTGCAGCATGTAAAATCCAAGCTCAGTGATCAGAAACCTTTAACACTACCCTGTTTCTTTTTGTGCAATTACTGTATTGAATTCGTATGTATATTTGGAACCTTCCCTGAGCTTTTGTTGAGTTCTTCTCCCTTAGTTTGGTTTTGTGGCATTTAGTTGTTAGATTCTGATAGAGTTGCTCTTAAAGCTTGTCAGTATTTTTGGTTATGACTTGGTTTATCCTGTAACTTCCTATCCAGGGTCTGTTCTGGTATAGCTCACTTGTGAACGTGACTGTAGTTGTAAACTTAAACTACTTGGGCTTATATAAAACTTTTTAGATCAACTTTTTATGAGCAAGTAGCATTACTGCTGCAGTCAGAGCATTGTTCCCTTTTTTTGGAAAGCTGCAGTCTAAAAAGAATGAAGAGTTAGTGTCCTGCAGTTGATAAACTTGAGAGTTTTATTAAGGGACTTTATATTGGCATAAATTCTGCAACCCTATAATAAATGTTTCTCTAAAACGTTGGTGTTTGTGTTGTATTTGGGGCTCAGAGGTGGGGGGTGAGGCTGTGGGCCTGGGACAGTGTGCATTGCTCTTCTCTTACCCCTCTTATTTCTTTTTGAGCTTGTGAAGCTGAATTTCCTCTTCTGCTGCTGTGGAAATGCTTTGTGATGCCATCCAAGCTCGAGGAACAGAAGGAAGAACAGACAGCTCTCTCCAAACAGGAAAACAGGATCCCCAGGGGCAGCTCTGGGGTGTTCACTGCAAGGACAGGGTGTATTTACAATTCATTTGAATATTGCTGGTGATGAGGCTGTGATTGAAGGTTTGCCTGTCCCAAGTGTTGCTGGGTGTTAATGAGGGGCTGTACAGAGGTTAATGAACCCTCAGCTCTCACCCTGAGCTTTGCTGGAAGCTCAGACAGGAGAGTCCTGCCCTGGAAGTGCTGGGGCTCAGAGCTAAAGTGTTCCTGAACCCTTTGTGGCTTTCCTGGAAAGTGCCTGGGATTGTGCAGCTGGAAGGAAATCAGGATTTCTGCACAGAGAACAGGGGAGGGAGAAGTGTCTGTAGGAGTTGCTGCTTTGTCATTGCTTGCAGGAGAAAGGAGAACACAGGAATTTTAGCACAGAAACTAACACAGCTCTTCCCCCAAGGATGTGTCCCAAAACCAGAGCTTTGACTCTAAAATGTGTAGGAGAGTATTTCAGTGAAGTATGTAGTGAAATGAAATGCTGTGGAAAGCTCTGATTCCTGTCAGTGTGAGGCAGGTTCCCCTCACTCACAGGTGTGACTGGGACAAGCAGCTGCCCTAGGGAGCTTTTCCTCCAGGTTCTGTGTCCTTGGACAAGGGGTGATTTCCTGCTCCTCTGGGTTGGCTGGGGAGATAACCACGATGGGATCATTTAAAGCCTTCAGTGGAAGGACTTGAAGCTGTGTTGGTTGTAGAGAGTAAAAAGCACCTGCTTGTAGCAGTGAGGTTTTATGGAAAATAAAACCCAGGAATTGCTCTTTCCCCAGCTCAGGGTGTCCATGCAGTGGATGCACCTCCAGCCAGGAATGCTGGAGCTGCTTCCACATGGGCTGGAACACTTTCTGTACCTTTGGAACAAAGTGAAGGCAATTCTTTAGGATGTTATTGGATGTTCCAGGCAGGCAGCCAGGGACAGGAGGAACAGATTGTTCTCACCTGCTCTGAGGTGAGCTGGGTTTGGTCCCACATGTGCTCTGCTGGCCTTGTGATCTATCCCTAAGTGTTTTAGGCTGGGGCTGGGTGCCCAAGCCAAAATACTGGAATTTGAAGGTTTTCCTGGGATCTACTAATGCTGTGCTTGGCTTTGAACAGCTCCTGTGTTCAGCTGGGCTATAGGAGCAGGAAGGAGCACTGAGTTGGAGTCCTTTGCACCAGTAGATGGCACAGGCAGCAAACACTTGGGTGTAAACTGTGTGTAACTGGTAAAAACTCAGTGTATGCACCCAACACACAGGTTTTCAGCTATTCCACTAAAAAATCCTAAAACTGGTTTGATCAAAGCTTCATCCAGCTGGTGCTCAGTGTCTTTGCTTCATTTTTATCTATGGTAAGGAACATTTTTATACCAGAACTAACCTGTGTAAAACCCTGTTAATATCTGAGTGGAACTGTACTACAGACATGGGTGTGGGGACTGAGGGGGTGACACTGCCGGGATGCAAATGCAAACTCAATTACTGTAAGAGTTTCATTTACATCTGTGTTTACTGCAAAAGCATCCTGTGGGCACGGGACAATCAGCAAGATCTCTGCAGGGACTTTGGGCAGCTTCCTTGGGGGAGCTGGCAGATTCATTTTCTGACTAAATAAATTCAAAATTCAATGTAAATTTTAAATACCTTTTTTAACATGAAGCTGGCAATACACAACTTGGATATTCCCTCTTCCAGCATTACATGTGAGTTCATTTGGGGTTTTTTAATCAGAAAAACGCTTGAGAAACAATTATTAAGAACACAATTGATTTTGGTTCTCAGAGGAGATGCTGCTGCCCTTTGCAGAACCTGCTGCTCTGTGTGACTGCTGAGGTGTGGGTGGCTGTGGTGACACACTCTTCCATTAGAGTATGCAGTGGTCTAAATTAGAACTTCATTCTCCTCCAGGCTTACTCTACATAAAAATCTATAAAAATTGAACTTCTTTGCATATATAAATACCTTGAGATGAAGATCTGCAGAAAAAAAACCAGGGGTAGTGTGGAGACCTTTGAAAGGCACCCTGAGGCCTCAGGCTGGTATGTAAAGGAGCTTTAACACCTCAGACTTGATAAACTGCTTCTCTAAACCAGGCTTTTCTGATGATAAGCTCAGCTCAGTGCAGGGCCTGCTGCAGAGCAGCTGTGAGAAACTGTCACCTCCCACCCCAGCAGCACTCCAGGTCTGTGCAGGGCTGGGGGACACTGAACCTGCTGCGGCTCCAGCAAGACTGGGCTGGCTCCTGAGGACTTTGTTAGTTCTTGGAAAAATCCCCAAAATCCAGCTGTGCTCAGCAGAGTCTGGGGTGAGCTGACATCTGAGCACTGGGCATCCTGGATCTGAAGAGAACCCATGTCCCACAATCCCAGGGTGTTTGGGCTGGAAGGGACCTTAAAACTCATCCCATTCCATCCCTTCCATGGGCAGGGACTCATTCCACTATCCCAGGCTGCTCCAAGCCCCATCCAGCCTGGCCTTGGGCACTTCCAGGGATCCAGGGGCAGCCACAGCTTCTCTGAGCACCCTGTGCCAGGGGAGAATTCCTTCTGTATATCCAAATTTCCCATCTTTCAGTGTGAACCCGATCCCCCTTGTCCTGTCACTGTACTTCCTGATGAACATTCCCTCTCCAGCCTCCTTGCAGTCCCTTCAGACACTGGAAGGTCTCTTTTTCCAGAACCTTCTCGAGGCAGAGCATGCCCATCTCTCCCAGACTGTCTGCACAGGAGAGGAGCTGCAGCCCCTTAAGAGCCTGGCCTCCTCTGGGCTCATTCCAACAGCTCCGTGTCCTTCTGGTGTTGGGGACACAGCACTGCAGGGGGGGTCACAGCAGAGCTGTGTAGGACCAGACAAAGGGGGTGCAGCCCCCAAAACCTCCAGTTTGTGGCTGAATCACCCCCCTGGCAGGGCTGGGCTCGAGGTCAGGCTTGGAAGGATTAAAGCTGCTTTGCCTGTCCTAATTCCAGGCCGGGTGGGGGATGGCTCTGCTGCCAGCTGTGGCACAGAGCCCAAATGCCAGCACTGATTGAAGCTTCCAGGCTGCCACCAAAATAATTACAATATGGATAATTACAGTAACATTATTGCATTAACATTATTTCTTCATTATGAGTATATATTTGTGATATTACCTAGGCAATAGGATGGGTGTATTTCCTGTCTTGAGAGTAATTAGAGGCTCTCCACCTCCCACTCCACCTCCCAAGGAAATTATTTCTTATAGCTTAACTATTCTGTTTACTTGAATGTATTTTCTCTCTTTTTGTGCTGTGACAGCCCTGAATTCCACCTTAACAGATGTGAGAGTGGATTTCCTGTCTGCAGATTCATTCTCACTGTGGATGGTGGTTTGTGTCTTGCAGAAATGTTTGGGCTCTCCTGAGCTGTTCCATTTTAGGGCTTGTTGATGTTTGGAGCTGTTGTGGGTTAAATCCATGGGTGGACACCTGATTCTGGAACAAGGAACTTCCTTCCCACAAACCTAATTCCTTGTTGGTGTGGAACCCAGTGCTTTTATTCTGGAATGAGAGTGTCAGCATGTGGGATTCATCAGGAATGGATCCATGGATGGAGGAGGTTTAGATGGGATATTGGGAAGGAATTCTGCCCTGTGAGGGTGATGAGGTGTGGAGGCCCTGGCACAGGGTGCACAGTGAAGCTGTGGCTGCCCCTGGATCCCTGGAAGTGTCCAAGGCCAGGCTGGACAGGGCTTGGAGCAGCCTGGGACAGTGGAAGGTGTCCCTGCCCATGCAGGGGGTGGAATGAAATCACCTTAAAGGTCCCTTCCCACCCAAGGCATTCCATGGTTCTATGGACAAACCCACACCTTCCACCTGATGCCCCAAAATCCCTTGGGAGGGAAGGGCTGTGGAGGCTGCTTGGTTCTGTGGGTGATGATCTCAGTGCTCACTTGGTGATAAATAATTCACTCCTTTGGATTCTCTGCCCTTGGTGGTCTTAGCTTCTGTCATCTCATGTTCTCAGCCCTTTGCACTAATTAATCCTTAATTTTAATTTTTTTTTAATAAGAGTGATGTAGAAGCCTCACTACAGAGCACACTTCCCTTAACAGTGTGTGTCATCACCCAGCCTGAAGCTGGAAGCAGTTACGGCTTTGCCTCCTCATCTCATGACCAAAAAACCCCAAACAGGCGGGAGGACCAGACTTTCACACACAACACTTCCGTGGTGAGCAGGGCTGCTGCTGCTGCTGCTCCCTCCCGTGAGCAGCCCGGGGGCACAGGAAGGGCTCTGTGCTTATCAGATCCTTCTGTGAGCTGCCTTCCCTCAGCTCCCTCAGCTTCCGAGCTGCTCAGGGGTCACAGGCACTGCTGCTTCCCTGCAGGATGCTCCAAAGCCACCGGGTGCTGCTCAGGGCTCACAGGCACTGCTGCATCCCTGGGGATGCTCCAAAGCCACAGATCTGCTAGGGCTCAGCTGCTGCTCCTGCAGGATGCTCCAAAGCCACGGGTGCTGCTCAGGGCTCACAGGGCATTGCTGCTTCCCTGCAGGATGCTCCAAAGCCACCGGGTGCTGCTCAGGGCTCACAGGCACTGCTGCATCCCTGGGGATGCTCCAAAGCCACCGGGGGCTGCTCAGGGGTCACAGGCACTGCTGCATCCCTGGGGATGCTCCAAAGCCACGTCTCTTTCTTTCCCCCATCCCCAAGGGTTTGCCGTGGTGGAGGTGGCTGAGCACAGCCTGCCCTGCATTGCTGCCTGCTGGGGCATTTCTCAGGCCCTGTTTTTCTCCTTGATTGAGGGAAAACCAAATTTGTGAGTGTCTGAGGAAAAAGTGAGCTGCCCTCTGAAGCAATGACATTACTACATTTTTTCTCTGTTATTTTGTTTTCATGGTTTTACATAACCAAACCTTTTTTCTAAATCAGATATTTGGTAGATGGGGTAGATGATGTCGATCAAATTCTCAGAGTTTATCACCCCAAAGGCTGCAGCTCCTCTGCCCTGACTTAACTGGCAGCATGAACCAGGCAGTGCCATGATGGATCCAGCTTATTTTTGGTCATGATGTTTATCAAAACATCTCTAACAAGATTTTAGCTTTTTATTTTTGTGTTGGACATTGTGGGCTCATATTTGGGTCACTCTCTGGAGGTTGTTTTTCATTATTGAGGTCTGAGGAACAGAATCCAGCAGTGCCAGGGTGCTCTGTGTGTGTATTTACACCCCATGAGCTGGGGCTGAGGCTCATTTTTAACAGCAAAGTGAAAAAGGAAGTAAAAATTGCAGTAAAATGTGTCAAAGCTGCCTTAACCCCAGCAGGAAAATCTAACGAGTTACAGAGAAACGAGGACTGTGCTCAGGATGTTGAGCAACCATGCGACAAAACAGCAAATAAAACAGTGCTGGTAAAGGAAAGATATGTGAGAGGACAAAAATGCTGCTTTGGTAGGAGAAGCTGTAAATCAGCCATTTCCATGGCAAAAGGAGATCTCTGGGATTCCATGGATGGCTCATGGTGGTGGCAGAGGATGAGGAGGGCGCTGGAAATGTTGGAGGACGCAGGGCAGGAGGTGGCTGGGGGCTCTGAGCTCTGTGAGATGTCACCTGCACTGAGGCTGGGGCACAAATCCTGCAGGAGAGGAGGAGGAGGAGAGGGCAGGAGGGAGGGACAGCCAAAGGTGCCACCATGGGATGGCTCAAGGCAGCAATGACATGGAGCTAAACCAGGGAATTCATCAGGGAAGGGAAGGGAAGGGAAGGGAAGGGAAGGGAAGGGAAGGGAAGGGAAGGGAAGGGAAGGGAAGGGAAGGGGAAGGGAAGGGAAGGGAAGGGAAGGGAAGGGAAGGGAAGGGAAGGGAAGGGAAGGGAAGGGAAGGGAAGGGAAGGGAAGGGAAGGGAAGGGAAGGGAAGGGAAGGGAAGGGAAGGGAAGGGAAGGGAAGGGAAGGGAAGGGAAGGGAGCCGATGGAAATGGGGCAGGGTTGGAGCAGACCCAGAACTGCTCCCCCTGACCCTGCGCCCTCAGCCACCTTGTGCCAGGTGTGAGGAAGGCTCCCAAAACGCTCCCTGCTCATTCTGAACAGATCAAGCTCCCCAGGCATCCCTGAAAGCACCCTGAGGCTGCACTTTGCCACAATGGCTTTCCTTTGGCCCAGCAGGAATTAAAGCTGATTCTGTGACCAAAAGCCACCTGGCACTTCAGACCAGAGCCAGCCTGGTGAGGGCATGGGCAGAGCTCAGGGCTTTGCTGCTCAGTGATAACAACAGAGGAAACCCTTCCTGCAGAATAAAAGGGATATTTTGGAGTTTGGGCGTTTTTGTTCTCAGTTACAATTCTCATTCAGATTTTTATTCCAGTGCTGGAGCTTATTCAGATTATTTTAGAATATTCTGAGTTGGAAGGGACTCCTAAGGATCATTGAGTCCAGCTCGTGGATCCTGAGACACTAAAAATACAGAGCATGGCAAAAATACCCACGGCATGAAAATCCACCTGCTGCTTATCTAAGGAACATCTTCATCCTGCAGCTGTTGGTGGCAGCATCCCCAGGGGCTGTGAGAGCTCCGTGTGGCCCCAGCTGGAGCAGAGGTGCCCTGGGGAGGGCAGGAGGTGTCCCCTGAATTCATCTCCTGTCCCCAACCCCGACCACTGCACTTCCTGTAAAAAGAGATCACTGACACTCATTTGAATGAAGGGCAGGGGGAAGGCGCTGCTGCACCCACAGGATTTTCTGGGTGGGAAACTTCAGCTGCTTGAGGTTTCTGTCTCTGAACCATTTCTGAACTTCTGACAGCACTTTATGTAACAACCTTTTCCCCTCAGGGGCTAAAAGTGACTCTGGGGGGGTTGGACAGGGCCACCCTGGTCCCCTCCCATGGTGGCCAGAAGGGACAGGGATGGGCTGGATTCCTGCAGCTGGAGGAATTCCCATTATCCTGGGAAACCTGGCCCTTTCCTTTCCTCCCCAGTGCAACAAGAAGAGTCAAATCGTTTCAGAGGACCATCTAAAATGTTCTGCAGGTGCTCAAGAGGCATCAAATCCAGGTGCTGCCACATGTTCATGTGTGATGGTGATGCAGAGGGGAGAAGGAACCAGTAATTACATTTAAAAAACATTTTTAGAAATTATTATTTTATTATATACCACAGGAAATATAAAAATAAATATTTTTTTTGGCACTGTGAATGTGGCTTCCATGAATTATCAGTGCTTGCTCAGCCATCAGGCACTGGCTTAGATTCCTGTAGGGAAGAGGTGGTGGAGTTTTCTTTTATTATATGAAAAAGTTTTTGAAAAGAAAACAAACTTCTTGCGTTCTGACACTTTCTGGGCTTCACATCATTTTCTTACAATGTGTCTTTCCCTTATATAAATTATAAACCAACATTTGCATAAATAAAAAATGATACTGTCATAGAAAAATAACGTTTTACAAGAAGGTGCAAATGAAGCCTGAAGTCTCTTTGGTTTGAATTTAAAGCAAATATTAAAACAACATCCACTTTTGAGCCCTGATTAAAAATCTCTCATGGCACCTTCGACTTTGATTCCAGGGAGTTCCCATTACAGGAAACTTTGGAAAGGTTTGGATCCTCTGTTGGAATCCTGCTGCTGTTAATGGGGAGTGGATGTGATGGCTGTGGGTCAGTTATCAGTGAAAGGAAAATAATTTGCCCCATTTTTGGTGAAAAGAGGACCTTAAATGGCTTGATGGACACCTGGCTTGAATAAATACCCCCCAAGCACAACCCCATGGTTCAAACCCAAGGCCTGGCTCTAAGCCTTGTCTTTGCACCCAGAAGTGGGAACTGATGGCAGAAAAATAATGTGTGGAACTTCCCTGGCTGTGTGATTTGGGGTGATGGCATTTGCTACGCCCCCAAATGAGGCTTCATTAATTATTTAAATGGGAAATCCTTTGGGGCCACCTTCTGCTGCTCACCCCATGCTCAGCACGGCTGGAGCAGGCTCTGGGCACTCCATGGAGAATCAGTCTCTGCTGAATTGTCTTGTGCTTCAGAAACAGGGAATGTTGTGGCATCCAGTGATTTTTAGGATCAAATTCTTTCTGCACGGCAAGACCCCAGAATCTTTGCTGTTTCTTGCTGACCAGGACGTGGCTGGGTGATGCCATGGGTGACAGAGGGACATGGGTCACCTCTCCCATGGGTCCGTGACCTCCTGCTGCCCTGCTGAGGAATGGAAATGCTCCTATTTCTATTCAGTGCAAATGTGCACCTGAAGTATTAAATCAACACCTTTTTGGTCAGGTTTGGGTATTTTTGAGGGTGGGAGTTGTTTGTTTATTCCAACCCTCACCGAAAGCAGAAGTTTTAGTTGTTGTTCTCAGTGTCCTGAGGGAAAAAACTGTGGCAAAGGCCAAACTGTAATGAACATTGGGAGTGCTGGGAATCAGTATTCCGTGGTGTCCTCCCCAAGCACATCCCTGGAGTGCCTCCTGCCGTGGCTGAGGTGCTGGAGATGGATGCTGTCCTGCAGGTCCTGCCTGGAGAGGCGTCTCCTGAACTCATCCGTGGTGAAGTAGTAGATGATGGGATCCACGCAGGAGTTGAGGCTGGCGAGGCACAAAGCCACGGCATGGAACACCGAGATGGGCACGCAGCCCTCCTGGATCTGCCCCGTTTTCACAAAGAAATCCAGGGGGAAGCTGATGTGGTAAGGTCCAAAGCAGATCAGGAACACCAGGGCGCAGGTGAGGATCATCTTTAAAGCCTTCTTCTTCTCGCCCAGGTCCCGGGAAGCAGAGTGCCTCTCTTTTAGTGACAGGATTGTCTTCCAGGAGCAGTACAGGATGATGAGCAGGGGGGTCACAAACCCCACCAACTCCCCTATGGTCATCAGCGTGATGGAGGTGGGCAGGTCGAGTTTCTTGATGGGAAGATCCACAAAACAGGCGTTTTTATCCTGCTGGTGCTGCATCCTGAGGAGGGGGAAAGGCAGGCAGCCCACGCAGACCACGACCCAGCCCACGATGCTGATGTAGACATCGCAGACACGCCTGCAGTCACTGAATTTGAAGGGGTGCATGAGGAACAGGTACCTCCTCACGCTGATGCACACCAAGAAGTAGATGCTGGCGTACATATTGACGTACTTCAGGTAGAAGCAGAGCATGCAGAGACCTCCCCCGAACTCCCACGTGCCCGTCAGGTAGTAAAAAATCCTCAGGGGCAAGGACAGCACCTGTGACAAGTCAGCAATGGCTAAATTGATCATGAATATCACGGCCCTCTTAGTCTCTTTCATGTAGCCATAGAAGACCCACAAGGCCAGGGTGTTGCCGATGAGCCCGGGGATCAGGATCACCGTGTAGGTGACGGCGTAGTAGGGCTTGAGGTCTGTCTCGCTGCAGTTGGAGCTGCTGTTCATGGTTGTGCTCCGGCTCCGTGCTCAGCCCCGGCATCCTCACGGGTCCATCCCGCCTGTGCTGCAGCCAGGGGGGCTCGGGATCCAAAGGAAATATAAAAATAAATATTTTTTTTGTCACAGCCCTGGAATCTCCGCTCACCGGCTCATCACGGGCAGTTTGGCACGGGGGGAGTTAATTCCAGTGTCCTGCTCATCGGTCAGAGCTCGCTGGGGTCACCTGCGGGGTGGGCAGGAGGGATCCACGCCAGGAAAAGCATCGCTGTGTCCGAGTGGACAATTCCTCACCGGAGCTGTGTGTGTGTCACCTTTTGGGTGGCATTTCAGCCTCTCCTCTCAGCACAGGAGTTCAGCAGCTGATGTGGCCCCGTGGCTGGAAGACAGAAAGGTGCAGTTGGAGTGTGACCGTGTTCACAGGGGTTTTTGGATGAAAAGACGAGGATCTGACTCCATGTTTCAGAAGGCTTGATTTATTATTTTATGATATATATTACATTAAAACTATACAAAAATAATAGAAGAAAGAATTTCATTGGAAGGCTGGCTAAGAATAGAATAGGAAAGAATGATAACAAAGGTTCTGTCTCTGACTCTGTCCGAGCCAGCTGACTGATTGGCCATTAATTACAAACATCCAACATGGGCCAATCACAGATCCACCTGTTGCATTCCACAGCAGCAGATAACTGTTTACATTTTGTTCCTGAGGCCTCTCAGCTTCTCAGGAGGGAAAATCCTAAGGAAAGGATTTTTCATAAAAGATGTCTGCGACAGTTGAAGCATTGCTGGGAGACAGGAGGAACAGAGCAAGAGTTATGGAAAAAGCTGGAGCATCTCTCCAGCAGAAACCTGTGTGCCTTTGGTGGTGATCAGCTCTTGTGCTGCCCAGCAAGGACCATGGCCTGCCCATTGGAGTGCAGAGCCACCAAGGAATAAATAGAAATTGTGTTCATCTCTGCTACAAACCTGAGGGTGTTGTTCCTCCTGTGTCCCAGCACGTGGTCAGTGCTGGACCTGCCTCCCTCCCTGGGGATATTCTCACCTCCCAAAAACTCCTGAGGGGAGCACTCCCCTGGCTTCCCAGGAAAGCCCTCAGAACATTCCTGCCTTCCCCAGCTGCAGGTGCAGAAGGAAATCTGCTCCTGGTGTAACCCACATGCTCATAAACCTTTCCCTCAATGCAGCCACCACCGCTGTGTCATGGTCAGTGGCTTTCACCAAACCAGGGCCAACTTTTAAAAATAGGGTCAGAACCAGGTTCATATTTTAAAAATAGGACATAAACCATCCTTTGCAGAGCTACCTGCATTTGATCCAAGCTGACTTCCTCACAGCTGCTTTTTCTAAGCCTGTCCTTACCCATTGTGCACATCGGGGGCTGTTGGTAACACCAGAGCTGGTACTAAGGAGGCTGGAGGTGGATTTTATTTAAAATTGCAAGCCAAACAAGTGATGTTATCTGAATGTGTGAGACATAAATAACCTCAGCCAGATCTGATAATTCTAGAGGAAATTCAGATCTCTGGCCAAACTGTCTCAGCTTTGCCTTTGGCTTTCACATGAAGAATTATCCTGCAGGTCTAAGTGGAGAAGTTCGCAGGTACCAACCCAGATGCCAAAGGCACATGTACTTAATTTAAAATGTTTTAATGCTTTTAATTTAATTTTTTAAAATTTTAATTTTAAAGGTAAAATGACATTTGCTGCAGTACCTGCTGGGTTTTTTCCAGTACTTAGGTAAAAAATGTGAACACCCATTTAATGATGGCCAACACTTGCTGGTGTGATGATACTGAAACTTTGAAGTAGTTTTGGGTGGAAGCAGAAAATCTGCCATAAAAGGAAACATGCCTATTTTTGCATTTTCTCTCACCAAGGAGACTGAGATATCTTCCTTCCTTCCTTTTAAAGAGGGAGCATCTAACTCCAGCAGTGGGGTAAAATGGCTGGTGAAATGATCCTGTTATGCTCCAGAAGTGACAATTAAAAATATTTTTATTTTAACTGTTTTTCTTATCAATTTAAACCAGCTTGTCTCTCCTCTCCTGTTGGCAGAGGCTCCACTGAAGGAGACTCGATCCAACTCCTTTTCCCCTGGCTGCATTCCCAGGTGGGAAAATCCACTTTAAGTCCATCTCTGGGCCTTGGGACACACAAAGGGAAGAAAAGTGCACCCCCAGCCCTTCCACACGTGCACATCTTATTTTTCCTGCTGCCCCTCAGCTCCTGTCCTTCCCCATCCCCATCACGCAGCAACTTTCCTGCAACTCCATTGCCTGTCCCTCCAGCCTGGCCCTGGGGCAGGGAGGCATTTTCAGGACTTTCTGCCTCTCCCTGTGGCACGAGGGGTCCCCAGGGCCCAGCTGAAGTTGGGGAGCAGCGAGGGGGCTCAGCCAGAGCACCCAGAGGCACCCTCAGGGCTGGGGAGGGGGTGTAAAAACTCAGCAATGTGAGAAACGGCGCTCTGGAAATCCCAAGCAGCAACATCACAGAGTTCAGCCCCGTGTGCTGTGTAAAAAACCAGCACGATGCTAAAAAAATCTCCAGAAAGAGGAAATTTGGGTTTGCATGCTCTGTGCTTGCTTCCCCCTCACTGTGAGGGAGTGGGTGAGAGACTCTCCACAGGCACAGCCTCCTTCTCCCCTTGAACACCTTTTCCCTCTGATTTTTCCATGGGTACCCCCCAAATCAGCCACGTTGGGGCCCTGAATGAAGATTTGTGCCTAATGAGTCAGAGCAGCAGGTAAGAGCTGCAGGCAGCCTAAAATCAGTTTGTTAGAGCTGGGCACATCCTGGGGAAAGCATTTCCCATGTGCTGGAGGACAGCTGGGTGTCCATCTGCTCCATGAGAGCCCCTGCAGGAGCTGGGGGAGCAGCCCCTTGCCCTGCTCACAGCTGGGCTCTGCCCCTCAGCTGAGCCTCATCAGAAATCATCAACCCTCAGCAGAAATCATCAACCCCCAGCAGAAATCATCAACCCTCAGCAGAAATCATCAACCCCCAGCAGTGCTCAGGCTCTTCACCTGAGGCTCCTTAGGGGTGTCCAGTCCTCGTTAGCAAATCCTGGGGGTTTAACCCACAGCGGCTCCCAAACCCAGCTGGGAGGGGAGAGGCTTTGGGAGCAGCTCCTGGCTGAGCTGGGTTTGTGGGTGCTCTCCCTGCTACTGCCTCGTGCCTGGAGCCCTCTCAGAGCTGGGATCACCTCCTGCTCCTGCCCAGAGCCAGGTGATGATGGATCAGCCTGGATGGATCAGCCTGGATGGATCCTCCCCCAAGCCCTGCCCTTGCTGCTGGCCCAGGTGAGCTGGGGGTGCTCAGTCCCCTCGTGTTCAGGTTGGGGATGTGTTTAAGAACACAGAAAACCTGTGTTGGGGGTGACAGGGGCACAGCAGCAGCAGCCTGGTGTCCCCTGCTCACTTACCCTCCTGGAGCAGCTGGGCTGGGCTGTGCCTGGCACCTCTCTTGTGATTTTCCTTCTTCTCCTCCACAACCTAAAATAAAAGCAGAACATGCACAGGGGAAACATCAAATGGAAATTCAGTTTCCTGTGAGAGTGAAGGAGGGTGAGGGTGGCTGAGTCCCTCCAAAGGGGCTCTGTGGGGAGGGCAGAGCTGGCCCAGGGGTGGCCTGGGCTTCTCCCAGCACCCGCTTTGTTCTCTGGCCTGCCTTGGCAGGAAGCAGAATTTACAAGGTATGAACTGAAAATAGAAATGCTGAAACCAGAAACTGGATGTTGTATGGGGTTGGGTTTTTTGTTCTTTTAACAAATGACAGGAGGCCTTCTCTGCCTTGAAGTAGTTTCCTGATAGATATTTGGGATTTATCTCTTTCTCCATCAGAGCAATATTCCCCCTTGCTGTGCTAGCTAAATTCCAAGAATATGAAGAGAAAAAATAAATGCTCTGGTTTAATGCCATGTGAAATACTCTGCTTTTGCCTTTTAATCCTTTGCAAAAGCTCTTGTCCTCCTTTGTTAATATTTATCCTGGTTAAGAAGGGAAAATAACCGGGAGCGGCAGAGCTGTGTGTCAGCCTAATCCCCCACCCTCCTTGTGCTTTCCTGGCACACTCTGATATCCCTGAGAGATGTTTCTGGCACCAAAGTTGTGAATTATCCCCCCAAACCATCAGCACACGGCCCCCAGGGATGCACAGCCATGTCCCTGTGCTGTGATAACCCGGTCCTCTTCCTCCCTGGTTCTTGCAGTCAAATGGAAACTGGCCCATGGAAAATCAGTGTGGAACCAATTGTGAGGAACAGAGCACTTGGGAAAACTCTCGAGACAAAGAGAGAGAGATAACCCCAAGGAAATTGTGGGAATTGGGTCAGTTATCCTTGTGCAGGGGGAATGGGGCTGCGTGGCCTCAAGGGCCCCTTACAGACCAGTCCCATCCCAGGGGTTGCTGGGTTTGCAGAGGCTGAGAATCGCTGGAGTTGGGGTTAATCCTTAAGTTCAGCTGCTCACTCAGTGACAGCAGAAAACACAGCTTGAAACTCCAAGGCTGGGTGCTTTAGCTTCAGCCACCCCCCTGCTCTCACTCGGATGCTCAGAGCATCCCACGGGCACACACAGGAGCTCTTCAATAAATGAAGATTATCTCTTCAATAAATGAACATAGCTGGGCTTTGCATCTCCTCCCTTCTACCTATTTTTTCTGGGACTTACACCAGCTCTGTGGTGAAGACAGGACCCTCCTGGCTGTCCCTGGGCTGTCCCATCCCGGCACAGCCTCACCAAATCTCCAGCACAACAACCAAAAAAAGCCCAACTGGTCCCCCCCAGCGTGACCCGAAGAAAACCAGGACAGAGGAATCCCAGCCCTACCTTGGCTGTCCCGGAGGCTGTCCCGGCGTGTCCCCGCGGGGCTGCCGAGGTCCCCACGGCCGGTCCCTCCCTCGCAGCGCAAAGCAAAAGCGCAACTGGCGGGGAGCGGCTGCGCCCTGGGGAGCGGCGCGGCCACGGCGGGGCCCCGCTCCGGGCTGTGCCTGCCCCGGGGGCTCCGGGCATCGCCCGCGGTCCTCTCCTGTCCTTCTGCTGCTGTCCTCTCCTCCCGTGCTTTCCACAGGTTGGGTTGCGATTGGGTGTTTGGATGTCGCTGCGGGTGTGCATTCGGGCTGTCGCTGCGGGTGGTGTCAACCCAACCCAGCCGGGCTGTGATCCTGCTGCCGGGGTGGGGTCAGAGCCCCAACCCAGCTCCTGGGGACAGGGACCCGCTGCCAGGGATGGGTCAGAGCCCTAACCCAGCTCCTGGGGACAGGGACCCGCTGCCAGGGATGGGTCAGAGCCCTAACCCAGCTCCTGGGGACAGAAATCTGCTGGCTGAGCCCCTCTGGGACAGGCATGGAGCTGAGGCTGAGGGAATAAGGATTCATCCATAATTTTCCTTCCCCAGGGCAAGGCTCCTTCCCTCTCACCTGGTTTTTGCACCCCTGTGCTGCAGTCCCTGCTCCCAGGGATTTGGGGGGGGGGGGGATTTAGGGTCCCCCCGAAGCTGATCCTGGGGGCATTTGGGCTCCCCAAAAGCAGCGAGATCTCGGCGGTCATTATTAAGATGGACAAACAGTGTGAGAGCCCAGGGCTCTTCTTTCCCAAACGTGCCACGAAGCGGTGTCACCTACGGCCACATTCCCGTGCCACCGCTGTCCCCGGCCATCGGCAGAGGGCAGAGCTGGCTGCGCTGTGAGTTTGAGCAGCGGCACTTCCCTGCTGATCCAGCGGAGGACTCCAGCCCAAGGAACATCAGCGAGAATTCTTGCTAAGGGAGCAATGATTCGGTTGGTTAATTTGAAAAAGTGACTTTGCAAATTATTTCCTGAGAAGTTCTGCAGAGATTTGCGACTTTTTAATTTGCATTTATTCATTTTTCTTACACATCTTCCCAGGAGAACAGCATACATGCATATATATATATATATAATATTACACCTGCTCATTTAAAGCGTTGTTGTTTTACTCATATCACAATTCCAGCTTAGGGTTTGTAGCTCTCTACACTCCTTTTTATGGTGGTTTACAGGACATTAATGGTTTTTACAGCCTCGCAGGGCACACAGTTTGTCACCCTGTGGTGACAAACACCCTCTCCAAGGCTCTATAGACCACATCTCCCAAAAATGCAGCTGTGGGCCTGTTCCAGCAGCTGATGCTCCTGCTGGTAAAAGCTTCCAACTTTATTCTGAAGCTGCTGATGGCTTGATGTGTTTTAATTAATGTGGGAGGCAGAGTTTTCAGCACTGAGGGATCTTCTCTGCAGAGCTGTGCCTGTGGTGCAGGGCTGGTTTTGGACTGGTGGTTTTGGGCTGGCAGCAGTGAGGGTTGGGGTTTAGTGCTGAAGGGAGGTTCTGTGATGCTGGGGTCTCACTGAGCCCTCAGAGGAGGATGCTGCCCCAACTCACATCAGTCCTGGGATGTTTCCCTAATTTCAGCAGGATCTGGGATGTGAAACCTTCCCAGCACCTCCCACCTCTGCCGTGCTCTCATTCATTTCCTCTCCCTCTCCCCCAAACTGTGTGATGTGACACCTGGGGTCCCCAGGCTCCCCACCAGCATTCCCCTGTGTGACCCTGGCACTCCTGCCTCCCACAAGGATTGAGGGGATGGTTTGGAGGTGACTTTAATGGACAATAAAATTGAGGCCAGTCCCAGGAATCACCAATCCCTTGTGGCTGAGCAGCACCTGGGCTTGGGGATGGGCTCCTTTGCTTTTCCCACTGCAGCAGGTGATGGATTCTCTGCTTCACTGCCATTTCCAGTGTCAGCCTGGTTATGGAAGGCAGAGCCTGAGCTTGGGGCAGGCAGTGGATGTAGGGTACTGAGGGAGGTTTTGTCTCAAAACAACAAACACTGAGGGAGGTTTTATTTCAAAACCACCTTGCAGGGCACCCCAAATCCTGTTTTGCTGGTGCCATGCTGTGTGCATTGCCACCAGCATCCATCCCATTTCCCATCACTCCAGGAGCCTTCCTGGGCTGTGGGGTGGAATTGAGGGTGCCTTTCCCAGCAGGCAAGTGCCAGGCTCTGAGTTCTGCTGTCCCCAGGGAAAACCCTGGCTGGACCTTCCAATCCTGCTGCAGTTGAGGCCAACAAAAATCAGGAGGTCTCGGAGCTGGGCATCAAATCACAAAGTAATTATTTTACAGCATAAAGTAAAAATTTAAAATTGTATTTTTCTCTTGTATTGATTATATAGTTTTTCCTTTGCTTACATTTGTATCTTACAAGAATTGGAAGTTCTCAGTTCATCTCAGCTTGTGCTTCACGACCTTGCAGGAGCTCCTCAGAGAGAACCAGCTGAGGTCTTTCTGATCTGCACTGCCTGTCTTTAATAGCAATAATCCCTGGGAAGAGGTTGTCTGCCTACTCTGCACACGGCTGGGGCTGTCCCAGGGGAAAGGAGCGTGTCTGGAAAGGGGGAACAGGCACAGCTCCATGGATGCAGCTCCCAGCATCAGCAGGGCTCACGTGGAGCCAGGGATGCAGCCGTGCTGCTGACACCAGGCCGAGGGCTAAAACTGCTGGGTTTCCCTGCCCTGTGTGCCTGCAGCAGGGAATTCTCTTGAAAAACCAAAAATTCCCTGCAAGAGGAGCAGGGCCGGGCGATGGCGTGGCAGAGCCTGCCGGGAAGGATAAAGGATGTGCTGGCTGTGCTGGGATGAGGCTTTGGCTGCTCCCTGGAATGCTGAGCGCCCTCCCAGTGCTGAGTGCTGCCATGGCATCCACGCAGAATTCCCAAACCCTCTCCCCGTGCTCTGAACAGGACCATGGAGCATGGCAGGGGTGATGGACACACCTGGGGCTGTCACACGGGGCTGTCCCACCACACCCCAAACTTGGGCTTTGCAGGGTGTTGCTGGCTGAGAACACGAATCAAAAATTGGATTTGGCTCTGATGAAATCACGGCTGTCTGTAAAACAGTTCCCTGGCTTGGAGAACCACTCCCTGTCTCGCCTGGGTTTGAAGCAGCAAAATTCTCCTTGAGTGTGTTGGGTTTGTGCTGAGGGTTGGAGCTGTTGGTGTTTGTTCCCTTGCCAGGGACTGCACTTCCCCTCTCCAGCACGAGGTGGGTGGGTGGAGAAGCTGCCCCTTGCCAGCAGTGGTGCCAAAAGTCAGAGGAGGCTCCATTGTGAGGGCTCCACAGAGGCTGAGTGGTTTTCCAGAGGCAAAGTCACTTTGGGGCTGGACTGGGAGCATGTGGTCATGGAGGGAGGATAAAGGTATTTTTAGCCAGGAGAAAAGCAGCTCCTCTCCCTCCCTGTGGGGCCCTAAAAAGTGCTGTGCAAGGGACAGCTTGGATACTCCCAAGTACTGCATAATTGTAGGGATATGTAAGTGTAGCTTTTGATGGGATTTTGGGAAAAAAATCGTCCCTGTGAGAGTGGGGAGGTGCTGGCACAGGTTGCTCAGAGCAGCTGTGACTGCCCCTGGATCCCTAAAAGTGTCCATGGCCAGGCTGGATGAGATTTGGAGCACGCTGGGCTAGTGGGAGCTGTCCCTGCCCATGGCAGAGGTGGGATGAGCTTTAAGGTTCCTCCCAACCCAAACCATTCCATGATGAACCTACAGCTGTTAAAGCAGCAGCCTGGCAGGCACTGGAAGAGCAAGAAGCACCAGTTTGTACTGGAAAAGGATGTTCCTTCAGGGACTGATTCACAGAAAACCCAGCAAAATCCTTGCTACCCAGGGTGTCCCACCCTGCAAGGGATTTTTCTGCTGCTTGAGGGAGGGTTTGCTCTTGAGTCTCCATGTGACATTAGGGAGAGTTTTGGGTTTGTTCTTTCCTGTTCTCTGTTTGGAAGGGGCAAGCTGTGTTGCAGAAATGTCAGAAAGGCAATCTGAAAACAAACTGGCAAAGACCCAGTGGGAACTGGAGCTCCTGGGAAAGCTGGAGCTGCTGCTGCCAGTAAAGTTGGAGCCACAATCCAGGATTTGCTGTTGCTCATGGGGGCTTATAAATAACCTGTCTATGGTCATTCAGGGCCACCTGGATGTCCAGCCCAGCTCCTCAGGGTTGTGCCATTCCCAAAACACCCGGGAAAAGCCACAGTGCTGGTGAAGATCCTGCTGGTGTGGCTTGTCCTGTCTGCGGGAGCTGCCCTGAGCCAGTCCCGGCATCGGTGAGGTTTTATTGGATTTCCTGTTTTGCCTCCACACTCTGCTGGGTTTGGGCCATCTGAAACAGCATTTTCCAGCCCTGAAAGCTCTTTTTTTTTTCCCCCCAAGCAAACAAGGAAAACATGGCCTTTTGTTATTTATGTTTTTTGTGAGAGGAGGAGGAGATTTGGGACAGAATGAGCCCCAGGGCACTGGCTTTTCTGCCTGCTCCTGGAATTTTCTGCCTATCTCTGGCACACTTTAGGTACCAAAGCAAATTCCTCCAGTTTGTCTGGATCTCCCACCTGGTCTCCCCCATCCAGCCTCAGCACCCATTCTGTGTTTCCCAGAAACGCTGCAGGGGGTGGAAATGTGCATCCAATCATGGGAAAAGCTGTTTTCTATCAATCCCTCCCTTCCTACGTTTACTTAAAAAATTCCCTGAGGGTTTTCAGGGAGGAGGAGACCTCAGAACCCCTGCATTGGCCACTTTTCAAGGTTTCTCTGAGTCCCAGACTTGGGTGTCCCCCCCAAATTATGTCACTGCTCTGAGAGGAGATGTGGCACTTAAAACAATACTCCTGAAGCTTGAATACACATTGGGATCATTTTAATTCCTCAGAGTTTGAAGCTTTCAGGGCATACTGGAGTCAGTTTTGTAAATTTTCTCAGTACCCACTGAAGGTTGGGATGGGTTTTGGTGGTCAAAGCAAAACTGAAACTTTGGATAACATCTTCATGTGCAACCACACACGTCAGCAACATGACAAACAACACAAGACTCCCAAGAACAACACAAGAGACACCAATGACAAGTCCCTGTTTTTGCAGCTCACACCAGAGCTCTGAGTTCATGTGCCCTGGGAGGTGTCACATCTCCCTCTTTGCTTTTGGCATATCTATCATAATTTGTCTTCCAGATATTGATCCCCATAATCAGCCAAGCACCTGCAGCTCCCAGGAGCCAGGTGGATCCTTTTGCTCAGCTCTGGGTGCCTTTTCCAGCAGCGTGAGCTGAGCCTAGTTTGTTGAGCCCTCTCTTATAACACTGATGTGACATAGGTTAATACTCTGCTTGGTTACAGTCTTTCGGTCCAGATTAGGCTGCATTGGACCCAAGTGATGGATTTTCATAGTGGAAAAGGTTCAGTTTATGTGGAGATGATGAACTGTCCTGATCCAGAACCCAGTGTGAGCGTGGTGGATGCTCCAGGTGATGGTGGCTGTAGGTACCCAGGATCAGGGCTGAAATGCCCAGAGCTGTGCCAAGGCTGAGCCTCTCACTCATAGCTCAGGGTTCAGAAGGATTCCCGAAATGGCAAATCTGCAGAAGCACTGAAACACCCGAAATGAGGCACCTGAACCCACTGCAGTCCAGCCATTGGCATCAACAATGGCTTTTGAGGGGATGGAAGCCAACAGTCCCCAGCAGCAACAGCACAACCAGCAGATCTTTTGGCACCGTAACGTCCTCGTGGATCAGGTCCTTCCACCTGTGTCACACAGGGACAATTCCAGACGGATTTGGAGAGCAGAGCAGTCCTCCCTGCAGCTCTGAGAAGCCCCTGCATGGACAGGGCTCTCACGAGATGGACTCCAGCAGCAGCTCATCAGGGGGCACAGTGGGGATGTCCATGCTGTTTATCTGGCCAAAGAACTTGGGAAGAGACCAGAACTTGAGGCGGGGGAGATTCCTCTTCCTGACGCGGATGTCGTGGGCGGTGTCGGTGCCGGAGGCGCTGCTGCGGCGGGGTGGGAGCCGCGTCCTCAGGGCCACGCAGCCGTGGCGCAGCAGCTGCGCCTGGAACTCGGAGGTCATGAAGTAGTAGAGGACGGGGTCCAGGCAGCAGTTGAGGCTGGCCAGGCACAGGGAGATGGGGTGGAAGCGCAGCGTGCTCCGGTGCAGGGCGCAGTCCCGGATGACGTTCTCGATCACCATCATGAAGAAGGGGAAGTTGATGTGGTAGGGGGTGAAGCAGATGAAGAAGACGGCGGCGCACATGAGGACCATCCTCAGGGCCTTCCGCTTCTCTCCAGCGTCCTGCAGCGCCGTGGGGCCCTCCCGCAGGGAATGCCACATCCTCCACGTGCACCAGGCGATGGTGCCGAAGGGGATGACGAAGCCGAACAGCTCCGCCACCGTCACCAGCGCGATGGCGGCCCCGGGGCTGAGCTGCTTCACGCCCAGGTCCGAGAAGCAGCTGTTGATGGAGTTGGACAGGGCTGGGCTCCTGACGATGATGAGGGGCAGGCAGGCAGCCCCCACCAAGAGCCAGACCAGGGCGCTGATGGCCACGTCGTAGCGGCGCTTCCAGCCCTTGGCTCGGAAGGGGTGCAGCAGGAACAGGTACCGCTGGATGCTGATGCAGCTGAGGAAGCAGATGCTGGCGTACATGTTGAGGTACTTCAGGTAGAAGCACACCTGGCACAGGAAGCTCCCGAAGGGCCAGGTGTGGTTGATGTAGTAGTAGGTGCGCAGGGGCAGTGAGAGGACGTGGGCCAGGTCAGCCACGGCCAGGTTGATCATGAAGATGACGGCTTTGCTCTTCCTGCTGAGGAACCGGCACAGGACCCACAGGGCAGCGCTGTTGGCCAGGAGCCCCGGGATGAAGATGAGGGTGTAGGTGGTGGCATAGAGGGTGGACTGGAAGGACATCTGGGGGTCAGAACAGTTCCTGGAGGACACGTTGCTCTCCATCCTGGCTGGGTCTCTTCACTCATGGGGCAGTCACAGCAGGGAAAGGGGTCCTGGAGTGGGTAAAAAGATGCTGTAAAGCCAAAATCTCTCCATGGAGTAAGAGTGCTTTAGGATAGAAGAGTCAGTTGTGTGCAAGTCAGTGTGTGTGGGCAAGGGTGACCCCACTCCCAGGGAGGGATTCCAGGCATCCTCCACCCTCTCCCTGCAGAGGTGCTCTGCGGGATCTCGTGAGATGCCCCAATTACAGTGAATACCCTGAGCTCTGTAACATCCATCTCTTGATTGCCAGAGAGCTTCTGCAGCTCCTAGGGTTTTCCAGAACCACTTTTATTTTATCAAGTTTCCCATCACACTCTGTCAAATTGGTGCTCTACATCCACAAACAATTTCAGCTGGACTGTAAATAAATAGGGATTTGAAATGGATTTAGGCACTGTCTTTGCAGATCCATGCAGGGATCTAATGTGAATCGGCAGCAAAGGCAATAATTAACATCCCCAGGCAGCTGAGGCCAGGGGAGAGCTGCAGACAGATCCATCAGCTCTGGCTCCAGAGTTAAGGGTAGATTTATAAGTTAATAACTGGCCGAACACACGCCAGTTGCTCTGCTGGCCCTGCTAACTCAATTCCAGCACTCCCAGCACATTGTGCAGACATCGTGCTGGAGCAGCAGGAATTATCCTTCAGCAACTGCTCAGGACATGCAGGGAGATAAATACAACTCCTTTCTAGTTAAAGTAGAAATTCTTCTCCTCCATTTACCCATCCCAGCTCACCCAGCGCTGAGGGGATTTATTAGCGGGTCATGGGGAGTTCAGGTGTTCCTGCTGCTCTCTGGAGAGGTGATGGATTTTGCTGTTCATGAGCAGATCCCATGGGAAAGAATCTATTCTTTTGGGAAGAGGGGATTTGGCAGCAGCAGGATACAAACCCAGGGGCTGCAGCATCATCCGGAACAAACAGGGGGATTTTCCCCCTTGGAAATGGAACCCGTGAGAGGTGGGTAGCCTGCCCTGCCCTTCCCTGCCTGGAGCTGGGGCTGGCAGAGCCCTCAGCACCTCCTGTCACTGTCACCCAGCCCCTCATCAGCACTAATTAATTAAGAAGCAGCCACAGTGTTGTTTCCCAGAGCCTGGTGTTTGTCACAGGGATGGATTTCCAGGAGCGAATCCATCCCAATGCTTCAAAGTACAGGATGAAGTCTCCTCCATCCTGCTCTTCCTCACCTGGGCAGCTCTTTGGTGGGGTTACCATGTTTTCAGGATCAGGAGGAAATCATAATTTTAGATATTTTGTATTTTTATGTGCAGATAAATATCTAAAAAACAGCCCTGGCCTCTCGGCTGGCTGCCCCCAGCCTCACCTCTGATGTCAGCAGGGTCAGTGCTCCCACCCTGCTTTCCAAACTGAGCCTTTCCCAAACTGCCTTCCTGCTTTTCCTTGTTTTTCCAGTGGAACTGGGGCTGCTGAGTGAGGGCACCTCTCAGTTGCCGACTGTGCCAGAGGTTTGTGATTGCTCCACTGAGCTGGGAAAGGCAGGGGAGAGTGGGCATATGTGCTGAGGGAATACTGGGAAACAGCTCCTTGGTCCCTGCAGGATCTCTGTGCCCCTCACCTGCCCAAAAACCCATCAGGGACTTGTGCCCTTGGCACTCAGTCTGTTTAAGCCAGGCAAAGGGGTGGCAGGATTTGTCTTCATGCCCCTGCAGAAAATAGAGAGGGCAAACTGCCAGGGAGCGTGGGGGATGCAGCTGTTCCCAGCTCCTGGCACAGCTGCCCAGGGACAGAGGTGGCACCTGGTGTGGGCTCATGGAAGGAATCACAGAGCCCCCGGTGTCCCTGCCACACAGCTCAGCCCAAATCCTGCACCCCTTCCATGGGGAGCCTCCCTGCTGCTTTTCTCCCCGTTTTTGACTTTTCCTGGGAGGACAGGAGCGCCTGTTCCTGGTGGGAGGGTGGGGTGGCACTGCTGGTACCCCACACAGCTTTGGAGGGCACTGGCAGGAAAGCAGCAGAGATCTCCACCCTGGGCGGGGGTCAGGCCAGGCTTGTTCACCACAACAATTCCTGGGAAGGTGGAGTTGTACATTTTTTATTGTTTTCCAGTTTTCCCTTTGCCCCACATCCCTCCAGCTTCCCCCTGCCTTGCTGGGGGTGTCAGGACACAGATGCTCCTCTGGGCTCTGTCTGGGGTTTGGTTCAGTGCCTTAATAAATCTTCTGTAAAATATTCCTGCCGTTCTTTGATTATTTTCCCATTTCATCCATGCATGGATTTAAACACAGGCAGGAGCAGGGAGTGTTTTTTTTTGGCAAAGCTGAGTTTTAATCAGCTGAAATTCCACGAGGGAGCCCAATATCAGTGCCCGAGGAGCCAGAGCACTGACTGTGGATGCAGCCCCGCCATTCATTAAACATCAAATAACTGCAATTAATTAGGAGGCCAAGGCAGCTCTTAGAGCACCCGGGGCTGATTTTTGGAGCGTTCCTGGAGGCGAATGTGGCTGGAAACCGCCCGGCTCCTGTGAATCAGCCCGGGCCCCACCCAGCCCCACACCACCGGGGTGTTCCTGCATTTGCAGCTCCCGATCCATTGGCAAACTCGCCCTCATCTTTTCCATGGGCTGCTCGGACGAGCCAGGCTAAAGCTGAACTGCAGGCATGGCTGGGGAGAGCCCTCCGAGCTGGGGGATGGGGGCAGAGCTGCCTCCCTTCAGCGCTGGGATGCTGGAGGGAAAAGCAGGCTTGGGAAAAAAAAAAGTTTAAAAATAATAATAAATCCACTTATGGCTTAAAATGCGGTCTTGGTTTAAGTAGTGGAGTTTTCTGGCTCTGGGGTTGTAAGCAATAATTTTGTTTGTTTAATCTAGGCACTAATAGGAAATGCGTAAATAGAGCTGGTCGCTGATGGCAGCCTCTGTCAGTAAGGACAAAATTGAGGTTTTTTTGGCTAAAACAGCCTTTCCCCATGTCCTCCCCCACACCACAGCCTGTCCCAGGCACCGACTCCCTTCACCCACCCTCGGAGACCAATTTGTGGGCACAGCAGAAGCGGCTGAGAATGTTGCACCAGCTCCTGCCCGATAACCATCTCTTGAAGAACTACAGAGAAATGATAAAGTTGCTAAAACTGCGCCACTTTCAGCCTTCTGAAGCAAAGAGCAGAAACGCCACTCACCTTGCAGCGCTTCCCATGCTCCGGGGGGGTCATAGCCGTGCTAGGGAGCAGGAGCAGCCAGCGTCCTGCTTTTATTTCCCACTGCTTCTCTCAGCAATCCCAGCGCCTCCTCGTTCCACTTCCACATGGTTTCGGAGCGCTGGAATCTTGCCGGCATCTGCAGCCCGGTCCGGTGGCTGTAGAACAGGAAATCCTGTATTTTGTTTCTCTTCTCCACACCAAATGTGTGCAGCTAATGACGTTAAAGCCGCTGGGAAAGCGATGACGTCGTTTGGTGACAGTGCCCTGGGATGGACACCTCGGATTTGTGTCCCCGCTGGGCACAGGGGCTGTGGGAGGGGATGGTGCCCTTCCCTCCGGCTGCTCCTGCTCCTCTCCACGGTCACTTTGCCCGGGAAGAGCTGTAAAATACAGGAGCAGCCTCCCAATAAGTGCTCGCTGAAGGAAAACCGAGCGCTCTGCCAGTGTGAGTTACTGGAAGGGAGTAATTTTCCCTCATTTTCTTGGAAGCTTGGTTAGCCTCAGACTATCAAGGCTGCAGGCTAAAGCTGGAGGGTTTGGGCTTTATTCCTGACATAATGTGATGGTTTAAGGTGGAGATTTCCCCCAAAATACTGTTGTTTAAAAAACCCATAACATGCATCATTCCCAACCTTATTCTTTAATTCCTTTAATTCCCTTCCTATATATATATGCACATATAGAGAGTTTTTAGCTGTTTTTCTGCCTGCTGAGCATGACTTCCTTTCAGCAGGGCTGAAGAAGTGGTGTAACTTCATGGTGTGACTTCTGAGCTGCCTCTTTTCCAGCTGAGCAGTTTTACTTGATATCCAGAGTCACAGCTCGTGGCCCAGGGCTTGTACAGATAATTTGGCTGTTGGCAACTTTCCCTTCCTGGAGGTAACATAAAAATAGAAATATTCCTACCCTATTTTTTGTAAATGGTTCTGTAACCTCACAAAATTAATGTGAACAGAACTGTGGAAGAGAAATGAAAGGAGGAAGATCTTATAAAATTGTTAGCAGCTCAGGGGTTGGGGTTAGGAGTGCACCAGAGCTGTGGCACCCACTCAGCTGCCAGGTCTCCTTGTGCCCAGAAATCACAGAATCTGAGAGTGATTTGGATTGGGGACCTTAAAGACCCTCTGATTCCAACACCCCTGCCATGGGCAGGGACACCTCCCACTATCCCAGGATGTTTCAAGCCTGTCCAGCCTTGGACACTTCCAGGGATGGGGCAGCCCCAGCTTCTCTGGGCACCCTAAATCCCCATGGTTCATATCTCAGAGGATTTGGGAGATGCAAGAGCTGTTTGTCATTCCCAGTTTTCTTCCTGTGCATCTCTTCCAGCAGCTGGTGCTGATCTTGGGAAGAAGGAGCAGCCCTCGTGTGTTTGTGGAGCGTTCAGAGAGCACAGAAGGGAGGCTGGCACTGTGCCCTGTCCTCTCCAGAGGGCAGAGGTTAATCCCAAAGTGAAGGGGCTGTTTTATCAGGATATCCTGCTTGGGACATCCTATTTCTGTGTCTGCAGCAGCATATCCAGCCATCCCTGAGCCCTATTTTTAGGCGTTTGTTTCCAGCTGTGCTGCTGGGGAGGGAGAGATCAGTGGATGTCAGACCCAAGCGAGGGCTTTGTTACCAAGCTGAGCCCTTCCTCTTCTCCTTAGCTTTTTGGAGAACTTTTGCAGAAGATCACAACATTCCTGGCCATGAAAAACTGAGAGATTGACAAACCTCAGTCTTCATCCTTCAACACACGTGGATCAACCTCTCCATTCTTCTTTCAAATTGAACATGTTTTTGTTTAGCATTTCTGTTTCTCTGGCTCGTCCCCAACGTGCCTTTCACACTTGGCAACGTTCTGCTTTCAAAGGCAGAAGACACAAAGGAACTTTTAAAATAACTTTTTTAATAACTGTGAGACTTTATCTAAGACCTCCAGATAAAGGTCTCTTCTCCTGCAGCCTGGTATCCTGTGGGCAGGGGGCCAAATGCAGATGATCAGCAGCTCTCAAGCGCTCAGCATTGAGAATATCTGACAGGATGCACCTGAAGGATGTATGAAAAGCAGGGGGAGGAGGAGGTTTGTTCACACAAAGCAGCTTCACCCTTGTGCAGGGAGCTGAGCAGGGCTGGGTGAGCCCCCAGCTCATTGTCCCTCTCGCTGTCACACAGAGTTCTCTGCAGGGAGAGCATTTTGGAAAGCTCTGATTCATTTTACAGCAAATAATTATCAATGGCTCCCTTACGTTTTGGGCTAAGCCTTTGTCTAATCCACAAACCCACATTTTTGGTTAAAATGTACCATTCATCCCCAAAATCTTTTAAGTGCAATGAAGTGGTTTCATGTTTTTGAGCTGTGGGGTTGTTATCCTGCATTTCCAGCATATTTTGTTCTTTCTCTGGGCAGAGAGCTGGTAATTTCATTTAAGGGAAGCAAGAGGTACTGCAAGATCCTGCAGCTCAGAACCTGAAGCTGCAGAAAGGCTTTAAATCCCTGAGGAGTTTTTCCCAAATAGGTTTGTCCTCATGCTCAGGAGGGCCCTTTCAAGCAGGATGGGAGGTACCAGAGATCTGCTCCTGGTTAGGATGGGGTGGCACTGCAGAGAAACACATTTGCTTTTTGCTAAAAGGTGAATGGCCCATGTTCTAGAGGAAAAGAAATGTGTTTGCCCAGGGCTGTGCCTTGGGGACAGGCCAGTGCAGGTGGCTTGGAGACATCACCACATCTCCATCCTGAACAGTTCCCTTCAGAAGATGCTCCAACCCCAGAAGCCCTTCTGATCCCTCCTTCACACCCCTGTGGAGCTGTACCAAACCTCTTGATTTGGTTCAATTCTGCCTTTCTGTGGCATGTCTGTTAAACCAGCTTTTTTGTGTCTGCCCAAGAAAGAAGAAAAGTCTTTTTCTACTCGTGAGTCTGGGCAGCAGGACCAGCACAAGAGATAATCCAGGAGCAACATCATGAAATTATATTTCCTCTTGTCAAAATAATAAACATGTTTTTTGGTCACAGGAAATGGGGTGAATTACAGGAACCTGAGCCAGGCTTGTTGTGCCTCTGATTGTGTGAGGCAAAGCAGCCCCTGCAGCCCAGGTCCTGGGTCAGATCCAGCACCAGCCAGCTGGGAAGGCAGCTGGGATAGTCTCCTCCTCACTGGAATGCCTGTTTTCTTCTCTTGAGATGCACACTGAGGTTTTGGAGGCCTGAACTGAAGGATTTGGATATCACATGTGCCTTTTTGGAGGCCAAATGGATCATCTTGGACTTTCAGAAAACTGCAAGTTTTCTCTGATCTCTGCTCTGAGCTGTTGCTCTCTGGGCTGGCCCATCCTGACTGACTTTCCCTGGTGGTTTAAACCCATCTGGCAGCTGAGCCCCACAGAGGTGGTTTAGCTCTACCCCAGCCAAAACCAGGGCACTTTCCCCCACACCAGAAGAGACTTTCAGTCAGAGTTATCTGATCCCCTGCACACCACAGGCTTGAAAGTGGTGAATGTGATTTTCCTCACAGGTTGGGGCTGCAGTATGGAAAAGGAGAGTTTTGGGGAACCTAAGGGAGTTCAGAGAGTGAGTGAGGCAGGAAAATGGGGGGAGCTGAGGTGCTTGGGGATGCCATCATGGAGATGGAGAATGTTATCTCTGATGGAACACCAAATCCTTGCATAGGTTATGGGCAGGAGAGCCACTGTCACTCCTGGACACAGAGCAGCTGGAGCAGGTATTCCCATGCCTTGTCCATCTCCCACTACCTAGGATACCTTCCCATCCTCAAAATACTTCTAGATCTAATAGAAATGTGGTAGATTCAAAAAATAAATAAATAACCACTCTTTAGAGTGAAAACAAGCAACAAATCAGTTTAAGAATAATAAAAGTTGTGCTCCTTCATTTGAACCGTGATCCCAGGAGGAGCTGATCCCACACAGTTTTCCAGGTAACTAGTGATAACTACAAAACTCAGCTGATGTTTGCAAAACAGCCTTTATTTTATTTTTTTTTTTTTTGAGCATCAGTTCTTGGGAAGTAAAACCCACAGAAGGAGCTACAGAGTTCCCGTAAGTGCCCTCAGCTTGTTTTCACAAGCTGATCAAGGGAGAGGGTGCGAAAGTGAAGGGACAGGAAACAGCTCCCAGTCATGCTGAGGCTGAGCAAGGTCTATAAAAATCCTCAAAACAAGCACTGAAACTGAACTCTCCTTCTCTGACAACTTTATACAGAGTGTAGCTTATGAGAGACTGCTGAACTGACAACAATTGAGTTGTGTGAGGTCAACTCTGCCCGTGAGCATCCATCCCTTTGCAAGGGGACTCCTTGCAGTGTGCAAACATTTATTGTGTCAGTGGCATCAGAGAGAACATTTCCATTGACCCCAGTGCATCCTACTCAGCCCAAAGTCATCTTCTCACACCTGGGAGGAGAACTATGACAGCTTATTGTGTTTAATCAGTGCCACTGCCTTTTAGAGGGAAATGGTTGTTTAAACCCTGATTCTTGGCTTTCCTGCCCACCCACTTTTTTTCATTTATTTTGCAAAACAGAGAAATAGGAAAACACAACATACAGAAAATATTTAGCTGAGCTACATTTACTCACTGGAATTGAATAGTTGGAGTTAAAATATGCATAGCAAGTGTTTCTGGTATTTCTTCTGGTTTTGTAGCAACTGTTGCAAGACTGTACAAATTGTTCACATTCTTTTGAAAATATACTGATTTCCAAAGGCAATAAATTGGTCACTATTCAGCCAAATCCATCCCCCGGTATCATGAGATACCCTTGAAGTTACAGAGTGGGTGGACTTGGCTGAAGAGCTGTAACTAATTAAAAATAAGGGGTAAATTAATCCTTCCTTGTCACTGCTTTGCATAGCTACCTAAAAATGTAAACATTATGATCATGACAGGACCTGATGGAAAAAAAATCACAGTAGTTTATGAACTTAACTTCTGGTCTATCAGTGAAATCATCTTGGCAAGGACTCTTCTCTTTTTTACAAGATGCATCAATTGAACAGATTGAGCTGAGCTTTTTTGGGGCAGATTCATCTCAGGTACCTCTGGACCACAAATAGAAGAGAGTGAGAACCTGAGTGGTACCACCAGCACCATCAAACCCACCTGCACTGACCCCAGGACCACCATGGTCCTGCCCCAAGGAGTCTGAAGGCAAAAGCCACCTGCCCATGTCCACCTTGCCAGCTTGGAGAGGAAGAAAGTCACCTGGAGCAAGGGAAGGTGCCACTCTCTGGATGTTTGAGGAGAATTTGCCTTGCAGAGGGTGTTACACCAGCTGCAGGTGCAAGTTCTGGGATGTGTCAGCAATTAGGGAGCAAACAGAGCTGGGTGAGGAGGGAAAGGAGGAGCAGAGCAGGAGGGTGAGTGTGGAAAGGGGGAGCAGAGGTCACTGGTGACCAGTGGGATGCACCAAACCCAGGAACACATGGAAACGACCTTCACCTGTCCACAGCCCCCACTGCACAAACCACAATGTCCTTTGGTTGCTACTGGCCAGTTTTAGGTTCTGGTGTGGTTTTCCCAGAGAAGATCCTTCAGCAGATGTCAGTGTATGAATGTGTGATTGTCTCTGGCTTGATCACAGAGCCTGGGAAAATAGAAGAAAAGCCTGGGACTTTTCCACCATTTCCTAGTAAAAGTTTTTTCACTTCTTCCTGTGTATTCTGTAGTCCAGTGAGGCCAGGTGTGGGTGGCGCAGGGAGGGGGACAGTCACATCAATTGGGTCACTCACCAGATTCCAACACACCAGTCTTAGACAAGGATTTATCTTCTATATACTGGAAAAATTACACTACCACAAAACTCCCTTGTACAAACCTGCAGGACCTTTCACAAAAGAGCGGGTAATGGAGTATCCCAGATCAGTATCAGATTTCACATGAAATACCTTAGCTTCTTCCAAGTTCTTGTCACTCCCTCATTGACGAGGCACTCTCTTTGCTCATGAGCCGGCTCCGGATGGCCATGCTGCTGTGCCTGGAAATCTGCTCCTGGAACTCAGAAGTCATGAAGAAATAAATTATGGGATCCAAGCAGCAGTCGAAGCTGGCGAGGCTCAGGCAGAAGGGCTGGGTGTAGAGCGTGATGGTGCTCAGGAGGCAGTCAGTGATAACATTCTCCTTCACCAACATATAGAAGAAGAAGTTGATGTGGTAGGGAGCAAAACACACACAGAACACAATGGCACACATGGAAACCATCCTGAGGGCCTTCCTCCTCTCCCCGCTGTTTTCCTCTGGGACATGGAAGCCCCGGATGGAGTCTCTTGTTTTCCATGTGCAGAATAAGATGATGACGAGTGGGCCCACAAAGCCCAGGAGCTCAGCAGCGCCGGTCATCAGCACCGTTCCCACCTTGCTGTCGATCGGCTTCACCTGCAGGTCAGCAAAGCAGCTGGTGGTGTTGGCACCCAGCCCGTGGCTCCTCATGATGGGGAAGGGCACACAGAGAGCACCCACCACGAGCCAGACCAGGGTGCTGATGGCCACGTCATAGCGGCGCTTCCAGCTCTTGGCTTGGAAGGGGTGGTACAGGAAGAAGTAGCGCTGGATGCTGATGCAGGTGAGGAAGCAGATGCTGGCGTACATGTTGAGGTACTTCAGGTAGAAGCAGAGCAAGCACAGGACATCCCCAAATGGCCAGATGTGGTTGATGTAGTAGTAGATGCGCAGAGGAAGTGACAGGACGTGGGCCAGGTCAGCCACAGCCAGGTTGATCATGAAGATGACGGCTTTGCTCTTCCTGCTGAGGAACCGGCACAGGACCCACAGGGCAGCGCTGTTGGCCAGGAGCCCCGGGATGAAGATGAGGGTGTAGGTGGTGGCATAGAGGATGCTCTTGAAGGGGAGGTCCTGATGGGAGCAGCTCTGGTTGTTTTGGGTCATGACTGGGTTGCTGGAAGAGGCTGTGATGGTGTAGGGTGGGTGGATCATGCCTGTGGAGACAAAAACGGGATGTGAAGGCAAAGGCTCTGCAAGAGTTGTCAGTGCTCATGTCTGCATTTCCCATTTGGCTGTTCAGCAAAAGCAGAGGTTTGGGAATGTTGTCTGCATGAAACATCCTGGAATCATGTTCAGATCTGCCCTGTCAGAGATCCCACTGTTCCCTCAGGCGTGGGAGACCATTCCTGGTGTGTCAGTCCCAGGAGCACAAGTGAAGCTGTGCCACACTGATCATGGGGCAGCAGAAAAGCTGCTCATCCATCCTTTGGCCATCTCTTCAAGGTCTCCTGTGGTTTGGTCTCTGGGACCAAGGCAGGAATGGATGAAAGTGGCCTATCCCAGCCTCCATAACGGTCATGGCCCAGCGCTCAGAGTGTGGGTGCCAAGCACTGAATCATGGAATGGTTTGGGTTGGAAAGGATCTTAAAGCCCATCCTGTCCCACCCTCTGCCATGGGCAGGGATGCCTTCCACTATACCAGGCTGCTCCAAGACCCATCCAGCTTGGCCTTGAGCACTTCCAGGGATATGTTGGGCTGTGTTGGGCATTATGTGGGGGACAGGCCTCCAAGCCCCTCAGAGGACTTAATGGACCCACTTTCTCTGGCATTTCGGGCACAAACCACATGCAAAAGGGCAGCAGGGAGTGGACTTGGAAAATGTGACTGTTGTGAACACAGCCAGTGCTCCTGAAGTGTTCTGTTAATGTATTTAAGCTGATGGAACACACAGAGACCTGGTCACGCCACCAGCTTCTATTTCTCATCACCATGGCAGCCTCAGTCTGACTCTTTTTTCCGTCAGATAATTTTACTTTTTAGATACTGCCAATTTCTGTCTCCAGCCATCAGCAAGATGCCACGTGTTGAACTGTTGGGCCATTTTTCTCTTGCCAGCTTTTGCAACCAGGACCAGTAAGTTTGGTAACTCATCCTCAGCAAGGCAACACAGGCAGGAGCTGGGGTTTATTGGGGGTTTCCTCCCAGGGTTATAATTCTCTCTACAGTGATTCCCTCCCATGTTGACTATAACGGTTAAAGTTGAAAATCAGCTTCATATGGCACTGCAGACACTGATTCACTCCTCTGACTCATTTCCTGCAAGGGGCATTCGCCAGAAAAACTGTCTCTGTAGGTAGAAATTAGTAACTCCTACTCTGTTACTGAAGCTTTTTCCTTCATGTTACCAAAAGAGTTGAGTTTAGAGCTCTCACTGACACAGAGCACAAATTGCTGGGTTTTCAGCCTGTTAATCATTGTGGTGCTTACATTTGGCAGCTTATCCAGACTCTGTCCAGAATGCCACGGAAGGGTTGGGATTCAGCCCCCAAAACGCCCCGACATGACAAGGTCCCACATGGGGCATGGGCAGTGAGCAGGGCCTTGTAACCCCGGACAGATTCTTGCCTTTCTTTCTCAGCTTCCCTCTCACATTCCCACTGCCTTCAAAAAGCAAGGTCTGTGTGTTTATCCCCTGCAGCAGCCTCAGCTTCAGCAGCTCCAGCTGCTCCAAGCATCAGGAAAGTGCTGCTTTTGGGAAGCTCTCTGGCTCATCCCCTTCCTTCACCAAGATGCTGGACCCCGAGCCCTCAGAGCTGCTGGATCCCAGCTCTCAGAGCTGCTGGATCCCAGGCCCTCAGAGCTGCTGGATCCTGAGCCCTCAGAGCTGCTGGATCCCGAGCCCTCAGAGCTGCTTTTGTTCCCCCAGCTCCACACACGATCCTCCTCCCCACACACATCTCTGGGATAGGATGCTCTGCTCCATGCTCCCCATCCCAGGACACCACAGCCTTGCTCCTGCCACAAGGCCAAAACAGGCCCATGGGGAGGGAAGAGGCTCGAAGTGTGACAGAAACACAGAAAAAAGATTCATCTGGCTCATGGATTTATCTCCCCTGAGAAGCAGCAATGGAGGCCTTCTGCTCTCCATCTGGGAGTTGCCAGGACAGGGAGTGAACAGGGACTGGAGCTGAGCACAGGGCTGTTCCTCCCCTCACAGTGGGTTACATCCCATTTCCTGGGAGAGCTGTGAATTTCTGCTGCTCCAGAGGTTTCATCCCTTTCCAGCTGCTGTCCAGCTGGCCATGGCCTTGTCTCTGGTAAAAGCACACCCACTGCACCTTCTGTCCCTTCAGGTCACCTATCCCTTGGCCAAGAAACCATTTTCCAAGTCCTCACATGCCTGGTTTTCCTTGGATATCAAGGCTGGAAGGTCTGATCTGCTGCTCCTCCAGACACAGCTGGTGGGTGACCATTAAAACCACACAGGATTAGGTACAACTGCAAAAATATTTTAAAGACACTTTTATAATTGATTATCTAATTAAATGCTCGCCAGTGTGTGCTTGTTCTTCAGTCCAATGAGTGACAGCAGCCAATTTGCTTATCAAGGTTCTTAAATACAGCTAGGTCTTACTGAGTCCCTTCCAACCCAGAATATTCTGTGATTCTGTGACTTAGGTCTCATGTGACACTAAGGACAGTTGGGGTGATGAGGTGAATGTCTGCTGACTCAAACTGGGCTTTGACCAGAGGTTTTAGGGCAAACTGCTGTGTCCAGCATGTGTCCCTGGAGCATGAGGGTGATGCTGAGGGCACACACTCCATCCCAGAGCTCAGCTTGGCTTCCAGGGGGTACAAACCCTGCCCAGAGCATGGAGAGCTTCCCCCTCATCCATCACCTTCATCTGCTAATTGTCCACAAGGTGTCAGAGTTCATTCAAGTCTCATTTCTTGGCTCTCCTTAAGCTATTTTTCTCACTCTCAAGTGTTGTCTGAGTGGCAGCAGTGGGAGCTCTCATGTGTCCACCCTGCCATCATTTAGGAAGGACCCAAGCTGAAAATATCCAGTGTTGCTGAAAAACTGATATTAGGAAAAAATGTTCCCAGGAGTGGACCTGGTTGCTGGTATATTTTCTGATGATCTTTAAAGGTCTTTTCCAACCTAAATGATTCTATCATTCAACTTGCAGGTAGAAGAATCCTGAAAAGCTGCACTTTGGTGCAGATCACAGAGGCATGGTGAACCTTGGAGCCAGGAGGTTATAAAACCCATCCTGCAGGTGATGTCCCAGCGCCACCACCCCAGCATATCTAACTCAGATACAGGGAACAGGAGGTGGATGTCCTGGAGTCAGAAAATCCCTTTCTGCATTCAGGGAACTCAGGGTCTGAGCAGGGTTACTTGCTGCAGCCTGGCAGTGCACACAATTAATACATTACCACAATTAATATGCATGGGGTGGTGTCTGCTGCCTCATCAGCAAGGCCTTTCTGAGGATTAAGAATTTCATTACAAAACCATAAAAACATAACAAGACTAAACCATCTTTTTAATCAAAATGCACCCACACATACACAGTGCACCACAAAATTACTGCATTTCTGCCTTTCCTCTCACTTGGGCTCAGACTGAGGCTTAATCCCACACCAACCCCTTCTCTTCCCACTTGTACACAAAAGCAGACACTTGAGATACCACTGAGGGGCCTAAAATTACATTTCCAAAGTCCTTTTCTGTATGGTGGGTGTGCAGCAGGGGCTGCAGAAAACTGAAATCTCCAGTGGATTTTATCAGTGCTCATTGACATCCTGCAGAGAGGTGGTTCCCACTGCAATATTGCTTTCAGAAAATGATTCTTTTTTAAAAAAAAAAAAGTATCAAATAAACACACTGAGATCCAACCACTATTTTTTATATTTTTGTGAGATTCTGCATCCCTGATGCTGTTGCAATAAGGATATAGGAAGTGAGCATGTCATTATTGGAGCTTTGGAAAATAAGCATAGCATTCCTAGGCAAAAGATGTTCATCTGGATAGGCTGAGAAGCACAGGGATGTCATTCCAGAGCCCTGGATCTGCCTGAGGTGCCCATCAGAGCCAGGTTGATTTGATTGGGGCACAAACATCTCCACACTCTGCCCTCAGTGCACAGCCGTGACACCAAAATGAAACCTCTGTGCTCGGAGTGGAACATTTTACGTTAAAGGTGCTTTTTTGGCTTCCCTTTCACAGAAGAAGAGCATGTCTGGGCTGACTGCTGTATTTTCGTTTTGCAGCACTGGTGGAGCTCTTTCCTGCTGCTCTAGCAGAAGCAGCAACAGCCCCCTCAGGGTGCTGGCTCCAGGCTGGGCAAGGGCTGTCCCACGGATGCACTTCCCTCATGGATGGAATTCCCATGGCTGATGATGCTGGCACTGGGGCCAAAGTCCCTGCACTTTTACTTGACACCAAAAATATGCCCTTGAAAAGAACCCCACTGTCCCTGCACAGATGCTGCTCCATCCTGCTGAGAATCCCCTCCTGCAGATCCTGACATCCTGACTCACCTTCTGTGAAATTCCCTCTTGATCTGCGTGCAGAAATCTTGGATTCAGGGGCCACCCACTCTACATCCTGTCTGTGACCACCCCATTTTTTTGCTGGGCTCCCAGCAGAGCTGAGCTGCTGGTGCAAGTGAAAGGAAAGTCAGCAGAAATGCACCTTTTGCAAAGTACAGCTGCAAACCTGCAGACCATGAAGTCAAATTTAAAGCCTTTAGCCCATGAAGTTAAGTTTAAAACCTTCAGCCACTGAAGTCAAGTTTTAATCCAGACTACAGCCTGAATTAGGAATGAAAACCACCTCAGGATTCTCATTAGCAAAAGCAAGTCCAAGCAATCCTGCTATTTTTGTCATCTTGTGTCCCCACACTATTATCAATTTCCTCCTGTTGCTGCTCACTCACAGAGCCTCAGATGGCACAAAGATGGGCAGCACATGGATTTTATTTTATGGCAATATAAATCCCTGTTGGAAAAAACAGATTTGCGTTTTACCCTTACTGTCAAGTATGACTTTAAAATAAAATATATTCCCAGAGGAATCAGGCAAGAGACAGAAATTATCCCTGCTAATGACACTGGAGAACAGTTGGAGCACCGCTAATTGCCCACGCCTGACATTTGTTTTTGCAGGCGCAGCAGCCGCTGTTTGAACTCCTCCATGTGTTCACCCAGAGCATTGGCACACAAGGAGAGCAGTGGTTGCTGCTGCTGCTGCTGCTGCAGGGCTCCAAGTGCCACAAATCTCCTCCTGGCAAGAGCCACCCCCTAAGGAAAAGCCCGAGGAAAGAAAGGGACGTTTCTGCAGGAGGCAGCACGGTTCTAGATCCCAAGGAGAGGGTTCAAAGCAGCCTTACCTTGGCAAGCAGAGCTGTGCTCAGCGCAGCCGAGTGCTCAGGAGGAAGTGAAATGTCCCCTGCACCACTGTTTACACCAGCAAGGGGACCTGTGTGACATCACGGCGTGCCACAAAAGGTGCTGATTTTGCTGGTGCTCAGCTGTGGCTCCAGCCCTGCTCCCAGCCCGGCCAGCTCAGTCCTGGTCAGCTGTCCCCACAGTGACCCCAGAATGGGGTTACGTGCCTTTGTCCCAGGTGTTTTCTGTCCTGCAGCTCTGCTGGGTTGGCTCAGCACCCACTGGGAAAATTCCAAGTGGAGTTGGGTGCAGGGCACCCCTTCCTCCTCTCCAACTCTTCCTCCTCTCCAACTCTTCCTTCCCTCCAGCTCTTCCTCCTCTCCAAGCACAGCTCTGAGCAGACCATGGAAATGCTCCCGAGGTTTCTGCCTGCTCCTGCCTGGCAGCTGTCCCTGCTGTCCCCTCCTGCCCCTGGGGCTGAGGACCTGCTGGGTGCTCTGCTCCAGCTCAATCCTGCAGATGAGGTCTGACTTCCCAATGGCTTTTTTTAGCACAGTGGGAGCCGTGCCTGACATTTCTCCCGAACTAAATAAGTCCCCAGCTCAGTTTACACTCGCTGGATCTCCCTGCCAAGGGTGGCACTTCTGACATTGCTTCAAGGAATGGGCACAGATCCAGCCTCACCTTATCCCAGGGGATAAATACACGGCTGAAGCTACACCTTTACCCCCTTGGAGGATCTCATTGTTTGGATTTTCAGAAAGCCACCAGGAATCTGCCCTGATTTGCCTCTCTGGGATCTGGCTCTCAGCACTCGACCATCACCAGCTGAACTCTGCTCTGCTGTGGTCTGAGTGTGTGAAATCAAACATCACAGCAGCTCCTACCTGACATGGGGACAATGTAAGTGTTGATGTCTCACAGCTCAGAAACCTCAGAAACCCAAAACTGATGGCTCATTCAGGTAATCCCACGCTGAGCTTTCCAGACAGTCTCGTTTCCATCACTTGTCAAAGCAGGTTGGTAGAAGTTGGGAGCTTGCCAAGTGTTTATTTTAAAATTATTTATATGGACCTTTTGAAAAGTAATAGTGAGGTTTTGGCCAGTGCTGGAATGTTTATCAGCACATCCTGTTTAGCTGATTTTTTTTCCTTCAGCAACGGAAACATATTTATTGGAATTTATCCAATCACAAAATTGTCTTTCACATAAAAATCACTGCACTCTGCAGCCTGGCAAGCTGAGAATTTGGGAACAGCAGTTCCCTGACTGACCCCACCAGCATCTGTGGAAAACAGACATTCACAGAATCACAGAATCATGGCATGGTTTGGAAGGGAAAGGAGTTTAAAGTTTTCTTGTTCTGCCCTCTGCCATGGGCAGGGACACCTTCCACCAGCCCAGGGTGCTCCAAGCCCTGTCCAGCCTGGCCTTGGGCACTTCCAGGGATCCAGGGACAGCCACAGCTTCTCTGGGCACCTGTGCCAGGGCACCACCACCCTCATTATCAGCTCGTGTGCAGATGCTCTTCTCTGCATGAATCTCCATCTAGGACAGGCTTGACTGATCTGAGCAAAAGCCACAATCCTTGTGAAAAAAGGAGAGGGGAAAGATGCAGCTCTGTTCCTGCCTTTCCCCATGGCCACAAATTGCTCTGGTTTGGGGCAGGTTGTTACATGAGCGTTTTAGGACGACGTAGGAAATTTAAAAGTGCAACTCATTGCACCTGCAGAATATACTGCTGAATTTCTCCTTCCTTAAATAAGTACAGTTGCAGAGGATCTGCACCCTGTTTACTGTGGTGGTTTATCAGTTATCCTGCAGACAAGGGCTCAGGAAGTGGCTTTTTCTGCTGATAAACCAGAACTGCCTGGAGATTTTGCAGACAGTTATGCTGGGTCCGATGGAATTTCCCTACAGAGCTCTTTGCTCTCTTTCTGAGGGTAAAACTTCGGTTTGTGCAGCGTAAAGGCTCTTCCTCCTCTTGGTTATGGCTTCCCAGAAATATTCATTACCATAATTACCTGGATTAAAGGAGAGCTTGGATCCTGCAAGGCCACCTGGACTTCGGTGCCAGCATCATGTGACAGATAATTGAGCAATGTCGTGGTTTTAACCCAAAAGAATAGCTCCAGCTTTGCCTGTCTGCCGTTCAGAAGCTGGATTTGATGTGCAATGATCCCAAACTGAAAGAAGTTTCCATGCCTTTTCCATGCTTCTGTTTCCTTTCCAAGCTTTTTCCCCAAATCCAGAATTAAGTGGCTGCTCTGTGGCTTTTTTGTGGTTTAGTCCCTAGAACTGTAACTGGTTTTTTAGAGGTTTTTCCACATCTATAAGGGGAGAAATCAAATAAGGAAAAAACCCTCCCATAACGCAAATTGCAGCCCTTCAGTGGGAACCAGAGGAAAAGCAGCTGCATTTCTAATTTATTCTTGAGATAGGTACGTAATTTATGAAAATGTATTATTTTGTATATAAAAAACATTATTATAGTACATTGTCTAGTATTATTAATATAGCAATATTCATAATAGTGCATAATTATTAAAATATTTCTAGAATCACAGAAACCCAGGATATTTGGATGGGAAGTGACCTCAAAGTCCATTCAGCTCCACCCCCTACCATGGGCAGGGACACCTTCCACTATCCCAAGCTGCTCCAAGCCCCATCTAACCTGGCCTTGGACACTTCCAAGGATGGAGCATCCAATAAACAATAATAATATTGGGTGGAACAGCCAATAAATAACATCAAGATTTAGATTTCATGTCGAATTTTTTTTGCTCTCAAGTCAAGCTTTTGGAGTGTGGAAAAGCAGATATTCAACAAAAGATCACACCAAGAAATTTATCTAAGTTTGGTCAAAAGTTTTACTCTGACAAGGAGAAAATAAATAATTGTATCCTGATTCAGTGATTCTTCCTATGGAGAATATAAAGGATTAATTAAAGAAGAGTGAAATGTATATATGGAAGTTAAATTACATAACCGTGTTGTTTACTATAATGTATCAGATAACAGAAAGAGGAACAGAGAATGACAAACATTTCAAAAATCTTCCCTTTTATTTCTGGTTTTGGGCCTCAAGCTGATAATAATTTTTTTTTCTTGCAACAAAAAAGAGCAGGAGGCACATGGAAAAAGTCAGAACGGGCTGTTCTGTGAGAAATAACTTCTAATTACCTGCATTTTCTGGCCCCTGAAACATCATTGCTCATTAGTGCCTCTCTCTGCTCTTACAGAGCTTCAATTGCAGCACGTCGTTAACGATTTCCTCTGCCCCCAGTACAGACACACACGTTCCTCCTGTCCAAAAGAGAGGCTGATTCTGTTCCAAAGAAATGGATTTTTAATTCAAAGCAGCTCTTTTCCTAACAGAGCAGCCCAGTAGCTGTGTCCAGCCCATCCCTGTGTCCCATGACAGCCGTTCCCTCCCGTGGGCGCTTGGAACGAGCTGAAAACACACACCAAGGGTTTCTACAGGAACAAAAATATATAAAATATTCCCCCCTGACAGCAGAAGGAGAAAGATCTTGGAATGCTGGTGGCCAAACCCTTGGAAGCTCGCCCTGGTTTTATTCAGAGCAGGCTGAATCCCTGGAGCTGGAGGAGAGTCTGAGGAACTTTTCCAGTGGGAGAGCCAGGGCTGGCCAGTGCTGGCCGCAAGGATTTGCCCATCAGAACCATTGCTCTTTGTCAGAGTCATTTACTTCCTAATTCTGGGTCTTTTGCAGAAACTAAAAAGCAGAAAATGTGTCTTCCCCTCTAACCAAGCAGAGCCTCTGAGAAGTATTTTCCATGCAGCTGATGCTAAAAATAATCATTGGTTTTCTTTGCTGAAAACTTCTCCTTCATCTCTTGCAGCTCAGAATCCCTTGACAGACAGATTCCAGCAGCCTTTTTGGAGGGGATAAATGAAAATTTTGAAGGAGAGGAACCTGGGGAGGAAAATGAACTCTTTAAGTGTTGCCTGTGGTGGTTTGAATTTCTTTGCCCAGTTTAATTTATTTGCAAAAGTTCTGTTCCCAAGGGGGTCTTTGTAGTGGTGAGTTCCCCTGGAGCAGCTGCCACAAGCTGGCACATGAAATTCCTTTTCCTTACGTGCAGAGGGAATTGAGTGCATTGTTTGTGTTCCTTTTGGAGCTTTGTGCTAAAGCCATTGCTCTCGTTTTCCTGGGGGAGAATCACCAGCACAATCTGGTGAGGTACAGTTAAATGTAAAGGTTAAAATTTGTTAATTTAAAGCTTCCAGCAAAAAGAGCTACTGGTGTTGGAACATCAGCCTCAGGGAACAAACTCAGCCTGGAAGTATCTCCTGGAACTCTGTCGCCTCTCACTCACAGGTGACTCCCTGTTCTGTAGAGGCAGCACAAATCTGAGAGTCACAGGGTGGGCTTGGACACATCCCAAACCATCCATGATGGGATTCCATGATCCAAAAGCCAGTGTCCCAGATATTGTCTGTAACACTGGTGCAGCTTCCCCATGAAGGCTGCAAAGAGAAGGGTGAGAATTCTCATCAGAACTGGAAGACAAACCTAATGAACTCCGTGGGGAACTCCCGAGACCAGAAAACCCCCTCCCAACAAACATGATCAACCCCAGTCATGTTCTTCATCACATTTTCTTCATGAGGCTCTGCTTCCCCTTTCACTTCGTCTGGAAACAGCACCAAAAACTCCAGCAAAGAGAGAATTTGATTGCATTTAAAATTAGGAGACTTTTAGATGAGATACTGGGGAGAAATCCTTCCCTGTGAGGGTGGGGAGGCCCTGGCCCAGGGTGCCCAGAGAAATTGTGGCTGCTCCATCCCTGGAGGTGTCCAAGGCCAGGTTAGACTCATTCTTGTCAGGTTTTTCATGGAATCACAGGACTGTCTGGGATGGAGGAGACTTCAAATCTCATCTCATTCCAACCCCCTGCCATGAGCAGGGACACCTTCCTGGTGTCCACCTAGACCAGGTTGCTCAAATCCCTGTCCAGCCTGGATTTGAAGCAATCAGGTGCTCTGTAGGACACATGTGGGGTGTGTTAAACCATGAACACATGCTTAGGCCTGGGCCTAAGATATAAATCTGGTCAGAGAAAAAAACTAATTCTGCACCATCAACAACTGACAGCAAGAAATCAGCAGCAGCAGTTGTGTCTCAGGTCTGCTCTGGGTGCTCCTGGCTGGGGAAGGACTCCAAGGAAAATGATTCCTGGGAGAAAACAGCCTCATGAAACATTTTATAATTTCAATAAGATTAGAAAGACTGGCAGCACATACAAATCACAACAACTACAGCCCAGATTTCACTGGCTGATTGGAATAATGAAAAGCCACGAGATGGTTTTGCTCTATCACTGTTTCCCAGGATTCTAAACAAACAGGACAAAGTCCTGGGAGCTGGTTTGATTTCCCTGCCCAGCAGCAGAGATGAAGTGATGTGTGCAAATGTTGATGGAACAGTTTGGTTTTAGCTCTTCCTGAGAAACATTAGCTCAGCATCATCTGCTTGGGGGTTTTTGCCTTATAAAGCTCTTTTGTCAGCTCTCAGTCCTGCTCCAAGTGCCTGGATGTGCCTGGATGCTGCTGAAGCTGAGCCCCACCAGTCACAAACTCCAACTTTTTGCCCTCCAGAGCTACAAGTGAGGACCTTCACTTCAGCAAGTTCTCAGCAACAGCAAAGGAGAGCTGGGAAGGAGCTGTGCCACCCCACAAGGTGGATTTGTCTCCTGGAGCTGGTGGGAGGAGCAGAGCAGGAACTAGCAGCTCCTGGAGCCTTCTTCCCATTTTGGAGCATGCTGTCCTTTGCTCACATCCCACAAGGATGTAAATCCAGCTGAGTGTTGGAAAGGATGAGTAAGTCTTTACTCTTACAAGAGTTCCTTTGGATAGAGGAGTCAAGATTTCCTTGGCAGCCAAAATTCATTGGCCCTGTTGGATTTTGCTTCTTGTTTTGACGGTTTCTCCAGTAGCTCTGTGTTTAGCTTCACTCCTTGTTTCTATTTTCTCTTTCAAATCTGTCTTTTACTCCTCAGTTTTCTCTGACACCTGGGGAGGAAATGCAGCATAATCATGTCTAAGCTGTGTTTGCAGCATCCCAGTCTTGCAGAAAGAATCCTTCAGATTCTGGGATCAAAAAACAGTTTAGCTACACCCTATTTCTCCAGTGTTTTTCCTTAATGTTTTGCTTTGTAATCTCATTTTCTATCCATAATGTGGATTGCATCAAACTGCCAATTCCATGGATAGTATTTCTGAACAGGGGGTATCAGTTGCTACAAGGAATTTACTCTAAGTGGATATTTCTAACCATGTATTCCAAGATTCAGGAGTTGGGAGAAGGAATATTTGCTGCCTTTGAGTCAGTCTGAATTTATTTCCCCCATATTCCAGCTGTACTCAGAGAGGGAAAGCACAGCTTCCAGTTCCACTCCCCTTGAACCAGTACCACAACTTTACTGGAGCAAAATCCAAACCTTAACTGGCAAAATCACATTTTTTAGGGGCATTTCCTGCAGACACATCCCACAAACAATTTGCAGTTTAGCTGAGATATTTCCTCAAGGTACTAGATCCCAGGGGTCCTCCCTCTTGGAAAAAACAAATATCCCACCAACTTCCAATGGGTTTTCATTGGATTGGAACTCTCAAATCTTGCTGCTTTTAAATGAGAACCTCTGAGAATCCATTTGGGAGATTGAGAAGAGGCATTTGGGACTGGGATAACTCCTCTACCTTTAAGATCTGTTGAGAAAATGGAGCACAGGGGAGGCTCCATGTATAGAAATCCATCCCAATGAGAAGTGAGAGAGAAAAACAATTCAGAATTGGCTTCTTAAATCAACTAATTTTAGACTAAAAGCAAAGTTCCTTCTTTCCCTTCCTCCCTGAAATCAGTGGAAAAATCCACAGCAGTCCTATGATTCCCTCATAAATCAGGCCATAGGTAATCCCAGTTAGCACTGGGCTCTGACTAGGAAATTATAATAATCTGTGAATTAGAACTGGAATTTTCTCTTTCTCATTTCAGGCTGAGTTATTGGGGTTTGGGTTTTTTGTTTGGGTCTGATTTGGTTTTTTTTGCTTGCTGAGTTTACATAAAACTTTGGGGTTGAGTTTTTTCCTTTCTTGTTTTCATAAGCAGAACCCAGGTGTTTCCCAGGCTCGTCAGTAACTCTCAGGTTCCTCTTCCACCTTGATATCAGGCCCATCTCTGCTTTTCCCAGGGTGTCTCATCATTTTGTGTCTGGATAAGAAACCTTTGTAGCACCACTTGACCAAACACCTCGTCTGGAAGAGCTGCAGCTCATAAATTCATTGTGCAATCATTTTTTTCTGAAAATTCTTGTACAGGTGGAGGAGAAGAAAAAAGGAAATGGTTGATTTGTGGTCAAGACATCAGTGAAATTGTGTAACAGTTGTCAAGATACAAAGATCAGCTCTGCTAATTCCTTTTTCTTCCTTTCTTTCTAGCTGGAAGGAGAACTGAAGTCTGGAAGAAGCACTGGGCAGTCGCTGGATCAAGGATTTTGAATTAGCCTCATTAGCATGCATTAATTAGATTTCTGCAGAGCCAGAGACAGCAGGCTTCAGGAAAATGATATCCTGCCTTTTGTCAGCAGCCTCACAGATGCCCCGGAGGAAGGGGAGCTGTGCCTTCCCTGGGGACAGCAGCTCCGGGCAGGAGGGACATTCCAGAGGCAGCACCAGAGGCTGAGCAGCTGCACAAGCGGGGATGCTCAGATAGCACAGAAAGCAAAAAGTGCTGGAAGAGGTGTAGGAAAGGGATAATCCTGCCCTGAGCAGTCCTGGGCTGGCAGGTGGCAGCAGGGACACGGTGTCACCACGGCCCCTGAGCAGTGACAGACCCAGGGTCAGGTGCAAGTGAAGTCAGGTGGAAGCTGCAGGCAGGAAATGCCCATTATTTGCTGGCATGCTGGTTTTTCTCTTGCCAAAACCACTCTTAAGAATCCCAAGTCCTTTGCTGAGCTTCAGCCTGAGTGTCTGGGAGTGTCTTTGCTGAGGGAAAGGTCACCAGGAAAGACAGCAAAGGATTTCCCATAGAGGTGTCCAAAGACAGTTTGGAGGGGAAAATGCTTTTTTCTAAACAAGAGAGTAAACTTGGGCAGAAGCTGCTGAGACTGGCACAGAGACCTGCCTGAATTCCCCGGGGTTTCCCATTCCTTCAGGAAATATTCCCTTTGGAGTGCAAGTTGGGAATTCTGTCCCTTTATATAAATTTGGCCGTTCCTCCCCATTGCTCATCCTGACTGGAGTGTGACTGCCTTGGCCAGAACCCAAACCAGCCCTGGTGTGTTGGGTAATCCCATGGGATACAAATCCCACATCCCATGGGATCCCATGGGATCCAAATCCCTGTGCTGCAGCTGCTGCAGAACCTTTGAGCCTCAGAGTGTTCAGCACTGAGCAGGGGCTGCAGGAGCACACTGAGTAGGAGGTGTGGGGACATTTCTGCAGAGCTTTGTGAGCATTTCTGCAGCTCAGAGCCTGTTCTGGTTTCGTGCAGCTGTGGCTAAACTGTCATTAGCTCCTCAGATCTGCGGGCCACTGAGCTGTGACAGAAGTGTTTGTGCATTAGATAAAGATTCTGATTAATTATCTGAGCACCTCGTGGCCTGTCAGGAGCTCAGCCTGCCCAGAAAGGCTGTGGGGTGAGCTCTGCTTCGCAGAAACAGCAAGGGCTAAGAAGTTTCTTAATTCTTCTTCTAATTTCTCACGTAGGGCTTGTTCCCTTGGTCCCCTGTCCCTGTTGGTTTGGCTCTGCCTGTCCTGATGAGAGCCCTCCCTGAGGCCATGGGCCAGACCACAGCCCCAGAACATCCTCACGGATTTTAGGGTCTTTTAACCTTCCTAAGGACCACAGCAGTCCCAGATCCCTCCCTCTGGAAGAGCAGCAGGTTCTCAGTCTGTTCTCTATTCCATCCAGAGAGGGAAGCAGGGATGGATCTGAGAGCTCTCCCAAACTTCAGTCCCTGGCCCCATCCCCAGGCACCTCCTGCCCTGGGCTTGGAGGAGCCCAGCTGGGACCTGCTGGAGGGCAAGGACCAGTCCTGGACCCACAGGGAACATTCCCAGCCTGAAATCAGCACTCAGGGACCTGCTGGAGGGCAGATCCTGGACCAGGACCAGTCCTGGACCCACAGGACACATTCCCAGCCTGGAATCAGCACTCAGGGTGATGGGGAAAGGAAAGAAGCCTCAGCTGTGCAGATGGGACAGGGATTTGCAGGAAAAGGAAGGAGGATTTTTAGGGGGCTGCTGGAAGGAAGGAAGTTTGTGTGGGAGAGACTCAGTGACTTCTTGTGGAAAAGTCTACAAGCTGCAGAACTCCCCAAACCCCAATCTCCCAGCAGGGATAGCCAGAAGCTGTTCCATATAAACCTTTGCAGCCTCAGCACCCCTTAGTGGCCCTGAGCAACCTCACGTGGGGCTCCCCACAGTTGCTCACAGCTCCGTTTGAACTCAGCCTGGATCCCTCAGCCCTTTCCTTGCCTCGGGCACACTCAGCTCTGACCCTGCCTCCAGCACAGACCTTTCAGACAGTAATTTCCCTCTGGGATGAGCCCTTGGATGCACATTTTAATTTATTTCCAGGCTGATCCTGGCTTTTGAGGGAAGTTTTGGAGTCTTGTTGTAGCCTTGTCTCCAGTCCTGGCTCTGTTTGCTTTAATTCTGGAATTCCTGGCTGGGCCCTGGGCTGGGATTGCTGAGGGGCTGAGCTGCCCCTCCAGGGGGGTTTCAGGGAGGGCTGGGGGTGTTCCCTGTGCTGGGGCCATCCCTGGATCCCCGGTTCCTGCTCTTTTGGGATCAGCCACCCTCCTGCTCAGCCCAAGGCTGCACCCAAACCCCTGAGGGTGCCTGGAGCTGCTGCCTCCCAGAGAAAGTGCTTGGGGCAAATAATGGATTCCAAGGTGTTAGAGGGGGAAATTTTAGGATTTGGAGTGGATGCAGGGCTTGACAAGGTGTTGGTGCTTCTCACATGTTCCTAAGGAAAAGGAAAATATCTTAAGATTTCAGCTCCTCAATTTTCCTTTCCATGAGCTGCCAAAATCCTTTTTGGGCTCTCACCTGGCACATTTGGCATGAAAGTCAAAGCAGGGCCCTTCTCCTTCAATCCAAGGCCTATCCTGGTATTTGTTGTTTTTCTTTTAAGCATGAAACCCCCAACAATGGGATGATGTGGCTCTCCCTTCTTCCCAGCCACCCATTTCTTGCTTCCCTGGAGTTCATCCCAAATTCAGACAATTGCATTTCCAGGGTAAATAATTTCTCTGACAATGATTTTTAGCTTCTTGGGCTGAGTTGCTGTTTTAAGTTTATTTTTCAGCTCCAAGCTCTGCCTAAATAGAGTTTCCCTTGCTGAAAATGTGCCTTCAGAGCAGGAAGGAACTTGACTTTGTGAAGATTTATGGCCCTTTTAACCTCATTATGGGACTATTTGTAACAATCAGCTTCAGTTCCACTTGAGATAGTAAAATTTCTGTAAGCCCTTATTTGCCTCAGGCTGGAAGGTATCAGCTACTGAAAAGCAATGAAATGAAGGAATTTATCCACATAAAACATTGCAAATGTGCTGTTAAAAGCTGGATCCTGTCTTGAGTTTTTAATGCAGAAGCCTAAGGATGTGGAGTTGGGAATAAAATGGAAGTGGAGAAGAAATAGAAGAAAATGTTAATTGCTAAAAATACCAAAACCAACTAAATAATCACCAAAAAAACTCTACTTGAAGTAATTTTAAATGAACTTTTAATGTGTTCTAGCTGAAATGAAAACAAGATGAAAAGGTGTAGGGAAAGAGAAGTTTTTATTGAGATTTGAGAGGAGGAAAAGATGTTTTATTGAAACAAGGAACCTGATGAAATTTTGATACAAAGCACTTTCCCCACTTTTGGTCTGACACTTTTCCATCCAACCTGAATTTATTTTAGCAGCAAATACAAACCTAGGAGGGTTTAAGGAAAGATTTCCCTCAGCGAGTGCTTCATTTTCCCCTTTTTCCTTCTTCTCTGCAGCTGCTGGTTTATCTTTAATTAAAAATAGATTTAGAGGGGTGCTGATAATGGGATCCTTTCCAGCCCAGGAGAGTCCATGACACAATTCATTTCCCAGAACTTATCTGGGACATCCAATGTCATTATCAACGCTTTCAATTTGGAATTAAGTAACTTTCCAAATGGTGTGAAAGTGGTGAGGAGACAGAGTTTTGTTCTGTAAACCTCTAGGGAGAAACAACTTTGCTTGGACTGACAGTTTAACAGGTGGTTTTGGTGTGCTGGTTTGGGTTTTTGTAATTTTAACCACTTCTTCAAAGCTGTGTCTGCTTTGAAGGTCAGTGTCCATGGGAAATGGGATGAATTTCAGTCTGTGTCTGCCAGGGATGCTCCTGATTTACTGTGGAATTATGAAGATAGCAAAAGTTCAGCTTTTCATGCCCATAAACTGTTTATAATTGTTTGAAAAATCTGTTACAACGACCAAGGGAACTTGGGTTCCCTTTGAGGGCAAGGACAGTCTGAATAAAGGGATTCATGAGGAGAATCACTAAAAGCAGTGCCTGTATTTTCAGGGTCTCACCCTAATTCCCAGAGTTTCTGCCTCTGGGAGTGTGGCTCTGCTGTCTCAGTGCCAGGGGGTGACTCTGAATTGCAGCTTTGAAGCAATTTGAGATCAGTGAGCAATTTCTCATGGGAGGGGAGGATGGAAAATGGGCCCAGCTGGGGCTTGTTCCACCCCTGAGCCTCATCCTCAGCTCAGAACCAGATGGGGGCAGCAGGAGAAGAGGAGTTTGTGTGATGAGAGGTTTAATAATTGGATTTAAGGTAGCTCTGGATGGTTTTTGTACTCTGACCATCTTCCTGTGGAGTCTCTCGGTGCCATTTGAGGGGAGGGTTTGCTCCACACCCTGAGGAAACACAGCAGTGTTGGTGGGGAGAAATTTTCTTTCTGTAGGGATGTTTTAGAGCTTATTTGGACAAACAGAGCTGCCTGGAGAAATAAATCCACAGCAAACACTGGTGCCAGGGAGTAGCTGATTTTACAGGATGGGCTGAAGCAGAGCTGTTACTCTGAGCTGCTTAAAAGTTCCTTTTCTTGCCTGGAGTGTTTTGCTCTGGCTGTGGGATGGCAGCAGGTGCCTCAGCACTGCTTGTGCCAGGTCAGTGTGGGAATAATGGAAAATAAACTTTGGCAGGCTGAAAGTGCTGGAGGATGGGAAAGCCTGGAGGACAGGAGCTCCAGGGAGATCTCAGAGCCCCTTCCAGTGCCTGAGAGAGCTCCAAGAGAGCTGGAGAGGGACTGGGGACAAGGGAATGAGGGACAGGACGAGGGGGAATGGCTCTAAGGTGAAGAAGGGCAGGGTTAGATGGGATATTGGGAAGGAATTCCTGCCTGTGAGGGGGACAAGGCCCTGGCACAGGGTGCTCAGAGAAGCTGTGGCTGTCCCTGGATCCCTGGGAGTATCCCAGACCAGGCTGGACAGGGCTTGGAGCACTCTGGGACAGTGGAAGGTGTCCCTGCCCATGGCAGGGGTGGCATTGAGGGAGCTCTGAGGTCCCTTCATCCCAAACCATTCCAGGATTCTCTAATTCCAATCCTTTCCTTTGCAGTAGCTTGGAGGAGATAAGGAAGGATTTATTCCCCTGTGCCTGAATCTCTCCCTTTCCCTTAGAAAAGTGCAACCCATCCCTTATTTTCCCCCTTTAATTAATTTGTGCCCTTATCCCTCACACTGCTGAGCTTCCTCCTGGGGCTGTGGCTGTTTGAATCCCAGAGGGATTTGGGCAGGATGGGATTCCCCTGGCAGATAACTCAGATCTGGCTCTGCCTGACACTGCCTGCAGCTCTGGGCACTGCAATGACAAAAACCACTCCTGGCACGGGAATAACAAACCTTTCATCACAGGTTTGGAATAAAGAAGATGTCCCAGGGGAACAGGACCCTCAAAGCAGCTGGAGAGGGAGAAATGTGAATAAATGGCAGAGGATTTGCAGCATCTCAGGCTGCCTTGGATAAGCAGCTTTTGCATGAGCTGGTTTTGAAGAGCCCTCATGAATTTTTGTTTCCTTATCTTCCCTCTACTTACAGGGCTCATGTGGATGCTTTTCCTGCAGAATACCCTCAGGTTTTTGGTGCATTTTCTGTCAGGGGATGAATTTACAGGAGGCAGCTCTGTCTGCTGTGCTTTCCTGGTTCCTGTGAGCTCCAAGGAGATTTTCTGTGTTCCACGGCTGCCCCCTGGTGCTCTCTAAACCCGGAGCAGGTCCCTGGCTGTCACTCAGCACATTTTCATAGGCATTTCATAGCCTGCAGCTACCGAGGGCTTGTTTCATGTTGCTTTTCTCGTGCCATTACTGCATTTGAAAGTATAATTTAGGACTGTAATGGACAGCCCCTAATGAAGACACCATTTTGTTATAACAGTTGGGGTTTTTTTGCTAAAATGTGGTTTCTTAGAACTACATTTGTGTTCTTCACTAAATGCCTCACAGTTTCTGTCCCTCTTTCCTTCTGATTTAACATTTCTTTTTCATTTCTGTCATCTTTTATATATATATATATAACACTTGTGTGATGCACTATACTTCACACAGGAAAAAAACCCATAAGAAGTGGCCCTTTTCTTTAATTATGCAGCAATTAAAGCTCTGTTCCCTTGAGTGGGATGATGCTTTTGGTCCAGAAAGCCAAGCAATCAAATTAATGAGTTTGGGAGCACCTTGGATTTGCCCTTTCAAGGTGACTGAAATGAGAGACAAAAAGCCTGTGAAATTCAAGGCTTAAAAGTGAGATTTTTTTCCCTGAGTGCACATATTCACCTAATTGTGAATAAATAATATTTTCAGGAGAAGAGTGGGAAAATAAACTCTGTAAAGAGCATATTCCTGCTTTTCCAAGCCCCAGAGAAGAACTGATGGTGTGGATGGAATTATTCATCCCTGGAGAAAGCTCTCCTTGTGCTCAGAACCCAAATCATGACATGGATAAAATTGAGGAGCATCCTTTATCACCTTCAGGGGTCAGACTTTTACCAAAAAATGCCTTAAAAAAGAAAAGGTCAGTGAGGTTTTGAGAGCTGTCCTTTGGGAAAGGGAGCAGGGATTTGTGCTTGCACTGGGGAGAGTCCTGAAAACCCCAGGATGTTGAAATCCAGGTCTCAGCACAGCACTTTCCACCCTGAAAAGGTTAATTAATGAACCCAAGTCCTAATGGCAGTGAGGGCAGAGCTCCCAGTCCCTCCCAGGCCTGTGGAGTTTACTGACACAGAATTCCTGCAGCAGGAGCAGCACAGGGGACAAGGCACTTGTGCCTGCTGGGAATTGAGGCAAACAAAGCCCCAGCGCTCCCACAGAGCCCTGGCCACCTTCCAGGCCCCTGGTGGGAAAAAACATCGATTGAAACTCGCCAAAACCTCCTTTCTGGCATTGCTAAAAGGGGTCTCAAACAGTCCTGGTTTCTAAGGTTCAATGTTAATGTCTTGTTTCAGTCTGTAATCTGTGAATTATGTGTGCTGAGCTTTGGAGAACGGGAGTTTGGTTTGCAGCAAAGCACAGAACACATCCCTGAAAATTCCCTGCTTTTCCAAGGCTGGCACTGGTGCCCCCCTCACCTGCAGGAGGGAGGGGGGAAATCAGAAACTCTGAGTAGTGGAATTATGACTTGTTACCTCCTGAAGCTTTGCTGGAAAAGCAGGAGAAAATCCTTGGAGAGGGGGACTGGCAGGAGCTGGGGTGAGGGAGCAGCCCCTTCTCCCTGGGAACACCTCCCTGGCTGCTGCTGAGCCTCAGAGAGCTGCGGTGTCAGTCACCCACTCACCATCTTTGGCTGGCAGAGCTCTCTGATGGATCCAGGAGATCCAAATGGATCCCAGGACAGCTCTGGGGCTGCTCACCAAGCAGGCCCAGGAAGTCTTCTGGAGAAGGATTATGCAGAAAATGGGGTCTGGGGATGCTGCCTGGGCCCTGAGCCATTCCAGAGCAGCTCAGAGGAAATCAGCAGCTGCCTTCCCCAGCAATCTGCTCCGTGCAGTCTGGGCTCTCCATCACTCTAATGAGGAGAGGTGTTGTAAACTTGTAGTAGCAGCAGCTCAGCAGTGTTGTGCTCCTCAGAGCTGTGCCAGGCTCTCACTGCCTCATGCCTGGCAATTATTTAGGGATTGTGTGGGTGACAAGCAGAGCTGGGAGGTTTCTGCCTGCCCCCTCAGCCCCACAGCCCCCCAAAGGCACTTTTTGCTGAGTTTTTGACACAGGCACTGGTGTGGTTTTGATTGCTGCCCCGTTACCCAGCTCAGTCATTTCTGCTGCTGGGTTGTGGGTGCATTTTGGGCTGAGAAATGTCTGTGTGGGAGGTGATACCATCAGTGACTCTGGACCTGCAGCCTCTGCCCTCGGTGTGGGGCCTACAGAGGCAGCTTCAGCCTCTGATAGCTGGGCTGACTATTGCACAGTAACTCATGCTGGTTTAACTTCTTTTGCATTTTGTGCTTAGTTTAGGGCTTTTCTTCCCTATCTGTCCTACATCACCTTCCTCTTCTGCCCTGTTAGATTTGTTTTCTAGCCAGCTCTGTCCTTCCCTCTAGTTCTTAGTAGCTTTTGATTTATCTCTTTATTTTTACCCTTCATGTCTTTCCCCCGGCTGTCTGCACATCCTCTTTTCATCTCTCTCTGTTATTCCTTGCATCCTCCATTCCCTTGGGATCACAGAAGGACTTTGAATTGTCTCCTCTATTTTTTAATTAAGCAAAGCCTTCAGCCCAGCTTGGCTGATCTCACCCTCTGATTTTCCCCCAGGGTATCACATTTAACTGGTAAAACCATGCTCAGGGGAGGTTGAGGAGATGTTTGGGGAGCAGCAGGTGCCAGGCAATATCCTGGTGGATTTCCAGAGGCAGGTGAATGCTGGAAAGGCAGTACCAGGGCTGATGAACTGATGTACAGGCAGTACACAGGTTCCTGATGAACTGTTCCTTCCCAGGGTCTCAGGAAGTGTTGGAATGGCCCTCCAGCCTGATCCTGGCTGCAGTGCAAGGAGCATCACCTGCCCAAAGATCCCTGCTCACATCCCAGTCCCTGTGTGCCCTTGGAGCCCAGGGAAGGAGCAGAGCCCCTGGCTGAGCATGCAGAGCTCCCTTCTGGCTGTGCCATGCTGGAGTTGCTCATGGAAGCCGGAAAAAAAGATTGTTCCTGTTCCAGAGACTTACCTGAGATGGGAGAATTTGCATTTCTGTTTGTTGTGGTGTCTCCTGAGCCCTCCCAGGGGTGTCAGGGAAATGGTGGAGAGACACAGGGGGGTGTTGAGTTCTTCCTGAGCCCTGTACCAGGGATATTTTAACCTCAGCTCTCACTTGAAATGTGCACCAGAGCATCAAAGCCCAAAGAGAAACACTGAGAGTGCTAGAAATCCCATTTTTGCTCCTTTGAAATAATTTCAGAGCTTTTGTCTGGAGCTCCAACACCAAATCCAATGTGGCAGTGCTGATTTGGCATCTCAGGACCAGGCAGGCTGAAGGTTGTGGCTGGATCAGTGGCCACCCCAAGGGACCCAGGGCACAGCTGGGTGTTCACAGCCTCCTTCCCACTGCTGGGTTTTTGGAGGGGAAAAACAGCACTGTCACAACTGTGTCCATGAGAATCCCAGGGCAGGGGTGGTTTGGCACCCCAGGTGTCCAAAATGCAGAAATCTGCAACTCTGGGGCTCAGGTTTTGCTGTACAGCTCCGTGTCTGGGTGTTGTTGGTGTTTTAAGGAAAATTGTCCGGATCATTTCCATGGTTTGGGGGAAACCTGGAATGTGGGGAAGGGCTGGGATGGCTGGTCCATCCCTCTGGGTTTGGGGGTGGCTGCAGGAGGGTCTGCACAGCCCCTGAAGGCTCTGCTGGGGTCACATCTGTCCTGTGGCACAGCTCTGAGGCCACTGCTGGGCTGTGTTCAAACCAAATGAATTTGGGCAGCCATGTGCGTTGGTTTTCTCCTTTTCTGTGTATTTCTTTTCTCCTTTTCTGTAAATTTCTTTTCTCCTTTTCTGTGTATTTCTTTTCTCCCTTTCTGTGTATTTCTAAACAATCAGTACAAATTCCAGTCCTCCAATTAACAGAGAAAATCTAGATTATTTAAAGGGAAATCAGGTTTTTGTCAGCACTCTGCCCTGGCCTTTCCTCTGTCCATCAATGTGACCACAAACAATAACTGCTTTAACATCAGGGACTACAGCAGCAAAGATTTAATTAAAAGTATTTCTGCAAGATTCCCTAGAAAATAAATCCTCATTTGGTCTCTTGCCCTGCATCTTCACCAGAAAGATTTCCATTTCCATTTCTCCTCTTGCATTAGGAAGCACAAGTGTTAAGTGATGTGTGGATCTGCAAGCAGTGGGAGCAGACCAAGAATTTGCAGCTCCTAAAAGGAAGGATTTTCACATTGGATTTTCACCTTAGAAGGGTTTTTACTTTTAGCCCAAGCTTTAAAAAGAAGTTGTTCTTGGGTGTTTGGCAGCAGCTTTGCTGCAGAAGTCAGCAATCAGGTATTTAAATAATGCCCTTTCCCCTCTGCCAGCTTTTCCTGCTTAAAAAGAGTTGCTATGGGAATTCCAACTTGCCATAGGATTAGAGTTTGACTATGAATCAAGAAACAAAGGGAACTGGATGAAAAGTCTTTTTTATCTGAATACACATCTTCAGCAGTGATCACTTGTAATCGAAATTCCTGCCTGATTTCCTGCTGGAGACACCAGGCTGGCTGCAGGACAAGCAGAGCTCTCAGAAGTGATTTCTGGTCGCTATGGAGCTGGGAATAAACAGCTTTTTTCTTAGGATGGCCTCCAAAACACCACTGGGGCTTGCTGGCTAACACACAGCTCAACCCCTGAATTATTTGCATCCCTTTGTGTTTCAATTCATCCTGGGTTTCCTTAGTTAAAATGTTGATTTTTCACGTGGGGATGGAGCTTCCTTCCTTTTTCAGGAGCAGAAATCTGCACTTTCCACCAGCTTTTTTTTTAATTTTTTCCCTGAGGAATTTAGAGGCAGCCTCTGAGCCCACTTGTTATTAGCCAGTGTGGAATGTTGGGATGTTGAGCTCCAGTGTTACAAAAATACCTGGGCAGGTGGAGGTTTGGGAAGAACAAAATGATGAAAAAAACAGTGAAATAACTGAGGAGGGAGGATTTTTTTTTCCCCCTGGTGTGAGGCTGCAGCTGGGCTCTGCTGCTACATGCAGAGCAAGATGTGACCTTGAGCTGCCCAATCTTCCTGGATGTGATAAACCCCCCTTAGGGGGCTTAGAGGGTGTTGCAAAGCTGAGCCACAGCTTTCAGCAGCTCCAGGAGGTGCCTGCAGGCTTCTCCCAGAGCCCAAAAAACGAGCTGAATTCTTCCTGGGAATGCATCCTTCAAACTGGGACAGGCCCAGCTCGTCCAGTGCGTGTCACTGATGCAGACAGACACCAGGCTCTGGCTCTGGGCTTTATCCAGAGCTTATTGCAAAAAGGAAAAAGGAGAGGGAAAAAAAAAAAGGAGTAAAAATATGCTTGTTATGTTTTCCTAAGAGAGCGCTGTGGAATAGGATCTTTCACTTCAAACCCTGCAAGGAAAGGAAGTAAATTTGATCTCTGCTCCTTGCTTAGAGCCCTTAGGTTGCTTCTGGAGCAGTCAAGTGAGACAAAGCCAGGAAAAATAGATCCTGCTGAAGCCATTGGTCTCCCCCTGCTCCAGCTGCAAGTGCCTGCTCAGCCTCAGCAGAGCAGATTTTCCTGCTGGAGCTGTGAAACTGAGCTGCTTTCATGGGGAAGTGCTTTAAATCTCCCATGTTATCCATTTTCCCCCTGAAATACTGAGCAGAAGAGCAAAGGGAAAGAGCAGCTCAGGAGAGGTGTGAGGATCCTGCTGCTGGAAAAGTCCCTGTTTGCTCTGAGCCCTCGCGGGATCCTCAAACTGGGATTTCCTGCCTGGGGCAGGGCCTGGGCTCTGGGTGATCTCTGGTACCAGATAAAGGTTCTGCTCTCATCTCTGAGGGTGAGGCAGCACTCAGGGAGCTCTGCAGGACTCAGGGGAAGCATTAGGCACATCCCCATGGAGCAGAGGATGTGTTCCCTTATAGGATTCCAGGGGATTAATGGGGCCTTAAAGCCCACCCTGTTCCATGGGCAGGGACACTTTCCACTCCTGTCCAGCCTGGGAGCATCCAGGGAGCACCTTTGGCTGGGATTGGGGTTTTGGCAGCTCTCAGTTCTCAAATATCTCATGTCAGACTGGAAACTCTTCCATTCTCCCTAAATCCAGGCAGAAATGTGAAGATTGCACAGAGCTCCCACATGCAAGATGAGATCCTGAGCTCAAGGGTAATTGCAGCTCCTGCCCACTCCTCACACCACAGGTTTCTCTGCCTAATCAGGATTTTTTCCATCTCTCTGCGATTTAGATCCAATTGTAGCGCTCCCCTTGCACCAAGATGTCCTTTTTGAGCCGTGGTGCCTCAGTGTGTCCTTTCCTGTGAGTATTCCCATGGCTGGCTGTCATTTTCTGGGGCCAGGCTCCGTGGGATCCCTGCCAACTCTAATCTGCAGCTCAAGTGACTTGGCACCCAATTCCCACAAAGCCCCTTGGCATCCTACACCTCCAAACACATCCCAGATACTCAGATTTATCTTTCCCTGATTAGGGCTCGTCTGCTGGGGAGTTTCTGCAGATGTTTCTTTATTTAAACCCTGCTGGATGAAGGGAAGGAAGGAGAGAGAGACCCCTGAGGAGGAAGGAGAGGTTTCACAGCATCCTTTAGTGTGCAGCAGCTCCAGTTCCAGGAATACGTGTCCATTGCTCATAATTCTTTTTGTCTCATTTGTTCTTCCCTCCTACTCCTCCCTCCAAAAAAAAACCCCAAACAGGAATTCCCTGCTTCCTCCCTTCCTAATTAAATCTCCCTGCCTATAACCAAGGAGGTCTATCCATGTGGTCAAACCATGGTTGGATCAGCTCAGCAGGAAATTTGGTAGGAAAATGCAGCTTCAGCAGCTTAGCAGGGTTTATTTTTAGGGGTTGAACTCCGGGATGCAAAGTGCCAGACTCCCATTGTTGTCAGATGGCTCCTGTCCCACCAGGCTGGGTCAAACCTGTGACTCACAGCAGAGGGGGAATGGCTTTGCAAACCTCCTGGGATTCTTTTTTCCCTCCCCCAGCCTCAGATGTTGACGATAAAACCTCCAGTTTAAGACAATAAAACTTGTTTGCAGAACAAGCTCCCAGCTTTTTCTGATTAAAAAAAGTCCTGTTTGTAATCAAAACCCCTGTTGCAGTGTTTGAAAAGCACCTGAGGTTTTGGGGCTGGGGGCTCCTGCAGATGTTGGGGCTGCTCTGTTTGAGGCTGGCCAGGTGTGAGCCAAGCCCTGAATGGAAACAACAGGGCTGTGTGAGCTCAGCCCTGCTCCCTGGCCAGGAATCCTGGATTTATTAAACGTGGAGCTGTGCTGAGGCAGGATCAGGTTCAGGTGTGAGCTGTGGGCACCTGGCCAGCTTGGCAAGGGGAGGTGACCCCTGTGGAAGAGTCAGGCCCGTGAGTTATTTGGGGAAATTTATGATCTAATTCTGACACACAGCTTCCCTCCTCTCCCTCAGCCTTCAACCTTCCAAATCATGGACTTGTTTAGGTTGGAAAAGACGCCTGAGATGGAGTCCAACCATTAACCCAGCATGACCATAAAGCATGGTCCCAAATCCTCACCTTCCTTCATGGGACAAGCTATTCCTTCTAGAATCCCATGAATTAATTCCTGGAAATGCTCATGGAGTTATCCTGGACTCCTTCCTGCTTCCCTTTCTGCCCCTGTGGCTCTCCCAGCACTGTGTGGGACCAGCACAGGCTGGGATGCAGCAAGGATGTGATTCCAGGCCATCATCCATAGGGATGGGAAAACCATCCAGCATTTCTGGACAGACAAATGCAGGTGTGATTTAAAATCCCTAAACACCCAAAGTGCTCTGCAGTTTTAACATCAGTCCCAGTCTGGCTCAAGGCTGTGGCAAGTCAAGGACTTCTCAGGAATTCAGGCATTTATTCTCACTGCTGGACAGGGGTTATCCTGATTAATTTTTCCCTCTTTGCCTTGTGACTGATTCCCTCAATCTGCCCTGCTGTGTCTACCAGGAATCCAGAGATAACTGTCCCTCCTCAGCTGCTGGCTCCCAATAACTAAAGAATGTTTTTAGCAGTATTTTTCATTTCTTTCCCAAGGACATGGTGCTCTATTAGTGGAAAGACTCTGCTGTTGTGAGAGCTGGAGTGCAAACCCAAACAGGTTCTGCTGATGAAACAAAAATGGGAGTAAGGGGAGAAATCATGTGGGAATCACCCTTTAATTCTGATTTAAACTATGGATCTCCAAGGCTGAGGTGGCTTTGAAGGGCTGGTGGTGCCAGCCAGGCAGTTTCAATGTTCAGGAGCTGTATTTAAGATTTCATGTGGAAATAAAAGTCCACCTTCAGCATCCCCTGCTGTTTGTCCTGGAGGGGCTCTGTGGGGCTGCAAAGTTGGTTTAGAAATTCTCCTTGTGCTCCCTCCATGGGCACCTTCTCTGTGCCAGCACAGGGATGGATGGGATAAAGCTGCTCCCAGGAACCTGGTTAAAAGATCCAGGGTAAAAAAAACCCCTAATTTTGAGGGAGGCGGTGGAAATTAGAATTCTATTTACTTTTCATTTAGTTTGCAGAAATCTGGGGGGCAATGTGGCCTCCCAAGCAGGTGTTGTACAGCCCAAGGCAATATGGAGAGGAGAAAATGAGGCAGCCTCCCAAATCAATGTCATTGTCCTCCTCCCCTCAAAAAAGAGAAGGACAAATGCCCTCTGAGCCCTGGATTTAGAAAGTATCAATGAAGGAATTGTTTAAGGAGGGAATTGGAGGATAAATATTTGGCTATGGCAGGACAGTGTTTTACAGGTGTCTCCCCATCCTCAGTCCTGCCTGTGATCCCTCACTGCTCTGCCAATTTGGAATGATGAGGTAATGGATGGAAAAAGACAGGAATCTGAACTGCCAAAAAGTCACTTTTATGCCTAAATTATGACAAATTTCCCCAATATTCTCCTTTCCCTTGGATGAGGATGGTTCCATCATCCATGTCATCTCTCACAAGTGTGAATGGGGTTGGAAAATGCCAAATTATTCTCCCGAGTAACCCTGAGGGAAGGAGCTTTTCAAATGAAATAATTTGCAATGCAAAATCCGGAGGTGAGTGCAGGAATTTCAGTGGGATCCTTTGGGCCCCTGTCTGTGGCCTCCAGCTGTCCCTGTGCCAGGGGGAAAACAGCAACCCTAGGCCAGAAAGAGAAAATTCCTCCTCCAGGTATTGCAGGATGTGTTTGTTGGACTCAGGACTGAAATTTGTCCTTTAATAAACCTGAACCTTTTTCCTGCCCAAAACCTGAAAATGAGGCAAGGTCTCAAATCCCTTCCTGGGCCTGTCAGGTAGTTCCAGGCCAGGCTTAATCCTGGTTTTAAGAGGAATTTTTGCCCATGTGCTGGAAATTTGGGTTCTGATGGCTCCGTGGTTGTGTGAGCAAATCTCAGCTCCACTGTGACCTCGAGCTCTGAGTGGTGCTGATCATGTTCTAAATAACAAAATATTCCCTGGAGCTGCACAATCAACACCTGGCCCTGCTGGGTTATGGCCTGGGTTTACCCCAGGTCTTATTTTGGGGGGTTTTCTTTAGTCCAGGCTTTCAGTTACAGAGCAGCCAGAATTTATCATGTTAATGCCACAGTGCCACTAAAACAGGTTAATTTTTTCCTTTGTGTGACCTATGTAAAATCTGTAAATGATTTCCCAAGACTCTTCATCTGTGCAGCAGGAGATGTGAGACACCTCTTTCACAGCACTTCCCTCAGCTCCCTAATGCAGCTAATATTGATTTAGGATATTAAATAACACCTCTGAGGATCAGCTGCAAATTCAGTGTCATCCATGAGGTTTTCAGACTCCCTGAGCAAGATTTAAACCCTCCCTGGTGCTGAGAGGGATTTTATTCCATGGCACTTCCAGGGATAACACACAAGGCCAGCTTTGGAAGCAGCATGGCCCCTCCAGTGGTCAAAATGTATTTTTAAGGTTAATTTCATTCTGCTAGCAATGTGTCATCCTGTGCAAGAAAGATGAGAACTTGGGGAAATATAAATTAAAATAGGTTTTTTCTGTGTGTTGAGGTCTTAGGAGTGATCTAGGGAATGAGTTCCAAGAAAGTATTCCATGGCTGCAGAGGTGATTTGGGTTAATGATGGAAGAAATGGGGGGATTTGTACAAACCAAGAAAAAGGAAAGGCCAGTTTCCATGCTGAGGGTTTCCAGGAAAATCTCTGTGTGTGCTGGATGTACCCAGGATTTGAGAGGGCTACAGAGAAAGTGAAATTTAAATATTATTCCAGCTAACTCTGTGTATTTATGTAAGTCAGAGTAAATGAGAACACTCACACGTTCTGTTTGTGCAGAAAAAACTTTCCTTTTTCATTATCCACACACATCCACAGAGATACAGAAAAGAGCAAACAGTGCAAAACATGGGCGTTGGTCACTTCTATACAATATTTACATTGCTCAAATCCCTCAGGCAGGGAAAACCAGCCCAGGGTTTTCTTAGGAACTGGACAGTTTTCTTGGAAAACATAGGCCAAGTGATCCCAAAAAGAAACCACCCCACTCCTTTGTTGTCCCAGTGGTTTAGGGGTGTGAAGGTCCTGGTGTTTTGGATGGAAATTAAATTTAAGAATTAAAATCAAGGACAGCCAGCAGTGTTAAATGTTAGTTTTAAATGATGTTAAAGTGTTAGTTTGAAGTTATATTTTCCAGATAAAAGAAACAGGAACAGCTCCATGTTTTGCTGTGAAATGTGAACATTTTATAGAGCTTAAAGTCACTGTCTTAAATCATGGAATGGTTCAGGCTGGAATTGGCCTTAAAGACCACGGGCAGGGACACCTCCCACTACCCCAGGTTGCTCCAAGCCCCATCCAGCCTGGCCTTGGACACTTCATGGATTTCACATTGGGCAGAATGAGCCTTTAACACACCCAGGTCCTGACAGAACAAACAGGAAAGGGAGAATATTCCCATGGCTGGAATCTGCACCCAGAGAAAAGGAGCTTTGACCACTCTTGTGGGAAGCAAAGATGTTTTGGGTACATCTTCCTCACTTGCTTGAGCCTCCCACGAACCTGATTTTCTGCAAGTGACATCTCCAAGGCACGGAATTTCAGGGAGATGCAGAAGATGTGTACAAATATCACAAAAGGATGAGAGGGAATGGCCCCAAGTTGTGCCAGGGGAGGTTTAGGTTGGATATCAGGAGAAATTCTTTCACAGAAAGGGTTGTCAAGCATTGAAACAGCAAAGGGGTGGAGTGCCCTTTGGAAGTGTTCAGAAAATGTCTGGATGTGGCACTTGGGGACATGGGTTTGTGGTGAACGTGGTCGGGCTGGGTTGATGGTTGGACTTGATGATCTTGGAGGTCTTTCAACCTTAATTCCATGATTTTAGGGATGATTTATGGTCCTTGGAGTGTCAGAGGGCACACACACAGCCCAGACCAGCCTGGGCTCTGGGGTCAGCCTGGGGGCAGCAGCATTCAGAAATAAAAATTACAGCTTTCCTGGAATTACAGCAAAAACAAGGCTTGGGCTGCTAATCCACGGAGAACAACTCTGCCTCTTTCTTCAATTAATGCTGAGCACCAAAACCTGCTTAGTGAAGTGAGGGCTGCTTTGTTCCTGTCCCCAAATCCTGCCCCCAGAGCTCTGTGGACACAGCAGAGCTTTGGGGTGCTGAGGGCTCCCTGTGGCCAGCAGCTCACACCACGGGACAATTTCCTGCCTGTGGACAGCAAACCTTCCCCCTGGGAATGTCCTGGGGAGCTCAGCAGGTCACAGCTCCAGAGAAGGCTGTCAGAGGTGCTGTGTCTCTCTGGCACAGGGAAATTCCTTCTGGGCCATCCATGTGTTTTTGCTGGGTCAGGAGTGGAGCCTCCCTCCCTCATCCACAGAGAACTTCAGGAAGAAACACCAAAAAAACTTCCCAGGGTTAGTTTTAGAGGGATTTCAAGGCTGGATCCATGCAGGGAGCAGAGACAGGAGGAGCAGAGCATGGCTGGCTGATGTGCACATGCAGCACAGGAACTTTCCCTCCCTCTGGCTCATCCAGAGCTAATCCATGACTTTTACACATTACTTGTGCTGCCTCTTTGCCTTTGTGGTTCACAGATGTGACCCTGGATAGTTTGCCCTGATTGTGCAAAGCTGGTGGAGATTTTCACAAGATTTACCCAAGACCTGGCACCTTTCACCCATCGTAGGACCCATGGTGGCACCAAGAGGAGCTTCCTGGGGCTGTAGAACAAAGCCCTGCTTCCCCCTGTGGATTGGCACAGAATTTCACCAGGTGTGGGCACCCCAGGGTGGGTTTGGGCTGGGCAGAGGGCTCAGGAGCCTTTTGGAGCTGCAGCTTTTCCAGCTGGGCAATGGTTGCAAAGCTGGGCAATGAATATTATGGGAGGACTGGAGAATGGGAGCAGGGAGCTGGCTGGGAGCAAGGAAATCCATGATTAATGTTTGTTTAGGATCTCTGGGTCCTGTCTGAGCCTCTAAAGTCAGTGACTTTTAACTAATTTGATTTTGTTTTTAAACCTGAACTTGTGGCATTGTCTTTGCTGACAGCAACCCTTTGTCAGGGGGAGGAACACTCAGCTGCCCCTCAGCCAGAAAAGCTGAGAATCCACTTTTCTGCCACCCCCTCCTCCCAGCTTGGCTTTGCTGACATCTGAAAAATGACTTTTCCTCTCTCTGAATGCATAAATGGTTATTTATCCACAAACCATGGAGTGTGTACTCAGTGTACCTGACCTAGAAAAAACCAGATTAGTCAAGACCTGTCCCAGCAGATGTGAGTGTCAGTCATCATGTGATCTCCATATAATTTATGAGGTCTTAAATTACAAAATAATGGATCTTTTCAGTTGGCATTTTGGCACAGGATGATAGGATTACATTTTATGTGAGAATATCCACCACAGCTCTTGCCCCATAAAACTGCAAACAGAAATTTGTAAGCATTGGCACTGGTTTGGTTCCCAAAAAGACACTCATTATGCTGGGATTACAGGCAGGCCATGGATGTGGGGCCTGGAGCTGGTCCAGTCCCAGGCAGTTCTTTCCCTCCTCGCTTTCACCATTTCCTTCAGAAGCCCAGACATTGGTTTCTAGCCTGGATTTTTCTTTCTTCCCTTGGATTTTACCAGAGGAAGGTCTGTGGAGCACACCCAGAGCAGAAGGTGTCTCAGGACTCTGGAAATGAGAGGTTCTGCAGCCACCAGACATGAGAACAGCCCTGTCCCACAAAGCTCCCAAACCCCACAAACTCTGGAATCTCTTCTTGCTTTGCAGCTTTAAAATAAGATTTCCAAGCTGGCAGTTGGTTGTGGCCTGCTGAGAACAAGCTGAGTGTAAACAGGTTTCTCATCTCTGTAAATCTGAATTAAGCAGGGCTTTGCCTCAGAGAAGAGCACTTTCTTATATTCCAAATATTTTTCTTGCAAGTAGGAAGATGATTTTAGGCGCAGGGTGGGATTCTTGGGGCTGTCCTGGTCTGGAGTTGGACTTCCATGATCCTTGTGGGTCACTTCCAGCTCAGGATATTCTGTGGTTCTAAATGAACCCTCAGTTTTTTAGTGAATCCTTCTCACTCTTGTTCCTTCTCTCTCCCACCTCTAGAAAAGAAGTTTTTTAATTAATTCTTCCTGCTCTTTTTCCTTCCCTCTCTCATCCCTAAAAATGCAGCTTGTGTCTCATTAAGTTCCTGCCAATTCCTGGCAGGGTTTGGGATGGGGTGCCCCATTTCTCACAGAGTTTGGGGTGTGTCAGAGCTGCTGATGCTTCCCCAACCCTCCTCTCTGCCATGGGATGAAGGATTTGCTCCTTAGGGAGAGCCCTGCCTGGCAAATCCCTCTCTTTGCCTTTTGGTCTGAAGGGAGCAGCTTCTCTGAAATGCACACATTTCATGGCAAGGGTGGAGATGGGCTGATCAGCCAAAGGAAATATGGATTTTAAAATTCCCTGTGGAGAGTTTGGGTGCAGTAGGAAAGGGGGACAGGCAGTAAAAGTGACAAGGCACTGGTTAAATGGCAAATATTGCTGCTTCCTAAAGCCCAGCTCATCCCTTGGGCTGGAGGTAAACCTTTCCCAGCTGCTGACAAATTCCCTGTCACTGCCTGTCCCTTGTCCTGCCACACTGACCTCATTCCACCAACTTTTTTCAATGATCTCTCCCTGTTTTCACATTCTTCTGCTCCAAAGTGCAATTGTCTGTGGGTTTAATCTCCAGAAAAGCCTCCCAGGCCAGTCCTGTGTGCAAGTTTCCAGTAAATACTGCTGTAACTCAGAGATGAAATAGAATATTTTTGGCTGCTCTCATGCTCTCTGTGCCTAATGAGTTGATCATATGCTTTGCTCCAATAACTGACATTTTAGGGCTGAAATAGAATCATTTTTGGGGTCTCTCAACCTTGGTTAGCCACTGACTTCTTTATTCAAAGTGAATGCAGTGCTAAATAAATATTCCCTTGGAAGCATTAACATTTTACAGCTGAATTCTTCTCACACTTAAACCTCTGTTGCTTTAAATGATCACATTTGAGGTGCTGCTCTTGTATCTCACGAGGCTTCATCAGAGACACTTAAAATAGAGTTGAGTGGAAAACATCTGCTCAATTAATAATTTGTCTCTTTTTTTTGGCAATAATTCCCTAGAAGTAGCTTTGCCATGGTAATGTAGATTGCTGAGCTAACAAATTGTAACTTTATATTTTTTTCAAATGAAATTGTTCTCCTCATTTCTGTTTCTTACACTTAAGAATGAACCAGCCTGGGAAGGGCTGTAGAGCTTCAAACACGAGCCAAGAGCTGGAGAAAGGAACCAGGTGGTAAAATGCAACACATACAAATAATTAATTTTCCATATATTTCTGTAATCTATAAAAGGAAAGGTAATAAATTAATTGGAAAACAAGACAAATTGCTGTAACCAGCTAAGAAAAGAGTGCAGCAAATTGGTTTTTGAGTTACCTTGAGGCCCTAAATACCCATTAAACAATCACAGATCCTCCCTTAGTTGGGTGCTGTGACAATTCTTGTCCATATTTCAGTGGGATCAGCACTCCTGGGCCTTCAGCTGCCTCACCTTCTGTATGGGAGCTTTGCCCTTGGAAGAACTCTGGGGTTTCAGGCCCTTCTACCGCTGACCTTACAGTCCAGCCCTTCCCAGAAATAATCATAAAATCCCCTGGGATTTAAAAGCCCAGGTGCAAGAGATCATTAATGAGCTCTTTACTCCTTCCCAGAGGTGGCATTAAAAATAATCAAATAAATTAAATGACAGCTTAATCTGATAAAAATGAAACTTCATCTTTCAGAACTGTAGTAATAATTATCTTTTTTTTTCTTATTATCTTTTCTGTCACCAAGCAACTTTTTTTTGCCTAATTGCTAAACAATTATTTACACTTCAAACCTCTCCATAAATTCCAGTCTCTAGGAAAACCAGGCTCTGCACTCTGGCAGTGGAGTAAGGAAAAGCCACAAGCTTTTATTATGCCTTTGTAAGCAAACATACATATTGTGGGAAGTTACTGAGTTAACATATGAGGATGAGGATGCACCTGCAGAAGGCAGTAATATTGGCAGGAATCTCTAAAAAAATGAAATTTTCTATTTCCCAACTGGTCCCATGTCAACTGCTGAGGGGGAAAAATGCCAAATGTTGGCATCTTCTGGTTAAAGAAGCTGTTCTGTTCCCTCCTGAGTTGATGCATGTGTTGTAGCCTATCCATAATCTCCAAAGGGAGATCCATTGGGATTTTCACACTTTGTGTTCACCTGTGGAACATGGTGGGACCATCCCAGTGCGAGGATCTGTCGTCCCCCAGCAGCTTTTCTTCATTAACCCCACGTGTGAGCCCCCATTTTCTGGAGCTGCTCTTTGCCACGTGGTGTTAATCAGGAGTTAATGGGGGGTAACTCCCTGTGTAAACATCTCCCTAGAAATGGGATTCAGATGTGGGATCTCCCCCGTTGGTGATGGCCTGGTCACTGATCTCATCCTGCGGCGCCGGCAGCGCCGTCTTTGTGAGCGGCATCTCTGTCTTGAAGAGAGAATCCATTTTGATCTGGGTTTTGATGTTGAAGGACTTCTGGAAGGACTCGGAGGTGAAGTAGTAGATGAAGGGGTCGAAGCAGCAGTTGAGGGTGGCGATGCACAACGTGATGGGATACATGGTCCTGGCAAACCTCTCCAGGGAGCAGTTGGCGATGGCCTGGGAGCGCACGAGCGCGTACAGGAACAGGATGGAGTTGTAGGGGACAAAGCACACCACGAAAATGGCCACGTGCACGATGATCATCTTCAGCACCTTCTCCTTGTTCGTCCCAATCTGGGACAGGGTGGCCGGCTTCCGTAAAGTCCGGAGAACCAGCGAGGAGCACGTGAGGTTGAGCAGCAGAGGGATGATGAAGCCCACCACCTCAATAAATATGGTGATCTTGGACAGGTAGGTTTTCCAGATCCTTTTGGAGAACCCTTCGAAACAGGTGGTGCTGGTGTTGGACACGTTGGTGGTGGAGAAGAGCGAGGCCGAAATTCCTCCGCTGAGCACCAGGATCCAAACGCCGGCGCAGACGATGGCGGAATTCCTCCGGGTGCGGATGGTGCGGGAGCGGAAGGGATACACGATGGCCAGGAAGCGATCCACGCTGATGCAGGTCAGGAACAGCATGCTCCCGTAGATGTTGGTGAGGAACGCTGTGCCCGAGATCTTGCACAGGCTGTCCCCGAAGGGCCAGTGCCTGTTGAAGTTGTAGAAAATCTTAAAGGGCAAAGTGAAGACAAAAAGCAAGTCTGAAACCGCCAGGTTGGTCATGAAAATGGCCGTCTCGCTCCTCATCTTCATCCGGAAGAGGAAGACGAAGAGGGAGGCGCAGTTCGTGATCAAGCCAAGGATGAAGACCACGCTGTACACGGCTCCGTACAGGTTGTACTTGAAGGAATCATCTGTCAGGCAGGTATGGTTGTTGCTGTGGTTTCCCATGCCAAGTCTGGGATGGGCTTCCAAAGGCCTTCAAAGTCTACTTCAGTGACATCCATAAAATAAGGCAGGGAGCTCGTCCCTTCCCAAAGGAACGCATTCCAGGGAGGTGGCTGGACTCCTTCCTACCACATCTCCCTCATGGATCCTTTCATCCTAAAGGAGAGAGAGAGAACCTCCATCAGTCTTGAACCAAAGTGGCTGTGCAAGAGAAATTCCCAAATTAATGGATGTGCAAACTACAGCAGGAATTAGTTTTCAAGCCAGTCTTTACAAATTCCAGTATTATTGGGGTTTTTCACAGTTGGAGATGGAACTTACTGAATTTGGCCTTTCCTTTTCTTCCATCCCTCTCTCATCCTCCACTTTGAAGGAGAATGATTGTTCTCTGGTCTATGGAAAGTGTCCCTGTCCATGGCAGGGGTTGGAACAAGAGGGGCTTTAAGGTCCTTTCCAGCCCAAACAATTCTATGATAATTCCAACATTCCCCTTGGAAAGGTTTTTCTTTAAAATCTGAGATGGAATTGGCCCGCTATGTTTGGAAAGAAATTGAACAGAATGAAACATCTGAAATTTTGCCCTAAACCTGTAACAGGAGGAGAAAAGATGAAAGTTGTATTGTTTGCTTTAAACTGTGCACAAAGGTGAGTTCTATGGATTTTCAACCTTTTGTGATGCAAAAGTATTAAAAAAGCCCACCAATACCTATGATAAAGAAGAGCTGCTTTGCCTTTTTTTTCTAATTGAAAATAGAAGCATCCTTACACATGTTTTCCGAAGTGGAAAACTGTTGTAGCTCAGAAATATTTACCAAAAACACTTCCCAAAGCCATGTTTCCCTTTTTTTCCTTGCTTAAAAATGTCTGCAAATATGGTATTACTTCCAAAAGGAATTTTTTTGCAAGTGTAAAACTTTCCCAAGAAAGATTCCTCTAAGCTGTACCAACAGCTGCTTTTCATTCCTACTCTTTGTCAAGGTTTGGAATGTGAAATTTGGGAAATCTCATGGACTACACTCTTGTAAGACTCTGTCCCAACTCAACAAGCTTTGGAGACACGTGAAGTGAGCATGTTTTTACTTGGACATAGGTGCTTCCTGAACTCCCTGGATCATCTCTCCTGGCTATTTTAAGTATTTTAATGCCTGTGACAATAATCCCTTGGAAAGTCTCCTCAAGAAAAGTCATTCTGGAGCAAGGAGGGTTTGTGAGTTGGATCATGAGCTCAACACTTCTTGGAAATGTGGAGCAAAGCTGGGTCACGAAGGGAAAGACCTTTTCCTTACAAACTCCAGCCAACCAAATAAGAACTAGTTTGGAATCTCCTTGTAATCTAAGAAATTTAGGAGCTACAACTGGGAGTAATTTGGAGGCGAAACCCTTGTGAAGAGTGGGATCCTTTCCAGAGTGAGCCCCTGACAGAGGAGTTTCAGCTCCAAACCTGTCACTGAGTTGTGTTAAAGGTTGCAATGGCAACATATAAACAAATAAAATGGAAAACAAATCATGGTTTGGAGACAATTTGGGATTCCAATTATCAAAATCAGATGTTTTCTGTATGTTTTCCTCCTGGAGTTCTCGCATGCGAGCTGTCAGCCTTGCTGGTAAAATGGCAAGTGTTGGGAAAGCTGGGATAGCCACGGCTTTGCTGCAGGGAAGGGGCAAGTTCCTCACCTGGGAATGCCTGGAGACCCACAGGCTTCCCAAAATCTGGTGCTGTGCCCCTGGGAGCAGGCAGCACCTCACCTTTGCACCTGGCAAAGTGACAAGAAAGGAGGATGCCCAGATCTGCCTTCCCAGATGACTTCATCCTTTGGACATCCAAAAAGATGAATTGGAACTTGGAGGTCTCTCCTGTGGAGATGTTTTTCCTACTAAATTAATGGTTAAATGAATTTATTGGAAAACAAGCTAAAAAACTGATATAAAATATTTAACTTTATGGGAAGGACTGAGTAAAATCTCAAATGTGGAATTGAACTCGCTTTCTTTGGATCTGTGGTAAAAGGAAAAAAGGAAAGGTCTTGCCTGAAAGTTCAAATGCCTTTAAACACAAGTTAAGTTGGATTGGAAAGCTCACATGAGCTTCAACAGGAATAGCTGAGCCTTGGCTTAACCTTCAGCCTAAGGCATTAAATCCTTGTCTTGGAGCTCCCTCCCAGTGCAGACATCCCTGTTATCTCCATCAGGAGTTTGTGTTTATGCTGGAATGTGACTCCCTGGGTGTGTGAACCCCAGGTGTGCCACATCTCCTGGTGCAGGGTCCCCTCAGAGGGACTGGGTGTCCTTGGAAACCTCACACAGCCTGGGAGCCCAGTGGGAACCCCACTTTCCAACCTGGATTTTGGCAGCTCCTCAAGAGCCAGGTCTGCAAGGTGCCTTTGGAACTCTCACCTTTGCTGCTGACCAAGTGTTGCCACCAGCCTGACCCAGATACTCCTCACACAAGAAAAAGGATGCTCCATCACCTGACTCTTTTCTCCCTGCTCTGCTCCAGACAGTCCCAAGGTCAAATCCCGTTTTTTCCAGTGTCCAATCTCTGGGAATTGCCTGCCAGCAATTGTCTAGTTAACTTATGGGCTTTAAAATACAGCCTGCCTTGTTTACCTATGGAACCCTGAGGTGTTTAAACAAGCTGACAAGTGGCTTTGAAACCCAGCCATGTGCTTTAAATTCTGTAGGACGAGTCCACAGATTGAGTTTTCCCAGTGTAAAATTCCCTTTCCTTCCTTTCCACTATGGATTAAAGCAGTGGGATGCTCTTCATGGACACCACTGCTGCTGCCTTGCTGGGAAAAAGTGAAGCAATATATTTTTTAAAACTGAGTAAATACAGGATGACAAAGTAGGGTTTTTTATATTTCAGGCAGAGCAAAGCTTTAAATCCTATATTTCAACTGGGGGCCAGTCCAAGAGGGGATGAATGTAATGCAATAAACCCCCTGTTTAGTGTGATAAAATTCAGAATATTCTCTCTCCTAGTAGGGATGGTACCAGCAAACCTCCAGCCATCCCTCACAAAACCCTGTAATTCAGAGTGAGGATCAGCAGAGTAGCTCCAGGCTTTGCTCTTTTATAGTAGAAATATCCCATCCTCCATGGACTGAAAAGAGAGGAAAACTTGGTGTTACTTCCTATGGTGGCTGAGTATCCTGTTTACAATTCCTGTATTTCCTCCTCCCAGCACCCCAAGACACCTCCAGACTGCCAGACTGCAGCTCCATCCAGAGGAGCTGTTTGTCAGAACAGGAATTACTGCAGGGAAAAAACAAATTTAAAACCAGCCCTGTCATTCCATTATCCCATTGTTCCTGCTCCACACTGATCCCATTCTCCACATGTGCAGCAAGCTGAAGTCAGAAAAACACCAGCATGAAGTTTGGGGCTGGCATTTTTGGCATCATCACATTTTCTTTTAGTCATGTGAGGTGTCAGATGAGTGGAACTTTATCAGTCTGGACGTGAAGGACACCCTGGGTGTTCATTTGAGCCCTGGCTTTGGGAGGTCTGGCACAGCCCTGATGGGAAAACCTCCCAGGGCTGAAGGATCTGTGCTGGATTATCGTGGTGTGTACTCAGGTTATCTCTTAAATCTTGAGAAACAAAGCTTTATAGGTAGAGAAGGCAAAACCTGCAGGACAGTGGGGTCTGGGGGGTTTCTCTGGGTTTTCTCCCAGGTTATGGCAACACTCCTTGTGTTTTGATAGGGTCTCAGCCCCCAGCCTTGGAAATAAATAGGGATTTTCCTGGGGCACAGCAAGAGCTTTATTTCTACCTTCTCCTGGCAAGAATTCCATTCACTCCAGGGTGTGCAGTTCCCTGCTCCTCACCCCATTGCTACAACACCTGTGGGATGAGTAACTTACTCCCACCACGGAGCCCAGGGTTACAGCTGTACAACAAACTCAGCTCTGCAGCTTCTTGGCGTTTATTTCCTTCCTTTGCTCCACTTTAATTAGGCAGAAGGTACAAATAAGGGGTTTTTTTTTTGTGGGGGGATGTTTGGGGTTTTGGCAGATTTTTGCAGAGATGATAATTCTGTGTAAGTCTGTAGGGCTTGAGTTCTGTCAGACTGGTGACTATAGATAAAATAAGTAAACTGAAATTGTCTGAATAATTAAAATCAAAACTATTATACATTTTTTAGAAACCAAAACCTTTTTCTGTATGAAAAACTGAACATCTCAGCTCCTGCAATGGAATTTCCACTTACTTCGATATTCTTTTTTCAGTAAAAGTAGGTTTTGTTCAGGGAGAGCTCTGAGAGTGTGAACTGGCAGCAGCTTTAAGGACAAACCTGCAGTCTGGGGCAATCTGGCGGCAGATTTTTCCCTGTTGGAGGCTGCCAGGGCAGGAGCTGGTGCTGCACTCTGCTTTCCCAGCAGTGTGGGTTTATGGAAAGCTGGAGCAGCTGGAGCAGGTGATGCTGGATGTGGCTCCTCCAGAGAAAGGTGTAGGGATGGGAAATAGCTTGGGACACCAATTTTGGGGCTGGGCTCAGCTCGCTGAGTGCTGAGAGTGCTCCATGCTGGCAGATTCCCAGTTCTCTGCCCGGTGCGGTGCGGTGGGAGCAGGGGAAGGCCGGGATTAGAGGCCGGGAAGCGGAGCAGCTGCCTGTAAACAAAGCTCCATTGACGATCCCGAGCGCTGGGAAGGAGAAACGCTTTAATCTCTTTCATTTCCTAATCCTAAGTGATGTATTGGAGAACAGTGGGGAAAGAGCAGACACAAGTGGGACTTTGAAGTCCACGGAGGTTTGTGGAGCTTCAAAGCGCCATTCTCGCCCGGTTTATCGGAGTGAATGCCCGGCCGGTATGCCGGGCAATGGGGACGTTTGCGGGTGATTAGCCTAAAAAACAGGGCAGGAAGGCTCTCATTCATGGCTTTGACACTTATTGTGCTCAGTGTCACCGGACCTGGCAGGCCCCAGCCCTTGCTGCGGGTGCGACATCGCCTGCTGTACCTGTGGGAAGCTGGCGTTGGGAAGGACTCGCTGCAGTGAGGTTTCAGCAGATGGTTTTTCAAGGAAAAACCCCAAACCTGGGGGGCCTGGGGAGGCATCGCCTCTCACTGGGCCGGGAGTGAGCGCAGGGATGGGGTGGGAGCCGCTGCTGTCCCCTGGGCTGGCCTGGGCCTGGGCTCCTGGGGACCCTCGCATCCTCTCCAGGCTCAGCATCTCCTTTCTGTTGTACACCCTGATTCAATCCTTCTCCAGGATGGAGCAGGGAAGGAAACCTGAGCCTCTCAGCCCGAACCCTAAAGGCGCTCTCCTTTTTTCTCCCTTTTTCTTTTTGTTTTTAATTGCTGAGCACCGCCGTTGTCTCCTCACTGTCCTCTGAGACTTACAAAGCATTTCCTGCTCGTGGTGCCTTCTCTGGGCTGTATCTGTTTTGGATTGAGCTAATTAAAATGTTTCCTTCAGAAGAGATTCGCGAACTGCCTTAGCCCACATTCAGCCACTGATCCTCAGGGCATGACTCTCCTTTTGTTTGCACTGGGAATGTCTCTCTCCATTTACATCACCCTTTAACCCTTGGCGTGCTCTGCCTCTCCCCATCCCCAGCAGCCTCCGGAGGGGCTGGGCCGTCGCCAGGAAGCGATGTGATTCACCCCAAACTGCTCGGCGAAGTTTGCATTATTTAACACTTGTAAGAGCGGCTTTTTGCCCGGCCTTTGGTGCTGGAGGAGTGAGGGAATGCTGCTCGTTTGGAGCCCCAGGGATTGCTGGATAATGGCAGAGCTGTGTTCAATAGGGAAGATTTAGATGCAAAGGAAAGCTGATGAAGTGCTGAAAAGCAGAGTTACCCTGTCTGACCAGGTTGTTTTCACCCAGGAATAATGTTTGTGGTAGAGGTTGCCGTGTCCTTGATGTAGCTCTGGTTCATTACAAAGTGTGGCTAAGAAAAAAAAAAAAACACAACATAAAAAAATAAGAGACTCCTGTTTCCCTGAGCCACTGGGGACTCCAACAACAGGCCTGGGTTTATTTGCTCACAGCTCCAAAAGATTCCCAGTCAGCAGCCTGCCCAACAAGCTGCCTTTCTTTGCTTTCCCTGACACAATTTCCAGTGGTTCCTCGGCCATTCCTTGGCTTTTTTGGCTCCTTGTTGCCTTTCCTCAGCTCCTCTTAGCCACCCCATCCTCATCCCCTTGGGCTGGATCCTCTGCACTCCCTTTGCTGAAATGGGAGAGCTGAGAACTTTCTCCTTCCATTATCCAGAAATTATGGACTTTTTTTGCCTTGCCTTGCAGCAAGAAGGTGCCAGCACAGCAGCACAAACACCAATTTCACCTTGGCAGGGTGGCCTGGCTGGAGGGGCTGTCTGGATTGCTTTGGGTGCTGGGCCAGTCCATCCATGGGGCTGGATAAAATCCGTGTTTGGGACCTTGAGGGATCTGTGCCCTGCATTATTTACTGCAGGGCCTTGATCTAACAGGGCTTTTTTCTCTTTAATGGCTTTTTCCTGAGAGGAAAAGGGGAAATTTTGAGGATTGTAGAAGATTGTAGAACCAGGACGGTTTGGGTTGGAAGAGAACTTAAAGCCCATCCTATTCAATCCCTGCCATGGGCAGAGACATCTTCCACCTCCAAGCCTTGTCCAACTTGGCTTTTTCTGTAAAGTGGTAAAATAACCAAGAAATTACTCCACAATGCAGAAATATCCAATCTCAGCTACCAGCAAAGTTCTGCAGTGAAGCTCCTTAGAAATCAGATTTCTAATTATGAGGGCAAGGCAATGACATTTTGGCATCATGCAAGGGCTGGCTGCTGCTTTTCCTGCTAAATATGGTTATATCCATCTGTAAAACATGCTGGGGATGAAGAGGGTGAGTTGTCTGCAGGTTCAAGAAAGGAAAATGGGAATATTATGAGAGGAAAAGAAGAGGTCTGCTGTGGCTGTGTATTTACAGCATCACAGGGTCTCACAGCCTGATGAGCTCATGTTTTGAGCAGAGAAAGGATCTGCTCTGCTGCCAGAGCACACCTTTGTCTCAGGGCTCAGGGACTGATGAATGTCCCTTAATTTCACTTGCCAAGATAAAGAGATCTTCCTCTTCCTACCAACCAAACACATCACAAATAATCCAGCAAGTTTTCCTGCAGCAGGGTCAGCTCAGGCTGGTCTGGCTCTGGAGCAGGGTGGATCTTTACCCCTTTGATGGGGCTGAACTGGGAGCTGGTGCAGGAGGAAGCCTCGCAGAGCCACTGTCTGCTCTGGGAATAAAGAGCTCCTCTTTTCAGGGAGAGAATTTCCCTTCTGTGGAAAGTGGTGGCTCCCCTTCCCCGGGACTAAATCGGATCCTTATTTAGGGAGGAGGAGCAGAGTGAGGCTCTGCACGCAGGCTTGACCTGGAAAGACCTGCCGAGGGTGGCTGAGTGCTGCAGGAGCCATCAAATGAAAGAGATTAAAGCCTCTCCCCACCCTGCCCTGCCGGCTCCTTTGGGATCCTGGAGCGCCACTCCAGCCACACAGCCCTGACCAGTAACACCCAGACATTGGGAAATATCAAAATCCCAAATGTGCTGTAACAGGGCGAGGGGCAGTGGCACGGATGGATCATGGACATGGCATCCACCCAGATGGCTCCAAGTGCCACAGTGACAGAATCCCAAACGGCTTTGCCACGTCCCCTCCAACAGTGCACCCTGTCCCCAGGATCTGGCCCAAGCTCTGGATGAAACTGATTTAATTCCTGCTCCTGTGCTCCAGCCATGAGGTCACTCACTGCTGGAGGACTGATCCATCCTCCAGCTGGGAGAGCATCCTCTCCCTGCCCAGGGAATGTTTCCATCCCTCCTCCTCAGCAGCCCCAGGTGCAGCTTTGCAGTTTTGGGCCTCATTGCAATGCCCTAAATGTGCAGAACTGGGGCATTTCTTGTGTTTGTCTGTGTGGAGCTGAGCTCTTGACCCTGGAATTTGGAAGAATCCGATTTTTATCAGTTGAAGAGGATTCTCATTTTTAGCCTCAAAGGATTCCATGGAAATGTTTGTTCAGCCTCCTCTCCCATCCCCTTCCTCCCTCCTCTGTGTTTCAGGACTTTCTTTTAAAATGCAGAGGCTTTGAACCCCCCAAAGTACCAGGGTTTCCTGCCTGTTTTGTTTTTAGGGAATGCTCCTAAGGGCAAGAAGATGGAAAAGTACTACAAGGGGGGAATGTCCTTATCACCGAGCTGTGAACTTTGCACTTCCCATCCTCTGGATTTGACTGTTCTGTTCCTATAGGGCAGCAACACAAAAACCACACACAATTGTCTCCTCTCAAACAATGATTTGGGAATGTCATTAAAACCTCCAAACTCTTCCTGCAAATTTGTCTGCCATGTGCTTATATTGTGTTAAATCCTCTCTCCTCCAAACAGCCAAATCTTTAAATGATGTTGTTCATCGTTCATTTTACTTCAGACACCCGGTTTTTTTTGAGCTCTCTTTGAATTTTTCTTATTGATTTTTGCAGCTTTAAAGGAGTAGATTTTAGCCATGAATGGAAGCCAAAGCAATAAATCGAAATTTTAAATTTTTCAGTATAATATTTATAACTTAATTTCTAATGTTTTTGTATAGTTTATACAAAAACATTAGAAATTAAACATTATAGTTTAACCAGCCCTCCATTAAACGAAGGTGAATGCCACATTTCTATCCAACCCATTATAAGCCTAAAGTGTCTTTATGACACTGACTACAAGTACAAAAGGAAGCTGTAACCAAGGGATCCTTTTCACAAACACACAACAAACAACAGGACAGAAAACTTCTAAACTTGTCACCTGCAGTGCCACAACGAGAATCTCGATGGCAATGGAGAATCGCGCTGGGAGTCAGAACCATTTCCATGCAATCTGGAGGAGCAGCTCGCACGGGAATTACTTTCCCAAAACTTGGAGCTCATCTTTCTGCCTTTAAGCAGCCCCAGCCACGGCAGGGCTGGAGCAGGGGGAAGGGGGAAACACCGCGGATCTGCAGTGAAACCCGGCGGGATTCATCCCCCTCATCCATGCCAGCCCTCAGAACCCCCGCCCGGGGCTGCCATGAAACCCGGCCGCTTTTCCTGCCTCGGCAAGGGGGAACTTACCGGGACCGCCACCATTCCCGGGGCTCGGAGCTTCCAGGGGACCCCTCCCTGACAGTCCTTTGTGTCCCGGGGACACGAACCGCGCAATTCCCACGCGGGAATCCCACTTTGTCCAAGTTCAGCCGCTCATCCTCAAACTCCGCGCTGGGCGGCAGCTGCCCGGCCTTTGTTCCGAGCGGGACCGGGGCTGCCGAGCGCCGCCGCTGCCATCGCGCCTTGGGAAATCGGGAACCAAGAATGGGCCCAATGTCTGGGCAGGGGCTGTGGGCAGGGGGAACTCCTGGGGGTCTCCATAGGAAACGCTTTCCATTGGGCAGGGATGTGTTATTAGCGCCGCAGCCCGCCCCGCCCCAGCTCTCCGCTGGGTCCCTCTCGCGGGGCTCTATCCATGGATTCCCTTCCAGAGCCTCTCCCAGCTCGGAATTAGCAGCTTAAGGACAGCCCGACAATGAGCAGCGCGGATTTCCTGAGCAATTAGCCTGGGAGAGCGTGCCCGATGGGAACGAGCCGGGAAAAGCTCCCCAAAGCTCGGATTTGCCTTCCCGCGGCCGTAATTGTTTTGCCTTCCAATTAAAAAAAAAAAAAAGTGAGGAGCAGAGGGGGGAGCTGAGAATCGGGAGAGCACTGGATAAGATTAGGAAACTGCAGAGCAAAGTTGGCCGTGGAAATAAAATAGCAAATATTTCCCTGGGCAGATTTAGAAAGGCGCTGTTTGTTAGGCTGGGGGTTGTTGTTTTGTTTTAAATTCTCCGAGGAGCTGACTGGAGCAGTCTGAGCTCTTGCCCTGAATCGCTGGATTCCCGCTGGAAAGCCGGTCAGCTTTCCTTCTCCAGGGCCATAATTACAGATACTCAGAGAAGCGTGGCTGCGTCTGCCTGGGAGCTGCCCCGCGGTGAATCTGCCCTCTGCCTAAAAACTGCTTCTTTCCCCCCCTCTTACCTTCGATATCAGCCCTTCAGGTAGGGACCAGGCTCTTCTGGCAGCAGCAGCAAGGCGGCGGATGGTTCATTTTATTCCCTTTTCAGCCCTCTCTGCTTCCATGGGGCTGAAACGCCGGGGCTGCTGCTAAAGCCCAGCCTCCCCCCTAACGCGTCTCGCTCGCATTGTGTTTGTCTCTCCTCTTCCTCCGCTCTCCTTGGCTCTCCCCACAGGCAGCCAAGGCCAGTAAACAACTCATTGTGAAGCCGCGAGCGATGTAATTCCTTGGGCCGGTGGCCACCGTGGCTGAGTCGCCTCTGCAGCGCACCCGGCTGCTGGCACGGGCTTTTATCCCTCCATGCAAATAACTTCCTGAATATCTCATGTAACAGCCCAGCAGCTCCGGGCTGCTCTGCCCCAGCCCCTGCGAGCCCCCGGTGCACCGAAACACAAAAACAGGAGCGTGGATTCGGAGCGAGAGCGGTGGCCGTGCAGATGTTTCCTGCTCCCGATGGGCGAAGGTCCATTTTGTTTGTTCGGTAAAAATAGAGGCAGAAAATGTGGGGGAATGGTGGCGGCGTGGCCAAAGGCATCGCTGTCCCTGAGTGTGGGGCTGGCAGAAGGCTCAGGGTGGAAAACCCAGCCAGTATCACCAGTACATTTGCACAGAAACACATTTTCGTGGCTTGTGGGCATTTTCAGGCGGCTGCATGGAAATGCTGATCCCTGGGGAGATGCGGCTGCTTTTCACACCCATTCTCATGCGAGGCTGAGACCTCTCAGTGGGAACCCATTGACCAACGCCGCCGCATTCGAAAGCTTTTTTTTTAGGGAAAGAAGGATATGGGGGAGCTGGGTGCTCTGACACAGATTAGGATAAACTCACTGAAACCTTTTCTCAGATTAACATTTTGAGTCTGAGCTTCAAAACTGCCCGGGCTGGGCAAACCCATCAGAGAGGAGGCTGATGGCCCCTTAAAGATTAAATGCACCATAAATCTTAACCCAAAACTTCTGTGCCTCTTCGAGAATTTAGGCAGAATGTGGTGATTGTGCCAACTTTGCTGCTGCTGGAACGGACCCAGGCAGCTGTGCCTGGCTGGGATGTTTGCTTTCTCTCCGCAGTTATTGGTTTAATTAAACTCTCCTGACAAATATCTTCAGCTGTTGGGAACGTCAAGGCCTGGGAGAACAACTCCTTAAAATGTTACAGGAGATTGGGAATGGGATTTATGCCCTTTGTGGAGTTCATCCTTCTAAACCACCGTGGTGATTCCAGCTTTGTATCCGTCCCTGGTTGCCATTAAATCCAGAAGTTGTAGTGAGCAGGTCATTCAGTCACCACTTGGTTTAGGATTTTTTTCCTTTTATAAGGAGCACTTTTTCTGCTACAGCCAGAACTAGAAGCTGGAAAAGTGCAATCTGTAGGTTGAGCCGTGATGGTGTTCCCTAACCTATAGAGATCACATAAAAACCTGAAAATTCCAATTTTGTCCCTACAGAACACAAAATTTTTGGTGTGGATGAGAAAGAAAACATCCCCAGAGCAATATAGTCCTGCTGCCCTCCAAGGCACTCAAAGTAATCCATGGATGCCTTTATCCTTCTCCTCCTAAATAGGGCAAATGTTGTGCTATCAGCCCACTCTGTGTATTTTCATTTAAATAAATAAAGTACAAACGTTTCCAACACAGTGCCCTTAAGAGAGGTTTATTTGCCAAACATGAAGAAAGGAGGAGGCTGCCTCTCTTCTTGGTTCCAGTTACAGAAGAGTGTTTGCTTTAAAATGGAAAAACAAGGAGCAGACTCCTGGGCTCTTCATCTCTGCACAACCCACTTGGTGTCCCCACCCTGATCCCATGGTGTTCATCCTAGACTTGGGACAGGGTGGGATTTAGTGAACTCTTCTTGTTAAAACATTGGCAGGACATCAATAATCTGGAGTTATTTTGGAAAACAAGGGAAACTGGGCTGTTATCTTATTGGAAAGGGTGGCTGCTGAGAAGGCACAATGTTTGGAAGCAGAAGTTTTACCCCCTCTTTGCAGAATTTGCTGCCTGTGCACAGAAATCCCATGGAAATGGCACCTCTGGGCTGTGTCTGGTTGTGTCAGTGGCTTTGGGATGTGCAATTCCCATTGATTTCAGCCAGGCAGGAACACCTGAATTTATGGGATAATTTTGCCCGGAAAACAAGCGTATTGCATTTCCCGGTGATTAACACTTAATTCTTCTGCTGTCAAACCTGCTGAGTATTTTCAGGCAATTGAGGCTTTCTTGTGCCAATTTTCCTACTTCAGGGCACTTAGGAGCCCTCCAAGGAGCCAAAGAGCAGAACCCAAATCCAGCTGGCATTTGAAGGCCACTGGAATATGCATGACCAAGGCATTACCTTTGTTCCTTTATTGCTCCTTCCTTTCCTGTTCTTTCCTGCCCCAGCAGAATTCGTTTGTCATTTGGGCCTTAAATATTGCATGTCTTTGGAGGATTCCATGGAGCCTTCCATCCACAGAATCCATGAACAGGCTGCTGTGGCACAAATGGAGCATCCAGGGGTGGCATGGTGGCATTTCAGTGGTTTAGGAGCCCTGCCTGGGGAAGGGAATACCCCTATGAGCCCCAAAAATCAACTTTGTGCCTCAAATTGTTTTATTTGGATTTTTTTGACTGTCTGCAATGCATTCATGATGTGCTGTCTCGTTCTCTCATCCTGTGGCACAGCTTTTAAAGCTCTCACACTTTTAAAGTGTCAGCTTTAGGACCACAAATCCTGTGGAATAATGTTTAGTGTCTGGGTGATCCCAAAGGATCATTACTGTGGTGATTAAACCAACAGGTTTAATTGTGTTTGAACGGGGTGTTTCATTGAGGGGTTTGCCAGGAAAGCTAAAGGAGAAGATCAGTAATAGTGGCATTTTCCTGGGGGGAAAGAGAAAAATCATCACTTTACAGAAACGAAGGTTCGTGATGGAAAAGATTTTAAAGGAAAATTCCTGAACAGAACCAGTCTGGATGGGGCTTGGAGCAACCTGGGACACTGGAAGGCATCTCTGCCCATGGCAGGGTGGGACTGGGTGAGTTTAAGTTCTCTTCAGCCCAAATCACTCCACGGTTCTGTGATTCTCTAACCTTTCAACAACTCATTAATGCTGCAGAATTCCTAATGTTCCATGGTTTGTCAGAGCTTCCATTTGAAACCTTTTTTGAAAAGTTTTATAACACAGCAACCAAAAATCTCTTTGGAATCAAATGGAAGTGCAAAGCATAATCTTTCCAATTTTGGGGGTTTTTTTAATAAGCATTTAGAAGAATTTTAAAATAATTGTAAGTGCTGGAGAGAGATGGCAGAGAAGAAAAACAAAAGGGAAGTGCTCATTTGAAGCCATCCCCTTGCAATTTTAAAAAGGCCTCATTTAAAAATCTCAGTTTGTTTATTTAGCAGCACTTAATGTTCCATTACTTTCCTACCCAACAGAACTTTTTGCCAATGGATGCCAGGATATTTCTTCTCCAAATGTTTAGACCTTTCTGTACTTAATGCACTTAAGCAAAGGCAGGATCATGAGCTGCTGAAATTGGGGAAAAGGTAAAATAAAAATTTGTGCTGTTTGCTGGGTCATGTAAATCCAAACCTCTGGTGACACCAAGGCCTGGACTTGAATATCCTTAAAAATGTCATGTTTTGTCCTCAGCCTTTGTTTTTATTTTATTCCAAATAAGCCAGGAAAGTCATCTCTGCAGACAGAGTCCTCTCCGTGTCTCCAGCACTCCTCACTCCTTTGCTTTCCATGTCCTACAGGAATTTCATCTGGCTCTTCCAAGGTTATCTAAGTAATTTCAAAACCTTTAATTCCTCTTGTTGATGGAGAAGGGATTCATTCTGCAGACTTCCCTCTCATTCCTCATCTTTCCCATAACATGGAGCCATTTCCAAGTCATGAGCACATCAAGCCCACTGTGTCCTCTTGCAGAAATGTTATCCAGGAAAGAAATTCCTGGTTATTTTCTTCTTCAGAATGAGTTCAGAAACTCACCATGTCTGTATTTTCTGTGGGATCTGGGCTTGCTGGCTCTTTTCCCCCAGTTCTGCTGGGCCAGATCCCGGTGGGAATGGACACTGTTGTTTTGAGAGGAGGATGCAGCTACTCTGAAATCTTATCCCTGGCAAAGGGAGCAGGTGTTTTCCAGCAGAGCCCTCTGCTCCAGCTGGCCAGAGCCTGGTTCCCAGGCTGTGACATCACTCCTGCCTGACAGTGCCCAAAGGGACACTAAAACCTTTCCCTTTTTCTTCCCGTCCTGCAGAGCGGGGTTTTAATGAAAATCCAGAGAAGTAGAGTTGGTTTATTGGGGTTTTTCTGAATCCTGGTGACTGCTCCTGCTCCAGACATGGTGCAGCCAGGGTTTTAGGCAGGGACAGTGGACTGGAAGGTGATGCTGCCCATGGCACAGAGCTTGAATGGATGATCCTTGGGACCCCTCCCAACCCAAGCTGTCAGTGCCAGCAGGAGGTTCCATATCCACATTTCATCCCTCACAGCTCCCCTGGGCTGAGGCTCTGGGATGGCTCTACCTGGAATGTGACTTAGCAAGTGCTGATGTTTTCCTAGAGGAAAATGAGGGTTTTTTCACAAAAAAATCCCTGGGAAATGTGGAGAGCCAGCCTGGTGGGAAGAGCCACCACAGGGCAGAAATGAAGGGAGAAGACACCAACAGAGGACTTGCCCAGGGCTGGCTGCTGTTCCTAGGCAGAAGCATGGAGGGACGTTAAATTTCAACAAATCCCAAGGACAGGAGAAATCAGGGAGTTTATTCTGTGTTCTGACAGCAAAAACTCCCAGTTTTAAAGGGCTGGGAGCACCCCAAACAATCGAGGGCACAGCCAGGCAGGAGCACAATTCTGCTGGGCATGAATAGAAGGAAGAAGCAGCTGAATATCAGGAAATGTTTGGAACAATGCAGAGATTGGGCTTCGCTGGAGGCTCCCAAGGGAAGTGGTAAAAACCACAAGGGCTGAATAATGGAAAACCAGACAAAACCATGGTGTGTATGTCATGGAGTGAAATCCTTCAGCACAGGCTTGGGGAATTGTCAATCCTCAGAGAGCACAGCACTCACAGGGAGCTCTGTGATTGTGCCCAGCCAGGGTCAAATGCCCAAATTGTGCCTCACTTGTAGGACTTGGATTAGCAAAGCTCATTAGCAGAGCTAATCTTGCCCAGCCTGAGCTTTGCTGGTGCACAAGCTCCCAGTGTTATGCAAATCCAAGCAGGTTTATTTGTGTTATGCCACCACTGCTTCACTCCCACTCTCCAGTTGTTGCTGGGACTTTGGCCTCCCCTCAGCCTCTCGAATTGCAATTAAGCTTTTGGCAAAAAGCAGTCAAGGCTGTCTGCTCTGAGTTTGCTTCATAGTCCTGAAAGATGCAGATATGCATTTCTTGGGGAATGGCCCCAAAATGCCTCCAAAATGGCCCCAAAATGCCTCCCTGCCCATCAGGGAGTCCTCACATCCCCCAGCCCTGGTATTCCAGGACCTGACCTTCTTCCTCCCAGCCCTCCCTTCTCCAGCCTGTAACAAACACTTGGCATCCACTGGAAGTCTAGCCTGAAGTTCAGATTCATCCCAAAAGTTCAGATTCATGACCCAAAATTCCTGCCCAGGCTGACTGCTGTCCCACAGGATCTCCTCCCAGCATCTCCTGAAAGGTCTGCATTTCTTCAGGACCACCAGGTTGGAAATGGAGCACCAAGCAAAGAAATCCAGGAGATAAAGCAAATAAAAGCTGCTTTGCTAAAAATATTTTGACTCCTGAGGGAAGAAGAGCTTCACCATGCCAGGGAGAGGCCTCCCTGTCCAGGAGCTCCCTAGATAAGGATGGAATTCCTTCTATAACCTTTCCCTTTATTACCAGAGCTTTGTTTTGAAGAGGAAAGCAAGACCAACAGGGCAGTGGCTCTATTTTTGTCCTTTTACCTTTCCTCCTGATGTCCTTCCAAGCCTGGGGAAGGTGTGGCTGCCCCAACACACCCCTGTAGCAATGGGGAGCAAAGACACACAGACCTCCTTGTTACTCCAAAGAAGTTCATTTATTGAAGCAAACCGAGTCTTTTTATACCCTAAACTTAACCAAATTTAACCAAATTTAACAAAACTTAAACAAATTTAACTGAAACAAGCCCTCATTGACTGCCTGCCATGGCAGTGTCGTTGTTGGTGTGTCCCTTTATCCGTCAGATCTCTGTGGTGTCCACAGGTCTCCCATGGTGCCTCAGGATTTTTGCTTTTATATTTTTCATATATTTGTAATCCTACAAATCTTTAGTGTATAACTTTGAACTCCATATTCAGTGTTAGCTGCTGTTCTCCCATTTTGGGCAGACACAATTCCCCTCCAGGTCTGGCAGTCAAGGACACCTCACTGCCTCAGGCCCCAAGAAATGTACAACAAAAATGAGTTGAGGGGGAGCAAACTTGGGGTCAATGACTTCATTACCTGAAGATGTTATTGGAAGATTAACCCCCAATATGCAAATGGACCAAACTTATAAAAGTGTGCAAACCCGTGACCCATGGTCCATTTTTGGGTGTAGCCCCTCAGGGGCTTTTTCTGCCCAAAATGTGCCTTTTCAAGGCCCTTCACTAAACACAACCACTTTTTATTCCCTCAATTTTGCCTGGCCTCTGCTTTTAGGTAGCCCCAAAAAGGCATCACCCCAACCAATGCACAAGGCAACCATCAGCCAACTCTCCAGCCCACATCTAATCCTTCCCAGAGTGCTTTCTGGTGAACAAATGTGAAAAATATCCTTATTCCTATTTCCCACACATCCCCACTCTGGGGAACAGCTCTCCATGAAACGTGAGCCCCTCACTCATAATTCATGGGCTTCCCATTTATCACCCCTAAGTGACCAGGGAACTGCACCTCCTGTGACTTGGAGCCAATACAGGATTTTCTCCTGGGTTCCTGTCTTCCCTCCTTGGCTGTCTTGCTTTTCCTCTGGGGAAGGATTTACCTAAAGCAAGGATTTTACTCAACATTTAATAGTGGTTGTATCGAATGGAGTGAATAGACTGAAGCAAATCAGCCCCTCTAATTTTACAGAGTCTGATTGAAGTCTTTCCTGCTGGTTTCTTGTTTCTGGCAATGCAATTTCATGAATTATTAATCATGCTGGACTCCCCCAAGCCAAACTGGCTGTGGAATGGGAGATAATAGGATGCTTTTCTTTTTAATAACAGCACCTGCAGCCCAGCTTCCATGGGAGCTGCTGTCCTGGAGTGTGTCCTCTGGGCTTGGAGATCCTTTCATCCATCCCTTCCCCATCCCTGCCCTGTCACAGCCACAGATCTGCTCAGCAAGAAGAAATCTGGGAGGATTGTCCCTGTTTTCAGCTGGACAGTGACACAGCCACGGCCAAAGGTTTGCTGAGGCTTTGATGGAGCTATTCTGGATCTGTTGGAAAGGGCTTGGATTAACCTCATGCAGCCCAAAAGCCAAATGGCCCAATTCCAACTCCTCTACCCTGGGCCTGTCCTGGGGAGGGTTGGGAAGGTCTTGGAAGTGCTCCAGCCCCATCTCCAGCCCCAGCCCCAGCCCCAGCCCATGCAGGGCAGTTTTCCACAGTGGCACAGAGAGGTTTTCCCTTGGGAGCCCTGGCAGTGGCTGCTCTCAGCTGTAGCTCCCAATCAATGTTCCCATGAGAACTCAAGGTGACTTTTCAGACCATTCTGAGCAGGTCCTATATTTATCCTAACCCTGACACATCTTTAAATAGCATGGACACATGGCAGGTCCCTGGGCAGAGAGTTCACCACTGTCAGCTTCCCTTGGAGCACTTTGTAAAGGAGCAGATCCTCCCTAACCCCTGCTTTGATCCCACATTTTTCTGACCAGCAGGGATTGCCAGAGCCTCTCCCTTCTCTGTCAAGTCATTGTTACACCTCTTCTGTAAACATTCTTTCCCCTCTTTTGTTCTCTTTAGCTTTCCCAAAACCCCTCCTGCCATTGTCCAAAATCCTCCTGAGCCTCTCACAAATCCCCAGAATGAGTGAGGTTGGAAAAGACCTCCAAGGCCATGGAATCCAACCTGTGCCTGATCCCCACTTGTCACCAGCCCAGAGCGCTGAGTGCCACCTTCAGGTGTTCCTTAGACGATGGGGACTCCAAACCTCCTTGGGCATCCCCTTCCAATGCTTCACAAGCCTTTCCATGGGGGAATTCCTGCTGATGTCCAACCTGAGCCTCCCCTGGCCCAGCCTGAGGCCGCTCCCTCTCCTCCTGTCCCTGTTTCCTGAGCAGAGCCTCCCCTGGCTGTCCCCTCCTGTCAGGAGCTGTGCAGAGCCACAAGGTCCCCCCTGAGCCTCCTTTACTCCAGCCCTGCCTTTGCCCAGCTCTGGAGTTAAACTTTCCCCTGGTTCCAGGAGAACACATGGTTTTGCTTAAGCTGTGCCGAAGGAATTCCGAGCCGAGAGTCGTGGATGTGGCTGTGCCAAGGTAAAGTAACCTCTGCTGTGAACTTGGACCATCAAAGCTCAGCCCTGTTTGTTTTCCTATGTATGGATTTACCAGCTGCTGCTCTCTGACATTCCCTGAGGTTTGCTTTTCCCAATCCAGACGTCATTGCTGGGTTTGTCATCCCACGTGCAGGGGCAGCCAGGTATCCCAGGAGGCCTCTCCTCCACCCAGGGATCCAGCAGGGAATCCCAATTTACTCTTTGGACCAAATTTACTGTGAGGGGAACAGGTACAATCGGTGTTTAACACACTCAGCCCCCAGAAAAAGGCTTGCAGAAATCTTAATAGAAGCTGTGGAAAATGCCAGGGGATCCTGGAAGAACTGCTGGATATTTTATATTCATTTTTCTGAAATGCTTGCTCTGAGAAATTTATTTCCTTAGAGATTTCTGTGTTGGATTAGAGAAAACAAGGGGAAACCTGACTGTAGAAGTGAGTATTTTCCCTTGTGAGACACCTGACTATTCCTTGGGGTTAATTTTGTTCTGTTTTGAAGGAAAGCTATGCACAAGGAGCACATCCTGGAGCTGTCACAAGCACAGCTTGAACCTTGCCATTGGCAGTGAACATTTGTGTTCCCAAAGTTTGGGATAATTCCCAAAGGCTCCCTGATTGCTCGTGTGTCCCTTGTCCCTGCCAGGGGATGGTGTCACTTTATCCAGACCCACATCCATGGATTGGCGACACTGGATAAGGACAACTGGAATTCTTTGTGCTGTTTGGGATTCAAACCAACAGTTCCCCACACACCTTACACTGAAAAATTGGGGTTTGAGCCTCAATTATCAGATTTGCACAGCCTGGGCAAGAGCTCAGGTGTGGTAGGGCCCCCCTTGGTAAAGGATGAGGAAGGTTTTATAAAAAATAATTGTGTTTTACAGAGCTGCCTTGACACAAATGAGGGTTTGAGACCATTTTCTTGGCTTGTACAAGTTGCTTACCAATGACAATGATTTCACACAGTGTCATTTAGAATTTGTGTTCTACCTGGTGTCTGAGAGAGCAGTGGAATTGATTTAGGATGCAAACAGAGCCCTTCAAAGCTCAGAAATGCCACAGTTTTAGTTGTCTGCTGGAGTTTTGCACCAAAAAATATATTTTCTGTATATTTTCTCTATATTTCCTTCATCTAGTTTTCTCCACAAGCTGCCACTTTATTTGGGTGCACAGGATGAAAAAAAAAACAGAGCTTGAAAATCATGCTAAGTCTTTGTAGAGAAAGAGTTTCTCCAGTTCAGAGGTTTTTATAACTTGCCAGGTGTCAAAGGGTTCCTCAAGCGACATCAATGCAGATTCTTGGGTCAAGCTGAGAAAATGACATTTTGAATTAAATCTGGGAGCTGTTCTCAGTGACCTTTAGAGTGCAGAGAAAAAGAGGTTTGAGATGTGGATCCCAGCTCTCCCTGCTGATTTCAATGGTGTTTGTGTCACTCCTGGAGATATTTGAACGCATTAAAAACAAGAAGCACATTCAGGATCCCTGGAGCCCCAGGGAAGCATTGGGAGCAGCCTGGCTGGACCCAGCTCCTCACCTGCAAAACCTCAACCTGTGCTCCTGGCACGTGGCTTATCTTTGTGCCAGAGATCCACAGGCAAAAGAAAACCTAAATTCATCTGGCACCAAGCCTGCTATAGCCTCAGGGCCAGAATCCAGGGAAATGATCTTCAGGGAGCAGAGCTGGGAAGAGGAGTCTCTGGGGGAGTGGGATGTAATTCCCAGCTCCAGGCAGAGCTGCCTCAGCCTGGCAGAAGCACAGAGGACAATGCCTGTGTCCCTGTTTTCCAAAGGGAAGTTGGAAACTGGGAGTGGAGAAAGGAAAGTTCTGCTCCCTTTTTGTCCAGGGAGAGCCAGAAGGGAATCCTACACAAACCAGTACAAATGAGATAAAAACCCTGCAGAATGAGCCATGGGACACAAATACAGCAAAATCTCTGCCCACCAGGAACAGATGGGCTGGTGGCTCCCCTTTCTCCCCAGGCTTTCCCTCAGCCCATACCCCTTTGGGTTTGTTTATTTGGGTGAGTTTTCCTTAATCTGGCAGGGCTCTGGAGCTGCATTGAGCACTGAGGCTGCTCTGGCTCTGGGCTGAGCTCCACAAACACCCAGGGCACGCAGAAGTGGCCAGGCAAAGGCTCAGCCCTCCAACCTGATGGGTAAAAATAACCTGAGCAGAGTCTGGGAGATGAAAGCACCCACAGCACGTCCCCAAACACAAACCCTTTAATGAGGTCGAGCCACTGGGGCTGGCCCAACAATTTTAGGGGCTCTGGTGGCCAGGGTCCCCATGAATGGAGCGCTTGTGGAAGGCCTCCTGTGCCACAAGAGGGGAGGGGAGAACAAGGCTCAATGAAAGCTTTTAGAAAGCTCTGCTTTTCCAGGCCACGTTTAACATCTAAACTGCTGCGAACTTGATACCTCCACGTTCAAACTCCTTTCACGACAGCAGCACACAGAAAAAAGGAGAAAAACCTGTTTGGCTTGATTTTCAGGTAAACTTAGACTTCTCCAGGAGCTTTTTTCCTGGCTTTTTATATTAGTGGAAGGCAGGTAATTTAACACATTTTTACAGGCTCACAGCAGTGTCAGGGCTGCTCATGATGAGAAAGACATTGAGGGGCTGAAGCATGTCCAGGGAAGGGAATGGAGCTGGGAAGGGTCTGGAGCCCCAGGAGGGGCTGAGGGAGCTGGGAAGGGGCTGAGCCTGGAGAAAAGGAGGCTCAGGGGGGACCTTGTGGCTCTGCACAGCTCCTGACAGGAGGGGACAGCCAGGGGAGGCTCTGCTCCCAGGGAACAGGGACAGGAGCAGAGGGAACGGCCTCAAGTTGTGTCAGGGAAGATTTAATTTGGATATTTGGGAAGTTTCTTCATGGAAAGGGTGGTCAGGTGTTGGAATAGTCACCATCCCTGGAAGACTTCAAAAAATGTGTGGGAGTGTCCTTTGGGACATGGTTCAGTAGCAAAGTGGCAGTTTTACATTAACAGGTGGACTGGATGATCTTTTCCAACCTTAGTGATCCCATGATTCTCTGATTCCTGGTGGATCTGTGTTCGTTTGCATGCTTGCATTTGCAAACAGCCTTGTGTTAGAAACAAACACTCAGATATTCCCAGTGCCATGGTGGGGTCCTGCGAGGTGTTCCTGTGTCCCCTGGCTGGAGCTGCTGCTGCCAGGGAGCTCATCCTGTGCTAATTAACTGATGGGTAATGAAGCAGGGAAGGCTGTCCTGTGCCAGCCCCTCTCTGAGGGACTCTGTCCAGCCCAGGTGTCCCTGCCCAGGCAGCACAAGCTGTGAACACCCCTGGAACTCACCCAGGAGCCCAAGTCACGTCCTGCAAACCGTGTGAGCCCACAGAGCTCTGGCAGCCTCCCCAGCTCCCAGCGTTTGTTGGGTGTTGCCATGGAGAGCAGGAGCTCTTCCTGCCTTGCCTCTGGCTGCTTTTCCAGCCTCTGTGCTGAGGGCAGGGAGCACAAACCGTGCAGGGAGGCACGGAATGGCTGCAGAGGGAACAGCCTGTGCTGCTGTCCTCAGCCAGCAGTGCCATCACCCACCTACAGCCCACAGGTGCCTTTGTGATGATAAATAGCCCTTGGTGGCTTTCCTGGCTTCGTGCTGGGGGTGTCCAGGTGTCTCAGAGCTGCCAGGAGCAGCCTGGAGCCTGTGGGTGAGCAGGACACACAGAGGAGCCAAGAGGTGCTACCTGCCTTCAATTGCATAAATTGCTGTTGCTTGAGAAAAAGGGGAGGGTCAGGTTGGACATCAGAAGGAATTTCTCCATGGAAAGGGTGGTCAGGCATTGGAAGGGGCTGCCCAGGGAGGTGGCAGAGTCCCCATCCCTGGAGGTGTCCAAAGAAGGCCTGGATGTGGCACTCAGAGCTCCAGACTGGTGACAAGGTGGGGATTGGGCACAGCTTGCCCTCAGTGATCCTGGAGGGCTTTTCCAACCTCACAGATTCTGTGAAAGTTGGATTGAGCCCACAGTGTCATGTGGGTGCTCAGTAAATTCCTGGTCTCTGGGGCCAGGGGCAGCAGGAGATGTCACCTGCTCGTCCCTGCAAGTGTAGAAGCTCCAGCTTGCACAACAGGCAGTGGAAGGAGAGTAAAACCCTCCCTCAGAGCTGCCAGGGAGTTCTGCTGGGTTATTTCAGTCCTTGGACAGGGTCAGGCAGGAGTTTGGCTCAGGAAGCGCTGGAGCCAGGTGTTCCTGTGGCACCACAGGAGCATCCCTAAGCCTGGTGCTGCTGGGATGGGATTCAGAGCAGCCTGAGGGGCTCTGGCAGGTGCAGCTCTGCAGCCATGTAGGAAATTTGGGAATGGCTGAGGCAGGAGGTGATGGAATGGTGGGGGACAGCCCTGCCCTGACCTAGCTCCAGTGAAAACCCAAGCCATGGAGTTTAAATCAGCCTGGTGTGGTTGAAGATCCCCTGCCCATTGCAGAGTGAGATGGGCTGGAAGGTCCCTTCCAAGCCTGGGGACCTGCAGCAGGGTGCGGAGCAGCAGGACACAGCCCTGGCTCCCCCATCCCAGCCTGAGGAGCTCCTGCTGCTCTTGGCAGCTCCCAGGCCCGCCAGGATTTTGGGAAGTGCTGGATCAGCTGTGGGTGGGACTCACCTGGGCTATAAATAGCTGTCCTCTGCCAGAGCAGCACTTGGGCTCAGAGTCAGCAAAACATTCCAGCATGTGCTCACTCACACCCAACCCCTGGCAGAAGTGGAGCATCTGCTTATTTTCAAGCCTGCACTTCCAAATTTTGGGGGCTGGATGGTGCTGCCATGGGATGGCCAAGCTGGATGTCAGCTCTGATGGGTTTTGTTGACTACCTGGAGCTCCAGGGAATGCTGCCTTCAGCTCTAACGCTTTAAAAGAACAACAAATAGTCTAAAGCTGAATATATGGGAATAAACATTCCCACAAGTCATCTGCTGTTAATTTAAAGTCAAATCAATTCATTTCAATCCAAAAGCAGCAGAGCAGCTTTCAGCCTCTGAAGACCATTGAATATTACACTTGATATCATCAGTAAAAAGGATTGCAGGGCATGTTTTATTTCACCAAGAGCACTGAGTGCTTTGCCAAACTCTGTCTCCTGAGGGTCACTGCAAATGTGTTCTCCTGCTTTTCATACAATGTGCTTGTGCAACTCTTTAACTATTCCTGCTATTTTAGCTTGGAGGCTTCTCTAATGCAAATGTGTATCTTGGTCTCACAGATTTATCTCCCCCTAAATAAATGAATTACGAACAACCTTCCTTTCTGGGCCTGAAGGGGCTCCAGGAGAGCTGGAGAGGGACTTTCCCTGGAGGGACAGGACATGGGGGAATGGCTTCAGGATGAAGAAATTTAGATTTAGGTTGGATATTGGGAAGAAATTCTAGGCTGCGAGGATGGAGAGACCCCGGCACAGAGAAGCTGTGGCTGCCCCTGGATCCCTGGAATTGTCCAAGGCCAGGCTGGATGGGACTTGGAGCAACCTGGGCTGGTGGAAGGTGTTCCTGCCCATGGCAGGGGGTTTGAAATGGATAATCTTTCAGGTCACTCCACATTCTATTCCATGATTCCATAACCTCACATGTGCCATGCTGCCACAGGAGATTTTTACCTGAAACATGAGAACCAATCACTTCCCAGCAGAGAAGGTGCAAAGTGAGGAGCTCACCTAAAGCCCTTGGACAAGTTGGGCTGTGCCAGGCTTATGTTATATTAAATGAGGAAACAGCAAATGGACATTGCTTGCTTTAGACCTTCATTTACCTTTTCTTCTGCCTCACTTGGAGGAAAGACCTCGGTGGGAAGCAGGAACATTGGGCAGCTCCCTCTGAGCACTGGGTGTCTTTGCCATCTTTGATTCCCTGCAGCTGCTCAGGGTGAGTTCATTTATCTCCTTAAAGGAGGAATTCCTGTTTTCACAGGGTGATTAGCAGGCTGATGGAAACATGGAGAGAGCAGAAACCCAAATATTTGGGCAGAGCCATAAAGCACTTCCCAGAGCCGGCCCCGCAGCTGCAGCAAACAGTGGTGGTTTTCGGGTGACACATTTGTCCAAAGGGAGAAATTGCTGGAATAGCTTGAAGGGAGCACTGTGCAGGGCAGAGCTGCACTGACAGCCACCGACGGGGTGTTCTGGCCTCTCTGAGCTGTTCCCAGTCAGTTGTTGTTGTCCTGGTGTTGTGTCCCTGTAGGAATGACGGATGTGGTGGAGCCGTGCCGGAACACATCAGCTTGGCTGGGACAAGGGACAGCCCTCCGGGGGCAGAGAGCTCTCAGATTTTGGGTGGCTGTAGGTGTCCCCCCATGGATGTTCTCCAGGGCTGGGGATGATTCCATACATCTTCCCTTGGCACATGGGTGCTCAGCAGAGCAGGTGCCAGCCCAGCTCACGCACTCTGGATTTAATAAAGATCCACAGTGTTGCTGCTGAAAAGTCTGAATCAGTCGAGTCCTGCTTGATCTCTCCCTCCTTTTCAGCCTTCCCAGCTAATAATGGGCACATGGAAGTGATTAACAGAGCCTCGTGTGGCTGTTCCTTGTTGTTTGTGCTCCCTCAACGTGAGCTTTATCTCCCAGCACGAGGGGGACGTGTTTGGCACGTTGGACCTGCCAGCTTTGCCAGCTGCAGGGACAGCACCAGCTCCTCCCCACGCCCCTGGAGCAGGGAATTTCTGATTTTCTCCTGGTGATAAATGTGTGGCTTTAATAACCAAGATAAGCTCAGTCTTTGCCTGCTCTGTGCAGTCTTTGTGTCGCTTCTCCTGTGCTGAGCAATGCCTGAGGTGGGTTTCATCTTGAGCACATTCTTGTGGTGACCCTCTGTGTCCTGCCATCAGCAAGTCCTGGTGGATCCGTGTCAAATGCCAAAATTGAGGACAGAGGAGAAAAATCAATGAAAATCGTAAAAAACCTTCCATGTCCGTTAAGAAATCTCATTTTCTTTGACACACATTTACTAGAAAGTTGGAGCTCGGCTCCACGTTGTGTCCAGCTGGCAGCCAGTTCACAAAGTCATCCAGAAATTGTTTGGAAACCCTGTTATTGACAACAGTAACCATTAACACACCCAATGAGCTAAAAAATAATGCACATATGGGTGAAAATAAATGCAGGGCATGTGTCTGTTTTGCGGAAATTAAAGGAAATTTAGAATCATGGAATTACAGAATGGTTTGGGTTGGAAAGGAACTTGAAGCTCATCTTGTTCCGCCCCCTGCCATGGGCAGGGGCACCTTCCACTATCCCAGATTGCTCCAAGCCCTGTCCAACTTGGCCTTGTAAGACTGAAAATATGGAATAATGAAGATGGTGAGGAATCCTGCTGGAAGCTTGGGTGGATCTCACACAGTTTCAGATCTTGGTTAAGTTCTACCGGCCTTTTTCCTTTTCTACCTTCTTTTGACCCAACTTACTCCAAACCCTTCTCAGCTGAAGAACAGCCCCCTGGAAGGGCTGCTGGCATGGCTGGATTTTCTTGGGCTTGTTTGCATAACTTTGGATGTGCTTTTTAGGTCTGGAGTGCTTGTTTTGATCTTTGTTTGAATAATACTTGGAGTGTTGATCCATGACGTGGTTTCCTACAGCCTCCAAAGAGGTACAAGATAATAAAAAAGATATTGTTAGATTTAGAGGTTTCTTTAATTAATTCTTTAATTTCTCTCTTTAACCTAGCACTGCCAAAGCCACCACTAAACTGTGTCCCCAAGTGCCACAAGTCTTCTAAACACACAAAGGGCATTTTGTGGCAATTATAACTTAAATGATTTGGTTTCTCTTTCTTTGTGGCTGGAAGTCTTGGAGCTTTTGGGCATTTCCTAAATCCATTAATTTATGGGAAGAGCACCACTGAGTGATTGGGAGCTGGGGAAAATCCTCTCAATGAAAAGCCAAACCTAAATGCAGAGACTGAAGAAAAGGTACATGAGCTGGGAAAATTAAATGGTTCTGTTTTCCTTTCTTATTCCTGCATTTCTGGGAAAGAAGTGAGGAATTGTGAGTTAATAATCCTTAAAAATGGTAGCAGAGATTAAATCACAGAGTACCCAGGGCCATCACATCCATCTTCTCTCCCTGTTCTGGGCTTTCCACCTTGGAGTGGTGGAAACTCTCCATTTCCACCCTCATTTATTTCCACCCCCATTTCCTTGGAGTTCAACCAAGCACAGCTTCACCTCCTGGGAATGTTCTGGGGGTTCTCCCTCCAGGGATGCACCTGCTAAGGAACACCAGTAAATCTGGTAGGACCCCATAGTATGGGAAGAAGAGGTGACTCAGCTTCTCAGCACGAAAGGGGGACACACGTTGTACAAAGAGACACACAGGTGTGTGGGGACTAATGGGATCTCCCCACCAAAAACCCCTTTTCCTGTCTGTTGGACCACAAAACCCAGGCAGCAGAAACACCTGGTGCTCCAGGGGCTGTTTTTCAGGTTGATAAAACAGGAAAGGAGCAGTTGTACCATGAAGACAACACAGCCCAGCATCACCCAGGCCAGCACACTGCTCTTCAGTTCTATTCCTTGTGTAAAATCAGCCTTAAAATGGGCTGCAGTTGTACTTTTGTTTAGAAATAATAAATGGCAGAGAAATGCACTCACCAGAGAGTCACTCTGGTCTGATCTTTGTGGTCTCCCCTAATCCACAAAGTACAAGAGCTGATGCCTTTGGAACATTCCCTCGGGATTGCCTGGAGTGCTCTTGTCCAAGGCAGACCCATGGCTCATTTGCTGGGCCAGCAATGAGCCACAAAGATCCTTTCCATGAATAAAAAATTCCCAATTCTATATCAGCGTAAGATTTAGTCCCTCTCCTTTTTCTGGGTGACTCTTGGACTGTTTGGAAGGAAGTGATCAGGTATTCTGGAAATTCAATTAATTCCCTGGGTCACAGGGTAGTCCTAAGACAAGGAGTTAAACTTGTTTCCTTTTCCCTTGTTTTTAAGCTCATTTTCATTGTGTCCAGAGCATAGCTGAGATAAGCTCTGCAGTAAACACACATCAGGACCACATTCTGCAAGGAAACATATTTTTGTCCTTTTTTCCCCTCAAACCAGGGCTTTAAGTGGATCCTTGTCTAATTCTCAAGGTCATTGTTAAATATTTTAAATACTTGGTGAAATGCCAAACTATTTTCATTGCCTGAAGTTTTCTCCTTGGAGAATGCTTGCAGACAAGGAAATGTGTCATCTTGAGCAGTTGTGTCAAAGAGAAACCTGCCTTGACAAGCATTTTTGTGACTCAGGAACTTGTTTTATTTATATTGAGTAGGGCTCAATATTTATATTATATAAAGTTTTATTTATATTGAGTAGGACCAAGTGTCTTGGCATGTATTTAATCACCAGCAGCAGTATTTAATTTAATTTAATTTTATGGATTTAATCTCTGTAGCAGGACTGTGGTTATTATAGGTTTTATTTATTTGGGAAAAATGGTTTTATTGCTGTGCTTTGTATTAAATCTGGGCAGAAACCATCACGAGGCTTTAGATGGGCCTGGATGAAGCAGGGGAAGGCCTGATGGCCCCTCCTGCTTAGGGCACATTCCCTTTGCAGGAACACCCACAGGGCTGGGGAAGGCAAATGGGACAAATTGAGAGAAAAGTGGATTTTTTCTATCTTCACATCCAGTTCTGGGAAATAATTTTGCAGTGAAAACTTCTCCAGGCAGGGCAAGAGCTCCTTGGTGATTTGGGTCAGACCTTAATCTATGCAAGAATAATAACGCCTGAGCAAGCCTGGGTCTTGCCACAGCTTGGTTTTATCTTTTCTCAATTTTATGCTGTGAAAAAAGGACCTGAGATCATTGTGTGACACTCATTCACCATCACTTTCCATGAGGAAGGAGCTGAGGGAGCTTAAATGAGGTTGGAGTTTGCCCCAGGCCTGTGCTCTGGAGTGAGTGTGGAGATTGATCAAAAATGCTCAGAGGATGAATTTATGATTGGTCTGATTGGGAATTCTGATTTGCTTGGAGGAAGGAGCAAACAGAATTTTCCAAAGCTGGATTATGAACAGGTAACACATTTGTGTTCCTTTTGTGAAAGCAAGGGAGAATAATCAGTCAGAAAAAAAATTAACTTGACTGAAACCAGTCATTTTTATTTCCTTCCAAGCCCTAATTTTGATTTTTGCAGGTGTTTTACAATGAAACTCCAAAGCCTCTGGGAGCATTGGGCATTATCCCTGTTACAGGGCTGGCCTGGGCTTCATTCCCCTTGGTTTTTTCATGAACAAAGGCAGTCAGGCATTGGCACAGCTGTGTGTGTGGCACTTGGGGACATGGGGCAGGGCTGGTTTGGCAGCGCTGAGAGAATGGTTGGGCTTCATTATCTAAGAGAGTTTTTCCAGTTTAAATGATTCCCTGAGTTTGGACCATCCTAATGGGCCACTGGCTGTGGGGACAATGTGGGGACAATTTTGTCCCAAGTGTGGACATTTCTGGTTGAGTCTGTGACAGTGAGAAGAGCACTGGGCAGAGAAGGGCAGGACATGGTGTGGGTCTGGCATCTGCCACTGTCACCAGCAGAGTGGCCTCTGATGAGGCAGGGAAGGGCTGCCTGGAGGTGTCTGTTCATAATTAAATAGCAACAGCAATCATCTTGAGGGGTTTAATGAAAAAGGTTACAAAACATGGCTTGCTTTGTAGAGAAAACAAAGATCTTTTATTTTGCAACTAATTAATTCCTTCTTTCCCCCTTTGTGGCTTTTTCCCCTTCCCAGGAAAGAAGAGAGTAGAAATTGAGATTAATTTCTTTAATTTCCTTGTCTTTAATGAAAATTTAGGGAGATCATAATTCACATGAGCACATTCCATGGAGTGAGGAGAGAAGAGTGAGGGGAGAGGATGGGATTCCCAAGATTTAGCAGGTGGAGCCATCACTGAGCCCCAGAGGAGGTTAGAGTGATGCTTTTTGGGGCTCTTGGCAGTTTTGGGGTATTGATGGGTCTACAAACCAGCACAGGCTTTAGGAGAGAGGCAAAAGGTGGTGGCTAAAAACCTGACTGGATAGAAACCTGACTGGATAAAAACCTGTCTGCCTAAAAACCTGCTCTAACCAGCAATAGAGAGGTTCTGGGGAGGTGTCAGTGGGGATATTATTTCTTTAGGATCACTTCTCTGGCCCCCTCAGTATTTGTTTTACACAGCTGCCTCCAACATCTGCTTTTCATCTCTGCTCTCTGTCCATGTAGGTATTCAAAAATGCCTTCCTTCTTCCAGCTGCTTTCTGTGCCTCCTGCCTTGTCAATGAAACGTGCAGATAATTGAATTCAAAAATCACTTTAAAACCGGTTACTGAGTCTTTTACACCCAAATTATTAAAGGAGTAATGTCAGCTGCCTTCTACACGAGGGAGGATGGGGAAAAAGAGCAGGATGAGCCTGACATTTCTCAGGAATCTGAAAGGAGGCTGAAGCCATTCTGTAGTTCCAATTTGAGGAGTTTTCCCACCTTTCTACTGGATGGATTTTAAGGTGTTTTCCAACCCTTCCTCTGAGTGCTTGGAACAATTGGATCCCAAGCTGTGGTTCAGCCTTTGAGCCCAGGATCCACCTTGGGAGCAGTGGAATTCCTGGGAGAGCAGCTCCCTGTGGCCAAGCATCCAGCCCTGGTGTCAGAAATCCCTGATTTTGGCACTGCTTGGCATGAAAATGTCTCAGTCCTGGCACAGCAGGTCCTGGCAGCTTCACCCTGCTGAGAGGGGGGTGTTGCACGAGTGGGGGTTTGCAGTTATTCCATCTCTCTTTCAGCCTGAAATGCTCTCCCTCCTCCCTCCTCCCCGGGACACGCGGGGTTGTTGCTCTTGGATTAAGGAGCTGCAGCTCCGAGGCTTTTCTCAAAAGCAAATACAACTTTTGACCTCAGTGAGGAGCAGATTTTGCCTGGATCCAAGGCCAGCAGCTCCACTAGTCTCCTGATGCCTCCTCCCTCTCATTTTCACTGCAGCCTCCTTGGAGAAAAACCTTTTTCTTCACAGAAAATCCCTCTGCTTTTGATCTTTTTCCCATTCTTTTTTATTTATCTCCTTGGGCAGAGCTTGCCCTTGGAATAACACCCCTCCACACTGCAGTATCTGTGTGTCCCTGGGGCTGAGCTTCTCCTGCATCTTGGATCAGCCACAGAACAGGCAAATTTGCATTTCCTCATGTAGGTGATCAAAAGCGAGGTTTGGAGCCCCAAGACTGAAAATTGGGCAGAAAATACTCCCAAGCTCAAGGAGGGTGGTCTGAAGCATAACCCACCTTCCAGCCCAGAGGAAAAATGGGGTTTGCATCCCTTCCTCCTTCTCCTTCTCCTTCTCCTTCTCCTTCTCCTTCTCCTTCTCCTTCTCCTTCTCCTTCTCCTTCTCCTTCTCCTGTTTTTTCTCCTCCTCTTCCTCAGAGTTACAATGGGCAAACAGCCATCATAAGGAAAGGAGAATGGAAAAAGCTGCCAGGTTATGGCTCTGATGTCTAAAAGGTGTAGGGGATTTTAAGAAAAGTAAAAAGGAGCAGAATTGAGGCCAGGTGGGATCAAGATCCCCAAGGCCTGGAGGTCCCCAAACCAGCCCTGAGGTCAGTGTCCACCTGGATTCACATCCCCTGGTTTTGTTTAGCAGGCAGAGGAAAATCTCCTGTGCTTCTGTGTCTTCCTCCATCTGAAAATGTAAACTATGGTAAAGTATCTGCTTATAGTGTGACCTCTTCACTTGAGTGGGGGTTCTGTTCTGGGGTGAATTCCAGCAAATCACGGTGTTTACAAGGAAAATGCCCTTTTTTGGTGTTCTCATGCCCATTAAAAATCCTTGGGGGAGGAGCTGGAGAGTTTTCATGGCTCACCCTGCTCCACTGTTTTAAAAAATAGAAGAAAAAAGAAATTAACTAAAATCAGTTTTACATAATTGTTTGGTACCACTTGTGGTGCCACATCTGCTCTGAGTTTCAAACCAGTGAGGTGCTGGGTTCTCCACGCAAACTCAGGTTTGCAGCAAACAGCAACAAACTCAGCCCTGTCAGGGCTTGGATCTGGCAATAGGTCGGGTGCCCCAGGTCATTATTTCTAAATTCCAGGAGGGATTTAGCCCACTCTGGGGACAGGGCTGTGCTGGACAGACAACACCCTTCCCGAAGGATTCTGGCTCCCCTCTGTGGCAAGAGCAAGAGTTGGGCTGGGGAATGTGCCAGGGGAGGCAGCCCTGGGTGGTGAGGTTGGAGATGCAGGGGACGGTGATGGATGGGGCTTGGAGCAGCCTGCTCTGGTGGAAGGCATCCTGCCCATGCATGGAGTTGGATTAGATGGCGTTTAAATCCCTTTCCAACAGAACCATTCTGTGGTGGCCACTGGCAACTGGGAGTCGCAGCCCCTGGGAGGTCCAGCTGCTGTTCCAGGAGCTGCTTCTGCACAGGGCTGGGGGAAATGACGGTTCCTGTGAGGGACAGGCAGTCCCACACTGCCCCATGGTCACCCGGCTCTGTAAACAAACTTCCATGTGCCTGGAGACAGATCAGAGCCTGGGACTCCATCCCTCTGCTCCTCAGCACGCTCAGGGAAAAGCCAAGAGCAATAGATTTATGGAATCCAAACATCACAAATGCAATTTATTTACACTGCTGACGCCAAAAGGAGAAGCAGATGCTTCTGATTTGGATGCCTGTCCAGCCGAATTTCAGGAAAACATGGGGGTCAGTGTGAGGGAAAGGAAGGAATCAAAACATTGACTGTGTTACCCCCAGTTACAGCCCTGGTCCATCCCTGTCCCATCCATGTGTGCCAGCTCTCCAGAAACAGCCTCCAGAGCACACCCAATCCCATTTTCCCTAATTCTGCTGTAAGATATCCATCCAGGATGCCTCCTGCAGGGCCAGAGGGTTGCAGAGCAGTGCAGGGCTCTCAGTGTGGCAATGGCTTGTTCTGACTCAAACCATCCTGGACACAAAGGAGTGGATTAAGAGCTCCCGGGGGATTTACCTGGCAATTGCAGCGTGCAAGGGAGAGGTCCCAAAAACACGTGTGAATAAAGGGGAATTGTGTGGCCACTGAAAGGTGAGTTTGGCAACCAGATGTGGAGGTGGCTGTGACCTGCTGCCTCCTGTGCCCCCTTGTGGGATCACAGACTGGTCCCTCGGGAAGAGACCTTAAAGCCCATCCAGTCCCACCCCTGCCATGGACAGGGACACCTTCCACTGTCCCAGGCTGCTCCAAGCCCTGTCCAACCTGCCCTTGGACACTTCCAGGGATCCAGGAGCAGCCACAGCTTCTCTGGGCACCCTGTGCCAGGGCCTTGCCACCCTCACAGGGAAGAATTCCTTCCCAATACCCCATCTAACCCTGCCCTGCTCCATCCTAAAGCCATTCCCGCTGTCCTGTGCCTTCGCCCCAAGTCTCCAAGCAGTGCCGGAGCACAGCCGGGCTTTCCTTCGGGTTGGTTTGATCCCGCTCTCCCAGCAGAGGGCACGATGTGCAAGCGAGAGCGGAGATCCTCGGCCAGGAGCGATTCCAGGAATGATGCAGCAATCGGGAACGAGAGCCAAAAGCTCCCACTCAGACGGGACGTGTCGGACACGGCGTGCGGTTGGGGTGGCCAGGGCCACTCACTGCTCCCAGCCGAGGCCAAACACCTTCCTGCGCTGTCCAGAGCACTTTGGTTTCGTTATTAAACACCCCCGGAGGTCCTTTAAGTGGCATTCAGAGAAACGGCTGTGAATGCAAGAAAATGGAGCCAGCATCTGTTAGAAGAACCAAATTGCCCCTAATTTTCCGGAATTTTGATCTCGAGAGAGCAACATTTCCCAAGAACATTCAATGTCTTTTAACGTGATTTACTGCAGGGAGCAAACCCATCTCCTCAATTCAATTGGCTCTGTGGGTGGTGTGAGGTCTAAATCCAAGTGTTTGGATTATTGATGCTTCAGGAAACTCATCTCTAAAAATGACTAAGCTGTAGAAAAATACCTTCCTGTCAGAGTCTTTCTTTCTCCCTGGACTATTATCAAACTTTCTTTGAAAGAGGTTTACCAGGAAAAGTAGGAGAAAAGTTCCGTTCTTGCCTTAATCATTAAGTAAGGTAAACATGTTGTGTAACCTCAGCTCTAATTTCAGGATTTTGGTCATTCCTATGACACGGGAATTTCTCTTTCATGGGCACCTTTGCGTCTCTGTTTCAAAAATTCTTTTATTTCACCTTTCATGGTGCTGCTGCAGTGATGCAAGTCTTGGCTGACCCTCACAAGCAGTGAAATCTAAACCACTTTTCTTCCAAGAGGCAAAGTTTACACAAATCCAATGTCCTGGGAGAACCTCTTGTGAGAGGGAAATGCCTTCCTTCAGCTGCCCCATGCCAGCTGTGATGTGTCCATCTGGAATTCCCTGTTGCAGGAATGGGTGCATCTCCCTGCACCCCAAAAAAGGCTCTTGTGGTCCTGGAGAGGATGGACTGGGGGCTTGGTGCAGGAAATTGCTCCAAGATAAACACAGGTGGTCTGGAGAAGCTGTGGCTGCCTCATCCCTGGAAGCATCCATGGATGGACAAGGCTTGGAGCAACCTGGGATAGTGGAAGGTGTCCCTGGCCATGGCAGGGGGTGGATTAGATCCACCCTTTCCTACCCAAACCATTCCATGATTTTGTGATTCCAAGCTCTTGGCAAAGGCAGATTCTGAGCTCTTCTGCACAGAATGGCCTGACCCCACAGCTACATCACCCACCAGGAGCCAGCCTAAACAACTCAGGGAATCATATCCAAGTGGAACATAAAAATAGCTCATCTGCTTTAGCTGAACTGTAGAAAACCCTCTTTATTTCAAGGATTTGGAATCCTCAGATGAGGATGTGAACAAGGGCAATGGAGGGTCTGTCCTTGACTGCAAAGTGCTTTGGGTGTCCCAGCCATGCAGATCTCTTCAATCCTGGTGTTCTGCCCCAGAATTTCCTTGGGGAGCATCTCCTTCCCTTTCAGCCTGGCCACTGCCACAAACCCCAGCTGCTCTCAGGAGGGACATTGGGTTATCAGAGAATCATTGAGGTTGAAGGGATCTCCAAGATCACCAAGTCTAACCTGAGCTGTTCCATGTGCAGAGGTGGCACCAGCCAAGGGAAAAGCTAAAGCTGCTCATTCTCCTGGGAAATCATTTCCTCCCCTTCTGGGGGTGTGCACAGGGCAGCTCTTGGCCCTGGGGGACAGCAGGAAGGGCTTCCTCACACAGCACCCATCAGCAGCACAGCAAAACCACCAGCAGCCCATGGGTCTTCCCTGGGGGCTTTCTGCTGACGGGGGGAACTCTTCCATTTATCGGTTTGATCATCCTGTGCAGGCTTTTGTTTCCTCTTCATCTGCAAAGGTGATCAGAAGTGGGGCTGAAGGGTACCAGCTGCCAGGAACTGCACCACAGCAAAACTGTGACTCTGCTGAGATGGGGCAGGAGATAGAACACCCCCGGTGTCACTGGGTTCTCTCTGTCCCTCTTAGCCAATCAAGCAGTCAAACTTGGTCTAAATGTTCACTATAAAAACCTTGCCAATGTGGGCTGTAACAAAATAATAATCTCCTCTAGATCTCTCTAGCAGAACCTCAGCAAAAATACATAAATAATGTCCAGGCTTTAACAAAATACATTTTTATTAATTACAGCACTTCAAGTAACATTTCATCTCTTCTGGGAGTCTCTCACTTCAGGCTTCAGGAGCAAGAACAGGTTATCACAGTGCATCAAGTTATTAAGACATCCTTCCTGCTGACGGGATCAGCTTTGATTGGGAATGTTCATCCAAGGGTTTAATTGACTTGATTGAATTTCTGCTGTGATTTTACCGATCCCCAGCCCTTGGCAGAGCTTCCTTTTGAGTCTCCTGAGAAGCAAAGTCAGTGGTCAGCACTTGCTGCTGGTGCTGGTGCAGCCGTGAGCTGGGGATGGCAGAAAGATCTGGGAATGGCACAATGATTTGGGAATGGCAGATCATCTGGGGATGGCAAAACATCTGGGGATGGCAGAATGATCTGGGGGTGGCAGAAAGATCTGAGGATGACAGAATGCCTGGCAGAAGTTCAGCCTCTCCTCACCACAGCCTGTACCTGGAGGTCCCATGTGAAGTCAGGAGGATTTGGAAGTGCCCACGGCCATGTGTGCGTTGGGCAGTGTCAGAAGTATCTGGAACACTTTGTGCTTTGCTGGTAAAATCCCTGAGTGTCGAGGAAATCCCAGGAGTCACCAGCTGGGAACAGCCCTCACACATCCACCCAAGCCCCAGAGTGGTCAGAAGGACATTGGTGGCCGTGATCTTCCACACCACTGCCCCGGGAGGTGGGACAGCTCTGCTAATGCCAGCAAATCCCTCCCTGCCTCTAAACCCACAGCCATGCCTCTGGGTGCAGTACATGGAACCCTCCACACAGGGGGGTTCTCAAACTCTCTCTCCAAGGGCTGAAGCAAACAGCTGCGTTGCAGCTTTCCACCCTTTATTTCTGAAGAAGGGTGTGAGAGAAGCTGTTTCCTCTTTGCTGTGACAACCTCCCGAGAACAGCTCTGGAAATGTTCCAAAATGTGGCATCACAGCCCAGCTCTGCCCAGGAACTCTCCAGGTGGGGCTGATGCCCTGAGCCCAGCTTGGACATCTTGGTGCTCACCTTGTCTCTCCAGCCCACCTGCAGAGCCTGGGGGTCACCTGAGTTAGGAATATTTTACGACATAGATCCTGTCTTCAGTAAACAACTACACAACTCTTGGCTCAACAGATCCCTGAGGAAGCATTTAAGCACCCTTTTTATATAAAAAATAGTGGGGTTGATTTACAACCGTGAAATGTCTTTTGTTTCACCTCTACAGTGAATAAAGTCTAAACAAACACACACCAGCTGTGGTGTCTCAATGCCAAGGGGCTCCTCAGCCCCAAACTCTTCTCAATAGCTGAACAGTACCAGGAATCAGGAAGGTTTAAACTCCCTGGAGAGCCTTTATCCTGGTTATTGAACAGTTTCCAAATGGTTTGGAATTGTGTTGAAGGGCCTTATGTTGCTCCAGCATTCCCAGAAGGAACACCCTACTTGGATTTGAGTCTAGACCTGGGAGACATGCTGAAAAATATCTTGTAGTAGATGTAGACATTGATAATCCTCAGCAGAATTCCCAGGAAGTAGCTGAGGGACCTGAGCAGGGCCGCGGCCGTGGCGCAGAGCTGGAACAGGAGCCCCAGAGGGCCGGGACAGGGAGAGGAGGCCCCGCCGGCCCTCAGGTGCTCATCCACAAGGAACAGGGCACATTCTGTGGCCACCAGCGCCCAGACCACCCTGCACAGCAGCCTGGCCTTCCTGACAGTCCGCAGGGGCCGTGACTCCGAGGGCAGGAAGGTGATCAGGTAGGCCTCGAAGGCCACACAGCTGAGCAGGATGCAGCTCACATGGATGTTGGCCGTGAGGAGGATCGGCGCCATGGCCGAGGCCACAGGAGAAACACCGGCACCAAAACTCCCCAAAACCACGTCAGAAACAAGGCTAAGCAAAACCAGGATGTCTGCCTGGGCCAGGCTGGAAATGAGGACTGCAGTGGACTTGAAGGAGACCTTGGCAGACTGCAGGAGGATCATGGCGTACGCGCTGCCCAGCAGCCCCAGGAGGGTGCTGACAGCGTTGGAGGAAGACAGGACGAGGTATTGGATATACTTCAGTGCCAGGTATCTCCTGAGATCTTTCATGTGGTCTCTCTCCATTGAAATGCCAGTTAGGGAAGAATATCTGGAATACATACAAAAAACCCCCAGTGATTAAATGTAAAATTAACAAGATGGATTCCAGGCAAATTATGATGGACCTGCACTTGTACAGGCACATTCTGGTGTCAAGAACAGCTTGGAGATTATGCCAGCTCAGGATCTGAGCTTGTATTTACACACTCATATCATAAATAGGAATGAACTTTGTAAAGTGCCCGGATATTTTTAGGTAGCAGCATAATTTGTGTAATCTTGCACTGTAGGGGTCTAAGTGTGAACTATCCTTGTCTCTGAAAGGGAAAAATGATAAGCTGCAGTTCCTAGAAAATATTAAAATAATCTCCAAATTCAGTTCTAACAAAAAAAATAAACAAGGAAATTGTTATCTAAACGGGAGAGATGAGATAAGGAAGAACAATGTGGGTTTCTCACAGATAAAGCAAATTGATTGAGCCCAGCTTCCTCCTGTATCAGGGTGATCAATCCTGGTGGGAACCAGCCAGTGTCACATAGCTTGAATTTTCTGAAGAGTTTCAATACTATTTCATGAGGTATTTTTGGGGAGGAGCAAGGTAAGAAATGTGGCCTAGGTGAAGTTGTGGTTAAGTCATACACAGCTGGATGGGAAATTGAGGGAAGGCTCATTCTCAGGAATTTGAGGAATGATGTGTCAGGTGGGGCTCTGCAGAGATCTCACATTTTGTGGTTTTCATGAACTGCAAGAAGGAACTCAGCAGAATTCAGGCCTTGACTGAGGTGTGTGACCAGTTTTGAGAGCAACAGCTCAAAAAAGGTGTCACTGAAGAAGTTCCAAGGAAGCTGATCCTCAGAGATCGAGCCGAGCATAACAATTCCATTTCCCTCCTATTGAGCAATTATCTCCATATGTAAATTCCCAGAATTCCCAATGTCAGCACCTTGGAGCTGGTGTTACAGAGCTTTTCCAGTGCATTACCCAGCAGGTCTGGGTGGTTGCTTAAGTCATCACCTGGGTTTAATTTTGCTGGGACGATGGGAAGATGATAAGCGATTCCCATGAAATGTACGGGACCAGGTTTTTGAGACTGGGATTCCCATTGCTTGTAGAGACTTGACTGGTACCAGGCTGACTCATCTGAGATTCACATGTGCCTGTTCCCCTTTGTCTTTGAAGTGTCTGATCGAAATTGCTGAAGGATTACTTTGGGGAAGAAGCAGGAAAAGATTTCTCCCTGTATATCAGCTGAGTCAGCTCATCCTACCCTCCCTTCCCACAGTGATTAAGTGGAAAAACGATTCTGCATTTTGTGGCAAAAGCAAATGATCTTAGAGGTCTTCTCCAACCTTAATGACTCCATTATTGGTTTGACCCTTTGTTTTGACACAGAGCACCAGAACAATTCCAATCTAATGGAACAAACCCTGAATCCACAACACAGAACTCGTGCAAGTCCCCAGCTCCAAGAGGAGGAGAACCAAGCCATGACATGTCCAGCTGAATCCTGATTTATCTTCTTATCTTCAAGCAAGTTACTCCTTTGAGAGGTACATTAAGGATCTCCTGTCATTATTTTTTTCTTGCAACCTACTTCTGTGTCCATTTTAACGAATTATATTTTTGAGGAAATAAATTACGTGCCTTGATAAAGATCTTTGCTCACTTTAGGTCTGGATTTACAGCAGATCTTATCTACGTTGAACATTTGAACTCAGAGCTTCTGGACTTTGGCTGCTACCCCGCCCCAGGGTTTGGTGATGAGTTCAAGCAGGAGCGTTAGGAATCAGGAACAGCCAGAGAAGCCAGGGGAGGCGCCCAGGGCAGAACCCTGAGGAGATCAAAATGTTTCTCCCAGCCTCTCTTCTTGAAACTTCAGCATTTTCCATAGTGCTGCCAGGATTTTCTGAACACCACAGTGTCCTTTGGGATGGAAATGGAGCTTCTGGCTGGAAGGTGCCTTCCTGCTTTCTGTTGCTGACAGCCAGAGGTATCTGTCCCCTCATTCCATGGCTGCCCCTCGAGGCAGGGTCGCTGCCAGTGCTCCCTCCTGCTCCCTCCACCTCTTGCAGACTATAATTTAGGGGTTAAAACTGTCATCCAGAATGCAGCAGAGCCAGGTTGGATTTCCTCCTTCGCCTCAGGGGTTTGAGATGTTTATCTCTTGTGGGTGGACAGGGATTGTCCTCGTGCTGAAGGAATCTGGGCACAGTGTGAGAAAACAGGTGACACCCTGGCCAAGGGTCGGGGATCAGGAGCAGCCCCATGGGTCACCACAAGGGCATTTGCCTATGTCTGATAGGGAAGAGCCATCCCAGCTCCTGGCACTTGCTCCAAGTGCTGTTTGGATCCATCTGCTCCTGTGAATGAAGCAGAGCTGGGAGAGGTTCCCAGGAGCTGGAGCTCCGTCCATGGAGAGCTCCAGAGGCCCCTGACAGAGTTTGGCACTGCCAATGCACACCCTCCATGGGGACAGGGGCTGGGCTGTGGTAGGAGGAGGCAGGGAATGCTGTGAGGACACAGTCCCTGCTCCTGTCACCAAATCAGTGCCAGAGAGCTCCCTGGGCACGGCACTGGTCAGACACAGCCTCTGCACGGGTAAGAGAAAGGTAAAATTGGGTGAGGAGCAGGTGCATGAAGAGAGCACAGGCAGGGGCTGAAGCCACAATCTCCTCCCGTGCGGTTCACCTGAGCTCCCACTGCCAGGATCCCATCCACGACTTCCACCAGCCCACAAATACATTTGGTGAGGAGAGAGCAAACCCTTCCCTCTGCCTGCACCTGGGCAGGTGGGATCTCACCAGCTTTGGGAACAGGAGTGGGGAGCTGTTTCCTGAGTGTTTCCAGAATGGCCACACTCGGTGAAGGAGGAAACCTGAGCTTCATTCTTTTATTTACAGTTTTCAAAGCAGCTCTTGTGGCTTGTGGTTCAGGTCACCCACAAGAGGATTCCTGCACATGGGCAGGGACACTTGGACAGTTTTTGGTCAGGTGAAATCTAAGTTCAAGCTCACAGAAGGTTTCCTGAACCAACACTTTGTGTTTTCAGTATGCTATTTTTTTATTTCCACAGAAATCTCTCCTGACACACTTCCCAAATTCCAGATAATAATAACTGCTCATTTGTCATAAATACATTGTTGTAGTCTAAGGGATACCCAAAAATACCTCCTGCTCTTAAACAAGTAATTCCTTTTGAAATTCCTCCTGGAATGATGTCAAGAATATAGAGAAGAGAACAAATTTAAAAGGCAGATTAGCACTGAATATCCCAACAGTAATGAGGTGCTATTCCTTATTTGAAAAGGAGAAATACTTACATTTGCTGGAAGAAGCAGCCAGGGATAGTTTTCTGCATCCCTGCACTCTGTGTGATGTCTCAGCAGAGCTGAAATTGCCGTTTCCCTTGGAATGATTCCTGGTTTTTATACAGAGCACCCCGTGTTCGCCTCCACGTCAGAGCCGGGGCCACGGGATTTGTTTTGCTGGGCAAGTTCCTCCAGAGCTGGTTTCACAAGGATTACTCACTGGAATCATGGTGCCCATTAACTTTCAGCTGTCTGGAAAAACTGATGGCCTGAGTGGGAAAGGAGTCCCAGACACTTCCTCACACACAGGCTGCAGCAGATTACAGGGAGCCATGCCGGGCTTGTCTGGGTGCTGCGTGGGCCAGCACAGGTTATCCATGGTTATCCATGAGAGGAACCCTCTGAGCCCAGCAGGGCTGTCCCTGGCACGGCTGGACCGGGCTATCCCGCAGTGTTTGTGTTGGCGTTGCCTGGGATACCCAGGTTTGGCGCTGCTGACGCTGCACTCCCGCTCCTCATTGCTCTCCCGGGTCGGAGCCGAGTCCTTCCCTGTTTCAGGAAATTTCCTCCCGAGGCATCGGTGAGCAGCAGAGGAGTGGAGGAGCCTCCCACAGGCACAGTGGGGAGCAGCACAGGGACACATCCCCAGCCACACACGGAGCACAGCTCCCAGGCTCTGGGTGCTGATCCCACACCTGCGCCAGGGCATGGAAGCAGGAATTGAAAGGCAGCGACTCTGCCTCGGTTCTGATCAGCCAGGAGGGTTCACTGTCTGCCCCACACCACCCTGCCATTCCCTCAGCACTTCCTGAAGCCATGGGGAGCTGTGGAAGGATAAAGCAGTGGAAGGTGGAAGGATAAAGGTGGAAGGATAAAGCAATGGAAATTCCACGTGCTGCAAAGGATGGTGCAGGGATGGAAGCCCAGCACTCTCCTCCTCACCTGGAGACACTGGGGGAACATCTGCCCAAGTCACCCTTGGAAATAGGGACTGGGCTGGGGGGCAATTAATAGAATTTGTGCTTGGACTTCATGTGTAAATATTCATTTTTGTATTTGATTCTAAGGAGCGGATTTTGCCAGGGACTCTCCATAGCAGTTCTGTGTTTTAAAACTTCTGCTACACTTCACAATTTCTATTACCTTTTACAAGTCCTATTCTATTTCACAACTTCTGTTGTATTTTCTTTTTTGTTTTCCTTGCCTGCCATGATAATACAACATACAACAGAACCAGCAGCTGCAAGGGCACAGATTCTGCAAACTGGCCACACTTTTCTCAGCAGCTCAAAATTTCACAATGATTTGGGGGCAGATAAGATGAAATTGCAATCTCCTAGGGCACCACCCCTTTGGTGAGGTTTTCCCCTGTGCCACCCACCCTGTGGAAACAGCAGGAAACTCCCTTTTTGGGGGAGGTGGGAGGCTGAGATTGGGGATCTGGCCCTGGTCTGTCCCCAGTTTCACCAGCCATGGGGAAAGTGCTGGAATCTTTAATCAACTCAATCATTTCATCGTTTCATCTTTACCTCCCCCATGCCTGGTGGCTCCTCCTTGAACCCCCCCCAGTGCCTCCACAAACAGAACAAGCACAGCTTTCCCAATGAATTTCTGTTTGCTGGGAGCTGGTTCCCAGTATTTTTCCATAACCTGTTTGTTTTGTGCTACACCTTTGTTTGAAGGCCGTGCCCAGCTCCCTACAGTGATTACAGTGCCCTTTACAGCTTGAGAACTTTCTCTTCTTTTTTTTTTTTTCTCTTTACCCTCAGCTACTGAAGTTAATTAGAAGTCAGCACTATGTAAGAAAATTTCAGTTTTCTTCTGTCTGAAGCACTTCACTTTTGATACACGAATTTCCATGAGTTTCACTTTGGCAGCCACAGCTCATCAGGGCCCAGGGAAATGACATCATCTGGATATTTTGTATTTTTAGGTTGTTTTTTAACACACTTGAAGATTTCGAGGAAATTGAGGGAGGACAATTTTCTTTGCAAACAACTTTGCAGTTTGGCCCTACAAACCAGGAACTGATTCTTGTTCCTTGGTGCTTATCCAGTTATCTGGTCCTGATGGTTCCATCCTTATCCCTGGGCTGGTTGATGGCTCTGCTGCTCACAGTCTGGGCTGCTCTTCTCATGCTTTCTCTTGGGTTGTTTGAGAAACCAGAACAGCTCCTGTCAGATCTTCATCCAAAATATCCTCTTGGGTTTTCCTCTCGTGAAGGGTCTCCTGCCTGGACATCTGACTTGACATAATTTCCCATCTTTATTTTCCTCAGGGAATGTGAATTTCTTCAGCACCTTTTGTGACTCCCCCTTGAAGTTCTCCACAATTCCTCCTCTCCCTCGCCTGGCAGAGTTCAAGAAGCTCCTTTTCAAAGTCAAGCCCAGCTGGACGATTGTCTCTTCTGGCTGGAAAAGGGAGAAGGAGAAGCCAGG